>NW_024580672.1:6115718-6139240 GCF_017639235.1 Corvus kubaryi
TCCTCTCCTCTCCTCTCCTCTCCTCTCCTCTCCTCTCCTCTCCTCTCATATTTTACATTCCTCGGTCTATAAAGATATCTAGTTTTTTTTGTTTCCATCAATGCAACCTCATAAAGATCAAAATTTACCTAAGAAATATGCCTCAAAATTACCTGAAGTTACCTTTGTGAGCATTATTAGCTCAAAATCCAAGATTCTTTATTAAGAAGGCTTTCTTTTCCTGTAGAAAACACTTCCTGTTATTAGTCCTGTGAGGTGAGAGATGCCAGATTTAACAGTTGTATCTTCTTTATATATAGATCAGTGTGGGGTATGCCCAGCCTCTGCCCTGGAGGGAGGTCTGCTGAGATAAGGAGATTGCATAACCTCCCAGCAGAACTCCCCTGGAAAGGCAACAACTTTCAGTTACAGTGAGAAGAAGACAGACCCAGAATCCTCTGGGAGACCCAGTGCAGATCCTTTGTAACTCATTGGCTTTTACTGTCTGACACCCACCCCCTGTATCCCTATAAGATCTAGCCCTCTGCCCCTGTGAGAGCAGAGAGCTCGTCCGTGGCCTCCCCTTCGCTGGGTGCGGACTCATAAAGCTGCCCCATGCAGAACTGCTACACGGGTCTCTTCGTCTCTCTCCTCCTGGTCTGGCCTGGGAGATTGCCCCGCAGAGCAAGAGCTGGAATCACGAGCTGAGAACCACTAGAGAGCTGATAGATTCTCTGCAAGGCCACTCTGGCTACAGCTGAGGGAAGACACCGAGCCCCGGGAAGACGGTTCCTCACGGGACCATCTCTCCGGACCGGTCACAGCTTCCTGGGTCTGAGCTACTGACCCCACACCAGCCACCTCAGATCAGAGCCTTGCTTACAAGCTTAACTTTGTCAGATGTAAATTATGTCAGTTGGGCTGCCTACAGAATGAGCATGATGGTATTAGTAAGCTTTATAAATAGTAAACCCATCACTAATTTTTGTGTTGGTTGTACTCCTACATGGGAAACTGGTGATTTCCAAAGTAATTCCAACTCCACTGCTGTCATGGTACTTGTAATAGGGTGGTGACTGTGGTAGAAACTCAGTTGCAGATGCAGAACCCAACCAGGAGGGGGGTTTATGGTCCTTGAGGTTCTATGGCAAACTGCTTGCTGGGAATTTGGAGAACAGTTTGTCTTTCAGCAGAGGAGGGGAACTTACTCCTGGCAGCATGATTTTAGATCAAGCATATCAAGATCATACCCAGGTTGTTAGTTGGAGGCATGGCAATTGCTCTGAAATACTGAGTAAATAAATTCTCTGTTACTCATACAAGTGCCAGATACATGATGCATGTATAGATGTCTGTATATACACATATAAATATATGTGTATGTAGTTAGACAGGTAGACAGAGACTTCTTTCTTGACATAAGCAGCCACTATCCTGCAACCTGCTTGTAGATGTCTCTTGTTGCAGTTTTACAAGTGTACTGGGATATCTCATCTTGCCCAGATTGTCATGGCTGATTTATCAGGAAGTTCAAACTGTTTACTTGGGACACATTTAATTGGGAGTTGATCTAAATTGAGCATCTCCTGTGGGCCTGAATTACCCATGTCATGGTTAAAAGAAGAAACTCCTGTTTAACTGGGTCAAGAACCCATTTAAATGGGATGTCTGTAGGGATTACATGGTGCTTAACTACGGGATTCTGTCTTTGGGGTGCCTAGAGGCTGACAGTACTTACATCTCTTCTTTGTTTGGAAACAGCCATGATTATAGCTGCACTGTGATGACACCCAGTCTAGAAAACTCTTGTTTGGCAGCAGTGGTGTTTCCTGGGCTGTTGAAAAGGAGTTAGTATCTATCTGTTGTACAGTTCTCAGTTTTCTTTGTCGATATCTATAGGGCTGCTGTCCATGCCATGGCTGAAATGAGGCTAATCCTCATGACAGAGCAGAGGTCTTTATTGCTTGTGTCCCTGGGTTACCTATAACTCTCCATTAAAGTGGTAGTGCAGGGCTGGATATAACTGACACAAGTGAGAAAAATCAATCTAAGGACTGAGATGGAAATACAAATGAAAATTATGGATCATATGGATGGTCTGACATAGCCGCTCCAGAACACGTAAGGTGTAACAGCACTTTAACGTGACAGCAAGGCAAGACCACATCCAAAATGTGAATGCAGACAAATAAGGACTCTGACAGAATGCCTTGACAAGGAAAGCAATGACTATTCATACCTTTTCAACAGCTATTTCCCTTCATAAAATCATATAATCATTAAGGTTAGAAAAGACCTCTAAGATCATCAAATCCAACCTTTCACAGCCTCTGTGGAGCACCTTCCCAGTTGTTTCAGTCACAGAGGGCTAGTGCTGCTTTGCTGCCTGGTGGAGACACAGCTGGGGGCAGCTGTTCTGGGAGGCCCATGGCATCTGGCAGGACACAGTGGTACAGAGTATATATCAAAATCCTGAATTTGCTTGTTTTGTGTGGATTGTTCAGGGCCCAAGTTCCATTTCACTAGAGCTTTTGGACTGTTCCACTTGGAACCAAACCAAGTCTAGGTGAACATTACTTATTTATTCTACATAATAGAATATTATGTATTTATTCTACATAAATGGTATCTATTATCAAAACAGGTTCAGATAGCAATTTCTGATACTGGCATTGCCACATTAGTTGCCTGCTTTACTTGGTTATAAAACAGCTTCCATCCTGTAGAAATCTGAATTGAGCTTACCTGTTTATGAAGAGCTTGTAGCTACTTTGTGTCCTCGACCCACTAAGTGTGGGGTCACATGATCTGTGTGTCTCTGGAACTCTCTCTGAAATAAATAAAGGAAATTTCAAAATTCAAGTGATAGTAGCAGCACTCAGAATCAGATGTTGGGACAATTACAACAGGGAAGAAATTTAGACTGGCAACTTCCTCTCTTGTGTTCTTGCCTGGACATGATAAATGGCTATTTAATAAGGTTAAGTGAATATTACACCAGCAGTATTCCCAGTTCCCTAGTTATTGTTACTTCTTCTTCATAATCCTTCATGTGAATGTAATTTGGAAAACAGCTGTGTAGGTACAATGGCTGTCATTTCCATCTGTATGGGGGTAATTTGTGAAACAGCTTTTTCTCTTCAGAAATTATGCCCAATTTTGTTTTTCTATTTCCAGGCATAAAATGGGTAGAAAAAGCCAGGAAGCTTCTCTCTGGCTTAATCAGAGTAGAATATAAAATCAATGAAATGAAAATGGTTGTATCTATTCCACTAGTTACTTGCTATGTTAAATATACTGTGAATGTTTTTACATCATAAAAATCTGGTGGGAGTACTGGATGGTTTGTGGGTCCTTAGCAAATAAGGATTGCATTGTTTTTCACCTTCAATCATCTCTGTTGCTACAGAATGGGCAGGTGTTTCTTTGTCCAAATACATGAAAGTTGAAATTTAGAGGCAGAACCAGAGAGGGTTATGCAAGTGGTAGTTCTATGAATGTTTCTTGTATCAGCAGAGATGTTTGAAATCTTTAAGGAAGAGCGAGATTAAATTTTTCTTCACTTGGATCATTTCATTGATCTTATTTGAAGAATTGCATATAAAACTATTACATAAGCAGGATGATAGAGGTGATAAGATAAGATGTATGGAAGCAATCATTTAGATAAAACATTCATGCACTACACCCTGAGACTTCACTCTGAATTCCAACATGAAAACGTGACACTGAATTCTAGTGTACCAACCAACCAACTGCAATTTTAAAACCTAGAAACTACAGTCACATTGCTAAAATAAGCATAAACATGTGGGGTTTTTTCAAGCTGCAGATGGTAGTGACAAAATGTGAGATTTGAGATAAGCTAGTTACCAACGTTAAGTTTCAATCCTGTGTTCTGAAATTACATGCTTTTTTGTGAGAAAACCTTGCAAAAATCTCTGCTTACACTGTGGTTTTCACGTAATTGTATAAATATATTTTGACAAACACATAAAATTCCCCTTAGTCTTTCTATATCAGCTATTACAGCAGTGGGACAACTTGGCTACTTTCAGTGGCCCAACTGCCATGCTTTGATCACAAATCCAACACACACATGACATTAAATTAACATTAACAAGAAGTTGATCCTGTAGATTAGATATGTTAAATGAGCTACTAAAGTACAGTCTTGATATTGCGCTCCTCTAATAATGGTGCTCTACTAGATGGGAATATTTCTTCTCAGAGAAGAATGCTTTTTTTTTAATATATTATTTCATGAAAGAATGTCTGTGGCAAACAAGTTTTCACATTCTGTGTTTGCTCATGTATTTTTAGAATCTTGTCTTACAAAATCCTGAGTATGAACAGCTACCAGTGTTTCAGTGGAGACAGAGACATGCACGAAGTCACTGAAATGGGCCTTTGTCAAGTTCATGACCAAAATTTTCTTAAAAGTGCTTACAAAACAGGCTTCTGCTCTGAGTTTACCTTTGCTGTGTCCAACTGTGTGTGACTGACACGTATGTGGCACTCAGGGAGCAGCTGCAGTCTCAGGTTTTTACTGCTGCTCATATTGATTGCAATTCTGGAGCTTCAGAAAAGTGCCTTGCAGGAGGAGAGCATTAACATGACTAACCTCACTTTCCTTATCCTTGGGCTGAGGGCTTAGGGCTGAGATGCTATGACATGATGTGTTTTTTTCCCAGGATATGCCCAATTTCTCTCTGAATTACATCCTCATAGAATTGCAGTGAACACACCATTTTTTTGCCATCTTTCCTAGGGAAATTAGTCCCTTGAGGTAGTGCTCTATGTATTTTTTTCTTTTTTTTGTCTGAGGACTTTTAAACCTTTAAAATTCAAAAGAGTAAGGGTAATATGGTCCTAGATATTTCATTACAATGAGCATCTGGATATCAGAAACACAAATTAATGCTCCCCATTGAGAAAAAACAAGGACTACTCAGCAGTTTTCTGTTATTTATGGCATCAATGAACTAAGCAATCAGTGTGCACACCCTAGTACATCATAACTGATGTTGTGAATGCTAGGGTTATTGCCTTAAGGAAGAAATTTCTGGGACACAAAATCCACACATGCTTACAGAGAAGATTTGAATCTATGCCACAGGAGGACCTAGTACTTAATTTCTCATGGAAGTTCATAGAGGGAGGAAGTAAACTCTAAACTATAGGGGTAAACTTCCACCTCTTGGTCTAGGAGCTTCCACAGGCAAGATGGAAAATAAGTTTGAAAGCACATAGGAGGATGGATAACTGTAGACTGGAGGATAGAAATGGGTAGGAGTCTGAGAGGGGGAGCTGGCATGGTAAGCTTGGTTTTTTAAGAGAGGCTGGTGGCATTTGGCAACAGCAACATTTTGCTCTTGGGCACTGTCTTGTGTAAGTGATTCCAGTTCAGATTCCAATTTATACATGAAGACACACATGCACAGCAGTACTCCCCTTCCTCTTGAATTCCCTTTTTTGCTTCATAGTATCCCCTTACACTGTGATTTATATGGCTTGGGAAGGAACCCAAACAATGTCTACTGCGGTGTCTTCACTGAACAAATTCTCTGCCAGTTTCTTTCATGTTCTTGCCACAAAAGGGTTGAAAGTGAAGCTAAAATTCCAACTCTGATATCTCCAGACAAAGTAAATCAGAACAGCATTGCAACCTGGCATTTAGCACAACAAAAACAACATGCTAAGCAGGAAATGCACAATGGCTCTGGGACAAAAATGAAAAGAAAATGAAGGGTTATTTGGTTGTTTTTTCCCCCTAGATTTCAGAATTAGTCCGGTTGTTTTTGAATGGGCTTGAAGAAAAATTAATTCTCAACATTCAAATCTTAGGTATTATTCATAGATTCAACTGATTTCAGAGCTGACATCTTGACATTGCCCACCCTATGCATTTGTGGGGTAGCCCCACCTTTTCTTTATCAAGACCTCATGTGCTAAAAACATAATGTCAGGCTTTGTGATCTGCTGAACAGCTTTACCTGGCAAAGGGGGCATGAATCAAGAAAGAGGGGATGGGGCTACATAGTAATCAGGGAATATATAGCTTTGCAGTAGGACACAAGTGAAAAAGAATCTAATATAAAAGTATCTTTCTTCTCTACAATTTAGCACAAATACACCTCCCAAGTCACATAACCACAAGTTGCACAGGAGTATCTATCACCTGGTACATGGTTAGTCCCACACTTCAGGGGACAAAAGAGATGAATACATAATTCACAAACATAATCTTTTATAAAAATCTTACCTCTCCTGTGTCCTCGGTTAGACAGTATCAAAGATGTACTTTCAGAAATACTATTAGAGTCACTATAATCCACAGAGAGTTGTCTGTAATCTTCTGTTGACTGGCTATAGTTCATTAATCTGGACGCTTTGTCTGGAAACAGAAAGGAAATATGGTGAATCATATACTTTAATTATAAGTCATTGTATTTGCATGTTAATGTAAATAACATTTTGATTGACTAATTTTTATATAGTCCACATCTGTCTGTCTTTTAACCCTGACTCCAATTCCTTAAAGACTGAGGAAAGCTTGGTAACTTCATTCTATTACTTTCATAATCTTATTTGGACCAAAATTAGTTTTCATACTTCTCTTCAACCATTCCATATAAAACAAATCTAACACATTAATTCTATTCTACATGTTCAACTGAAAGGCTGAAGAGTGCAGATAACCTGCAAAGTTCTTATTCCTTATACTCTGAGGTCCAAAACCTTCAGCAATAATGTCCTCTTTCTGTGTGCAGGGTGGACAATGCCCAGACACAATCCACTACCAGAGTCAGATGTAGAAATTCCATTAAGGGGTCATCCTAACTCATTAGGATGTATATTTTTCTTTCACACTGACTTTACTTTGCTTGAATTCTCTCTAGTCCTTTTACAGCATCTCTGAAGCATATTTTTTAATTTAAAAAAAAGGAAGAAATGGTATGCTGTCTTGCACATTTTCAGTGTAATCGAAATCCTAATTCATTCAAGTCCTTTGGCAAGTGTAAGTCAAGCGACCTGAATCACTGGAAAACACAGATATCACACCAGATACATAATCCCTAGAATGAGGATAAGGAAACTGTCAGGAATTTGTGGCTAATATGGGGTTGAAGATGGGACCATCCCTTTTGGCAGCAGCAGAATTTCTACCTACTTTTGCAAGTGTGTATCTACAAGCTCAGTTTCTGAGTAAGTGAACCAATATAGCTTTAGGGGTGGTTTGTCTGTAAGTTTCCAAAAGAATCTCCTTATAACCAATAATACCTAATAGAAATGTTCTACATGTATTTAAGTGCATGTTTGATTCTAGCTGATTTAATGGAGCATATGTGTGATTTGCTGAATAGGAATTGTATTGCTTATATGCCTAATGTTGAGTATATAAAAAAAAAATCCTGTATAGTTTGGGCCAGCTTCCCATTGCCCCAAAATCAGAGATCTCTGTCAAAGTGAACAGTACAGTGTTGATACTAGAAAAAAGATACAGTTATAGAATTACTCTGAGGGATAATAAATCTTGATCTTAGTCAAATGGAATACAAAATCGGTAGATATTGGTTTATTTATATAGTGAGCAGGATTTGGCCTTGTGTCTTGAAATCACTCTAGCAATTCATGTGTGAATTTATAAAACATCTTTTGAATAGAAAATTAAACTAAAATCAAAAAGGAACCACAAATCTTTGTTTGAGTAATCAAATAGGAAAGATGAATATATATTCCTTAATGGAAGGAGGATAACCTCACAGAATTGCACCTTCAAAAGTACACTGGAGTATACAAGGTACAAAAGCAGTTTTGAAAGTAGAGGCGTTCTAGATGCACAGGTTTTATGGAAAGTGCTTTAAGAGTCAAATCTGTGCAAGCTGATTTGTTATCACTGCTTCACAGCCCTGAGACTACTGTCCTTTGTGGAAATAAGGAAAAGAAACCTCACTGACTTGCCTCAGAGTCTTTCCATTATGAATTAATTTATATGTAAAGCAATAACTATCCTACCCAACACTATATGCAATCACTACAGCATGAAATTAAGCAATTCATCTGCCTTGGGAATGACACAGAAAAGGCTGTCTGTATCCTTATTAGAGAGTTCAGATTATAAGTATTTCTTTACCTTGGTGAAGATTCATCTGGGATGACAGTGTTGAGGTGTCCGATATTTTTTCATGCAGTCTTTTCCTTATCACATGACTTCTGTTCAGCTGAGAGGCTGTGCTGTCTTCAGTGACCACCTGCTCTGTCTAGAAGGTAGTAATATTGAAAGTCAATGTCATATGATATGTGGACTTCAGACTCTCATAGTGAAGTGATCCTTGCCCTCTGGCTGTCAGAGGCTGCTGATTTGCTTTGTATAAGCAACTTCATTTTCTCATGTTAACACAAAGCGGGACTGAGTATGTGGGCTCCATGCTCTCATGCTAGCTAAGCTTAAGAGGGGACTGTTACAGCAGTAAAGAGAGTAATAAAGAGTGCCAGGGAAAAATTATTCTCAGAATCTTAATGAATACTGGTTGAAAACAAAAAAAAATCTGGTGTGTTTTCTTCCGTTGTCATTCAACTTGTCAACAAAAATGTTTTTTGATATTTCAAAGTTTGAAAAAACTCAAGTGCTCACTTATTAAAGACCTCATGTGGTCAGGCTTGATTGGACAGCAAATATTCAATTCCACTCAAGAACAATGAAATAATTTCCCTAACATGGTGTAAATACAATTTTTTTTAATTTCATGAAGGAAGTCTGAAACCAGAGTGGCAACTGAGAAATCTTTACTGTTGTGTTAAGTCCATTCCTTTGGCCAATAATAGGTCTCTGTAAAGGTTATGATTGCTTCAGTATTAACCAAAGAAATTAAGATTTGTAAGTACCAAAGCTGGATCACTTCCCAGGAGTGTAGAAGTGGTGTGTGAGACAGCTTCATTGCTTTATTTGCTTGTACATGTGCCCACACAATTTCCTGTGCAGAAGTTTAGAACCAAATCTCACTTCCTTAATCCATACAAACATTAATTTCGGCAATCACTCACCTGTGTCCCATGTCACTGCATGACTCTCTCACCACAGCAAAGATGATTGGAGTATGAGAGTAGTACCTACCTCGCTGACACTTCCCACTGCAAACTGGACCATTTTCTTTATGTAGAATTTTGCTGGTAAGGAAGCAGATTCCTTCTGATGTGCTTCGCATGCTTCCAGGATTGATTCAGGAGAAAGTCTTTTATGTGGCAGATCTTCACACAGTGTCAGCAAGACTGTATGTAGTTGGTCACCCAGCTGGAGGGACTGAGTCAAAATAGAGGTATTGTTAAATAACATCTCCCAGGGGACTGAAATCCTGTGTAAACTGGGACCAGGAATTTCTGTAAGCCTTTCACTCTGGGTGAGAAACAGGCACTGAATTCCTTTAGACTTTGGGAAAATTCCAGACAAGCACCCTAACAGCACTAAATGTGCCTCTAGTGGGATCTAGGATAGCCTTGGAGAGACTTGACATCTCCAAGAGTGATCATCAGCCCAATTAGGGGCTTCTTGGTGACAGAGAGTTCAGTTTGCTCCAGAGCTTTGTTAATTCGACTGTGAATCAAAGATTCATGCAAGTAAGATATGTGGTAGCATTAGCTTCAAAAAGGTGAGGAGTTATACCAGCCAAAACTGTTGTCATAGAGACCAGATACTTATATTTTAGGGCCATTTAGCTTATAAAGCCTTTTCTCTTAGAATGTGAAAGGGAGGTTAAATCTACCAGAAGCCTGTGCTCTCCAAATCGAGAAGAAGCAACAAAAAGCATCAGCACAGAAATGAAGCAAAATGTATGTTACAAGTCTTTGAAAGGATTCTGGGTAAGCAAGAAATCTTTAATTTCAGCTAGCAGGGATACTGATAGAATTTGTTCAGAAATAAGGAGAGTTATTTAGTTTTATTCTTGCGTCCCGTTTTTGGAAAAGCACATAAATGTGCACAGCACCCCAATCATGCCAACATGATGTTTTTCTTTTAGTCCTTCCTATCTTAGAATCACAGAATAATTTAGGTTGAAAAAGACCTTTAATATCATCGAGTCCGATCATAAACCTAACACTGGCAAGTCCACCACTAAATCATGTCCCTAAGTGCCACATCTACATATCCTTTAAATACCTCCAGGATGAGATTCAACCACTTCCCTGGGTAGCTTGTTCCTAATTGTCTTGGAATAAATAATCTTCACCCTTAAAATCAAGGTATAATTCATCTTAATAAGAACAATTCAGATTTTTTAAGAAACAGAAGGAAAAAGAAAAAGAAAAAGGAAAGATGATCTCTTAACTAAATTCCCTGATTGGGGTGAACTGGTATTTTTGGTGAAGCTTAGACCTTGACGCAAGCTTTTCAATTCTTTCTAGTGGTCCAAAACATAAAGCCCCTTTTAGTGATACTTCAGATTATGCCTCTCAATCTTTGAACCTACCAGAATAAAAGAGAACAAAAATGTTTGTGTTACTGGCCTGGTTTGGAGGAACCTGGTAATCTGCTGACCAATAGAGGGTCATTCCTAAGGAATACACCAGCATCTGTCAAAACAGAAAAAGAAACCCTCTGAGAAATCAATACTTAGTCTAGAAAAGCCTCATACTAGACACACCATCCTTTTGTGTCTTTGGTCACAAAATGGCAGAAGTCAAACAGATTATTTTTTTAAAAAACTAGACTAAACATATCTAAAAGTAAAATACTGACTCTTAGCTTATGGTCTAGGTTTAATGCAATTAGTACTGTTCAGCTTGAGGGGCTGAGCCAGGCTGCCCTCTGTTCAATGATGCCAGGAGCAGGGAAAGAAATTTGAACTCCTTTCTTAATTTTGAAGCTCTCTCATTGCTGATTAAAGTTCTCCCCTAACTGTGGGACTGACTAGCAGTTATATACAGAAAAATAATTACTGGACTAAAGGGCACCTATTCCACAGCTTCATTTTTCTGCCTAGTGTCTAAATGGTCAGTTATGTGTGAATCTGAAAATACTGTGTTCTGCCTGAGGGGAGTATGTGGTCTGAGTGTTATTTAAAACTTTTAGGTGCCTGAATGTTGTATCTTCCTTTCTTGCCAGAGACTCGTTTGTCAGAGAGAAGAAAAATAAATTGTTAACAAAGCTGAACATATTTCTGACTTCCTGGGACTGCTTCCACCCTCTGATTGTACAGATACTGCAGTCCTGCTGCTTCTGGGATTACAATTACCATACCTGCCTAAACACCATTTCATAGAAATATTCTTCCTTTCTGTGGGCCTTTACAAATAATACATTTCTGCAGGCCTTTAGGACTGATGTTCTAACTTGATTTTGATGTTGTCATGCATACTAATCCAATGGTAAGATGCAAGATACATGTAAATCTTTCTAACTATAGCCTAATTGGATTAGTTTTATTAGAAGTGGGGTGTGACAGGAGGTGCCTGGTATGCTGCATTAAAACGAGCTTGTCTTCATGAGGCGCTGTCAAGATTTACTTTACAATATACCTCACCTTTGTCAGTCCAAAGCGCTGGTTTTTACTTGGGCGGTAGAGCAATTCTGGTGGACTGAAAGGGGCAGCTTCTATCTGAGATGCATTGTTTTGGAAGGACAAATTTCCTTCGGCAGACAGTAGTACTGACCATGGGCAAATCACACAGATGGCAGGGTCTGGAAAATGTTGAAGTTGATAATGGAGATCTTAGTGTTCAATTCACTGCACTCAGAAAATCATATTTCTGGCATCTCAAATTCATCACTGGAGGTGTACCCAGAATGACTTGACTGACTGGAGACCTCATTGGTCCTGACCCACAGACTCAGTTCCCAGCCTGACCTCTGACTTGCCTTGTCACTGTGGCCTTGCCTGCTGATCGCTGGGTTCTTTGACACTGGTTGCCTTCAGCTAGCATTCTCTTTTGCTCCTTCCACATCTTCTCTAGTGTTGTATGCAAATACAACTCACACATGCTGGGAAGCTTGTCTGTTTTAGGAACAGCCAGCCAGCTTGTACATCAGCCTAATGAAGAATACCTGGCCTTCCGTAGTGCTGAGCAGCCAATGATTGGCGTTTCTGCCTAACCCAGCAGTGCTCCAGCACACCAGAAATATACTATAGCAAGTGGTGCTGACCGTTACAAGATCTGGCATGATTTATTCCATCAAGCACAGTGCAGCAAATGTGGCAGTATTAGCCTTGAAAAGAGGCTGATTCCAGAAACAAAATAGCTGTAATTAAGAGATGTGGAGCCAGAGATATGCCTTACTCAACTGGGATGATGATATGGAGAGGCAGGTAACCTTCCCTGTGCTCCAAGAAACTGGAACACTGTGTATGCAGACTCCAACTTGGCATCACTTCTGGACCTGAGCTTTCTAAAGACATGTTTTAGCAGCCTTACACTTGGCCTATAGACCAGCTTGGTTGTACATCCCTACTTCTTCTTGGTTTAGTTTTCATCTTCTGATACCCTAAATTTATCTGGCGCAGCATAGGGAACATAGGCTGATTGTATCATTTTTTTAAAAAATTTTGTTTTGTTAAGTCAGTGATCAGAAGAGCATAGTGTCAGCTTAGTGTCTGGCACACAGTCAGTAGATGGATCTGAGCTGAACCTATCCAGGTGGGTATCTCCATGCTTCACTGCTTTGCACATTCCTGGTGCTTGTATTGCCTGGGCTATTCTATCCTCTTTTTACACCAGATAATAGAGAACTCGTGGTATAGTCAACCTGCTGTAGTGTTCCAGTCTATTAAAAACTTGTTGGTAATGAATATGCACTCCTCCAGCTATAGCAGAAGTAACACATCACTTGTTTTCTGTATTTTGTGTTTTGATTCTACATGCTCATGAGGTAATAAGACATCTCATCCATTCGCCCCTCAAAAGAAATACCCATTCACATAAACAGTTCTCAAAATGTGACAGGTTGCTCAGCTGTGCTCTCTTGTTGTTGCTCAGTTGTGCTCTGTGCTCTCTCAAGCTGGTCTGCTTGGCAAGCAATCATCATAATGATGTCACGTTAATATCATCAAGGATAAAAGTCTCTTGCTAGCTGAATGGAGAGCCATGTGGATTTGCCTGCCCTTCTCTATCAGTCCATGAAGGACATGATCCTAGCTGGCACTGCACTTTCTCTGGGTGCATGTTATTCAAATTTTAGGAAGGGCTCTTTGTCTGCATATAGTTGTACTCAGATTAATTACTACCTGATGTTTAATTTGAAAAAGAAACAAACACCAAAACCAAGCTGTGTGAAGACCTCCTATGTAGATAGAGCAATCTGCATGTAATGCCAGCAGCAATGAAAGATTTCTCACTTTTATTAGCAATATGCTGTTAGTGCCATTAGTGTTTTTTGTCTCCACCCCACCCCCCACAAGCAAACAAGCAAAAAAACAAGCTCAAAAGAATTAAAACAACTGAAGAATTAATTTCCAACAGTAAGAACTCCAAAAAGATACTTTTCACCTCACCTTTGTGAAGATCGTCCAGAAGCTGCATTGTGGACAGGTACAGGAGTGCCCATATTTCTTCTTCCTCCAGAGGGCTTCCTTTTGCCCACAGGACCTCGGCCAATGTCACACAGGAACTGTTCATGCCTGCTGCAGTAGATACCGGGACTTGGACACACTGAAGTGGACTGAGTTGCTCAAGACAAGCCCTACTGATTATAGCTGTACCCTTCTCTCACAGTAAGAAATATTTTGTGAACCACCCTGCTTTGTTGTTCAGGGTAGGTAAGTATTGCTTATCCCTGTCTTAATCTGAGTAAGAGTAAATAAAGGGCACTGAACTAAGTGACTTCCTGTAATCTTTTTGAGCCCTTTTACTCATCATTTACCCATCATTTATGAAAAAAAGTCATAAGATTCTGTGGAGCAAATAGTTTTTACTCAGGAGGTCCTTCATGAATATTCACTGTTCAGATTTTGTGAGAGGTTATTTGAATGACAGGTGATTGATTTTGCTGCTTAATTGGATTTTCCTATCTATAAAAACATGACAGAGTTAATCTAAGAAAAAAAGAACGCAAAGCAAAAGATATGTAACATGAAAAGTTTATAAACAGTCCAACAGAGCAATTAAATTTCATTCATTGCCAGATTGATCTTGTAGACTCCTACAGAATTCATTGATGAGAGCTTTTCTTGCTCACATATCAGAGACTCAGTGCTTGCAGTTCAACCCTTCCAACATACATATAAACTTGATTTGTTTCACTAAACCAAATTAAAAGAGGATTCTCCTTTTGGACTGCTGAACAGCAATTTAGTGGCTCCCAGCACACTATCCTATCTGACAGGTATATAAGACCTGGCCTAGTGCAGAAAAATGTGGGTCCGCACACTCACCCTGTTTTGTCTCAGCTGCAACACAGCATCAGATCATTTAGACAAAGGCACTCTGTAGTGAATCATAATTTCGTGTCCTACGTACTGGAAAAGTATTTTCCTAATCCCAGCCCACTAGGAACTGACTTGTGACTTGAAGTATCAAGGTTGCTTTTCCTTCAAATGTTTTGTTCTGCTAAATATTCTCCAAGAAGGTTTTGTTATTCATAAATGAGTCTGATCTTTCCATTTAATGAGTTTTACATTTCAGTAATTTACTGAAGCTCTTTCAGAGCTGCCCTAGGTCTACATATCAGTAGGGAAAACTGAATCCAAACTTCAAATTTCCTAGAAGTTTTTAGACAGCTTTTGCTGTTACTCTCCTGTAACAGTGAGCTCCACAGGTTCATTTTATGTTGTGTAAATAGGGGAATAAGGAGAAAAGTTAGAAGTGATCCATTTACTGATTTGAGATTTCTGCATTGTAGACCAGCAAGTGAGGACAGTATAGCCTGGGCTGCTATTGTCTGGTATAGGGTTGTAAACACCACTGTAAAATGAGTTCACTCACAGCCTGAGGACAGATCTTCCCCCTAGAAATTTCTTCACTCTCTGTACACAGCTCACTTACTGCCACTGCTTGCTCTCTGCTTGCAACAGAACTCACTGTGTCTTACAGCTGATTGCTTTGCCAGCTTCCCATTCATTATGGAGTCTTCAAGGGGTCACTGCAAGAGCATTACAGTGTCCTGCAGGACCAACTTGTTGCTGATTAATAGACTACTCAGACTTCACTTCATGGGGTCTTGTCTTGGCTCACTAGCTTGCAAACAAGGAATCCCAGCATGGGAAGAATGATCCTTTGTTGCAATCCCTACAGGATTATAGATCAACCTAGTGACATTTTAAACGGAACCAGAGTCCTAATTTTAGTCTCTGTAGCTTCAAAGGGCAGTAAAGCTTCTTACAAACCCTAACCTTAATTAGAAGAGACAGACAAATCTTCTTAATCTAAGCCATCACCATTTCTCTTAATAATAAATTACTGTGATAGCATTTCACTTAACCCTGTGGTACTGGGAGTAAGCAATCAATTCACATCCCCAGAGCCAGAATCTGTGTGGCTTCTCCATACAGGTAACCCACCAGATCATACTTAGCACTGTTTTATTTGAGACTGCGCTGAGGGAAGGAGCACTGCACCCTCTGTTTTAGGTAGAAGTGCTTATATGAAGTGATTTCAGTGCTGATATTTCTCACTAGCTTAAGTTACTCACTAAGCAGCTATCCAAATTGCAGGTGTTACAGCTTTATAGTACCAAAGTGAAATCAGCAGTTACACCAGAGATGCTTAACTTTTGTAGCGAATCTTTTTTTCTGAAAGTAATGTCTCAGATCAATACTAAGTATGAATAAAATTAATCCTGCTATCAATGATGTGCAAACTTCTTGAAAAAATATTAGATTGTATGGCCATGGAAATCATAATCTCTTTAAAGGTAACAAATCATTGCTTTAAAGCAATGGTGGAGTTAAGCCATGTGCTATTTTACAATCAAATTAGCAACTGGTTTTTAAAAACACTCAGAATGCCCTGTATCTTCAGGCTGTATTTTTGACTTCTGATTTTCAATACCAACATGATGTGATATTTAACAAAAATGCAACAGTGTGAGTGCTTGGGGAAAAAACTATAGCCAGGCTATGCTATGTGTATTATAAGAGAGTAAAAGTGATTGAAAGATACTGTTATTATTGTTGCACTGCCCATATTCATCCCTCAGTTTAATAAAAGCTGTGATCCAGAACCAAACAATTCTGACCTTTAAGCAACCTACAACTCAAAAAACAAGGCAGACAAATGAGGAGGCAACAAGGAAAAAGTTAACAGCAACTTTGCAAAAAGCGACTCTTTTTCAGTAACGCTACATATCAGGAAATTATGCTGGATCTGGTTGAGTCTGCAGCGAAAAATTAGAGCAGCAGAATGTAATCACCCACTTTGGAGTTTGGCCAGGATATAGAGGTTAATGTTTTTGTGACTGGAAAATGTAGCAAAGAGCTTCCAGTGCCAATTCATGCTTTTGAGGTAAAAGGCTGACTTTGCCAATGTCTATGGAAGAAGATAGTACCATCCAAATTAGCCTAAAATATCCTCCCTGTTCTAATCTTTGCAACACATTTATTCATTATGTAGACTCTCTAAAGTCAACAGACTTTCCCCTACTCTTCTTGCATAGGTTGCATAAGGTTGCATTGGGGTGAGGCTAACCCATCATTTTGCCAGCAACATCCACCTATTTATCACATTTCTTTCTAAATAATTCAATTTTGGTGCATTTTGTTTTATCGTATGTGCAAGCTTTCATCCATTGAAAGCTGGAGTCAATGAAAGAAATTGAATTTATCATGAAAGTAAATGAACTACAACTTTGCATCTGAATTTGATCCTTAGCAACAACTGTGCTTTAGTTATTTCATATGCCAAGGTCACTTTACTGGATTTTGCAGTCTTATTTAGTAAAATGTAAAGGAGCAGCTTTGCTTTGGTCAATCTTTACTTTTGCTATTTTGTTTACTATGTAAAGAAAGCAAAAGAGCTAAAAACTATTACTCTCGTAGCAAAACTGACCTTCCCTTATCAACTACAGTCAAGTACATTAAATATCCTTGAGAGGAATGGGTCAGCTGGATTCCTAACTACATGACAGCCCTTTTCATGCCCACCTATCAGAGGGAATTTACTGGGGAGTAGGCTCAGCTGTACAATAAGTTTTATAGCATGAAAGTCAATCCATTATCTGGATGATAGTGAAAAAAGATGAAGGGAGATCTGGACACACCAGTGAACAAGGTGATGAGGAAGGAGAAATCACATTTAGCTTTCAAAAATATGGAATCAAGTTTGTTTCTGGTCTACTTGTAAAGGCATAAAGAAAGAACAGATTTGCCCCATCTGGACACCCTGAAGAACAACTGGAAATGAGAACTTTGGCAAAATAGTCTGTGTATAAACACAATAACAGCAACAACAACAACAGCAAAGGATTATCCTTGGTAGGAATCAAGCATTCTGTGAACTGGAAAGGCTTCTGTCAAATCAGAACAGCCTTTCAGTTTTTACTGCCTGGAAGCTGTTCTTGCAGAGGTCTTGTCTTTCGTGCGACTGAACTTTCAGTTCTGCTTCATTACTCTGTGTTGGTATATTGCAAAATACCTAACTGTAAACTTAGCCAACTTTTAATTTGCTGGAAGGTGTAAACAAATGTAGATTTTTTAAACAATTCTTTCTGGGAAGGCCTATTTATGGTTTGGACATACATGCCCATCACAGCCCCTCTGTTAGAGGTGACTAATTGATTTTGACAACAGTGAGCCAGAGAGGGGCTACTTAAGTAGGTCCTCTGACAGACCTGAGAGATTGCTAACATTGGCCACTACCCTCACTAAATGAGTGTAGGTGTGTACTGCCAGGCAAGTGAGAGGGCCTTGGAGTGTAACTTCTTCCACTTGCACCACTATCTCCAGGAAAAGTTCTCTATCCATAACAGTCCATGGAAGTATAAACCCACTGCACCTGAAGACACATGAAGTTGGCTAATACTGATTTTGCCTAATTTACCTGCAATGCCTGAGCATCCATCCATTTTCAAGGGCAACTTTAGAGATAAGGAAATGCTTCTTCTAGTGTGGCACTGAAAGACTCACTAATAAAACTACACCCAAGTCTATAAAAAGATGGCCTTCAGCCAACTTTCTCTAGACACAGTATTGTCCTTAGCCTTCTATCCCTTTCATCTGTTGTACTCCAATTTCTTAGCTATGTCAGCAGTCCATTTTAGGACTCAGGTGCTACCTGATAGTCTAAAAGCACCTTCTGTAAACAAATGACCAAACCCAAGGAAACTCAATCCTCAAAATAGCCAAAGTCAGAACTTCTTGTATCAGTGGCAGCAAGATGCAGTGGGGGAAAAGAAAACTTTCTGAAAGAAGGTAATTAGCTGGAGCACCTCAGGTGCGGGTCGGCAAGACTTCAAGCAATCTGCATTCAAGATTAGGAAATATGGGAACTTGAAGTGACACTTTTCTAGGGTGTTGGAGGGCTAATAGACTGATTTTAAGTACTGAAGAGGGGTCCATAGAAACAGATTGACCAGACAGACTTCCTAATTCTGAAAGATCTTTTAAAATGAAAAGTTACAAGGAAAATGTGTTTTTAGTCAGCATCCTTTTACTTGGCCTGAGTGCTGGACAGTGGGTTATTTACATATCAAGTAATGTAATTTCTGACCGTATCCAGGTGAGGACCTTGACCGAGATCAAATCAGTCTGGCTATCCTATCTCTTGATTTTCCTCTGTGGTTTTCCCCCTCAAAGATTAATAACTGACAGTAACACATTACTTTGAAGTGCCTTATGTTTAAGAGCAGGAATAAATTTGTATCTTTACATCTTTGTGACACAGAAGCTCAGAAACTTCATCAAAAGGGGCTGAAAATTTATGGAGGACTAGATGGAAATTAAAACACAAGTGTTTTTTCCCTCACTAAGGGAAGACAAATGATTGTTTAATATCAAGTATTCCTAATACACTAAGAAAAGTTCTTGCAGCCTATCTCAAGACTGGCTGCATAATAAATCAAATTTGGAGTACAAAATTAGGGGAATTAAAAATAGGATAAAAATGGGATTGAGCTATAGTTTTGAAATAATCAGTGTTAATTTCAAAGTAAATTTACAGAATTTATGAACAACCTGTCCTGAGCCTTTTCTGTGGTCACAGACAGAGAAGGAACGATGCGTCAATCTCACTGCCTCTGAATCCTCTGAGTCATGGTGGCAGGAACAGCATTTGGCATGAACCTGCATTCAGTAGGAGGTATCACCAGGAAAATACTTAACTAATTTCCTTCGTGCCCTTAAAAATCATATAGCTATAAAAATGAATGTAGAGACGGTTTTGAAATTTAAAATTATCCTAGTGTGCATACAGATTAAATGTTTGATATAGATAATCATTTCTGAATTAAAATGGGAAGATATTACTTGCTTTTTATAAAGGCACAAGGTTATTCAATGGTACATATGTTTTAATCTGATTCTGGGTCTCTACAGACAGTTTGGGATCAGTGATATAATTTTGCGACACTCCAGTGTCTACCCTGAAATATTCTTAAATGAACAGATTTCAGATGAGGATCACAATCCTTTGTTGCTCAAGGCTGCATATTTTGCTTCTTTAAAAAACCCAAACTAAAAAAAACAACCCAAATCCTGGAAATTAGAATACTGTAATGAGATTATGAGAGATGTTGGTCTCCAAAATTTTTAGGACTAGGTAGTTAGAAGATCCTGAAGAATCATTGAAAGCTATGACCAAATTGTAAGCGACAACTTTAAATCTTTTTTGGTTTTCATCTGATTCATAATAATCCACAAAACTGTAACATGCAAGAAGAAAGAAGATGATCACATCAGCCTGTAAGCATGAGCTTTGAATAGGGTCTGATTGCGTCTATCATGTTGATGATTGTTCTGATTTAATACTTCAGGTTGTATTCTGTTTTTGAAGAACAGTGTTCTTCCATAAGAAAAATTTAAATTATAAAAATATAGTGTAGAAATAATTTACTGAGAAATGACAACTAAATATATTTGCTTTATAGGCACTATTCATCTACAGCATGTAAAATTGAAAACCCAAGTAAATTCTTAAAATATATTTAAATGTAGTTCAAATTGAATTAAGGTAATTCAATTGGTTGTTGCTATCACCAAATTGTTACTGATAATCTTAGGGGAAATACAGAAAAAACTATATTGAAAATAAATGTAATATCTTAAGTATCTTAATCACAAATGTATGCATATTTTAGACAGATGAAAAGGGAAATACTTTGGGGGCAAAAGGTGCCCACCCTGTGTACTTTAGACTTTCTTAAATGTCTACATTAAACTCTGAGCCTCTTTGGTATATAATATTTGTTGGGCCAAATCCAGTAACTCTTTTGTATATTTAAAGAGTTCTTGATACATGCTATCATTCATGATACTATGGTTTCTATCTGGATACATAAGCATAGTAATTGGATAAAAAGCTGAATATTTGCTAATTACTTAAGTACAACCTACTGTATTTCAATGCTGATTGTCCATCAAATGCCAACAAATTTTAGCTATATGAAAAGTTGGAAGACACTGAAAAGAGCACATTTTTAAAAAAATATAGTTTAAAATTAATTTACCTCATAACCTCATTTATTCACATATATTCCATATACAAATTTTGTACTCTGACTCACTGTAAACTTGTTATAATTTTGGAGAGAATACACTATATTCCTCATACCAGAGAGATGAATCTCATTAAGTATGAAATTTAACTCTCTGAAATATGGGGTGGAAATGTGTAGGTTTATAATTGGAATAAACACTTAAAATGCTGTTAAAAACTTCTGTTCAAATAAAGTAGACACGCAGAGCCAAATCTGCAAACACTGACAAGTCAGTAAGGGAGTTGCCTTGTTGCTAAAGCGTGGCCTTGCCTTAGAAAGATTGTGTTCCAGAAATTATAGCTGCAATGAAACAGCATTATATGGTATTTTTTCTCTCTCTATTGTAAATTATTTTGTTTCCTTTCTAGAAACATGTACTTTAATCAATAGGAGAATTAACCAGACTACTGCAAATTATTCAGCACTGAAGGGAGATAAAATTTCACTGCTGCAGAGAGATTAATTTCTTTTCTAGGAAGTCATAAATATCACATAAGTTGGGCCAGTCTCTAAACAGTCTAATCTTTGAAGGAGAGAGTTGAAATCTAGTTCCTGAATAGTGTAGTTATGTGCCTCTCTGCAGGGAATTTCATGAGCTGGGTGGTAAGGGTGCTAAAAGATGTGACTTTACTACAAGACCCATGGACATTGTTCCTCAAAGACACAAAATGTTACTGGTACCAAAAGAAAATTTAGAAAAAACCAGCATCCTACAAAATCAGACTTATAGGGTCAAATTCTTTTTTCTTCTCTACTTCAAAGAAAACCTACCAGTGAATTTCAGAGGAAAATACTACACTGTCTGCAGTCAGTTTGCAAGTAGATAGTCTTTCAATAGAAGTTCCTGAAAATGTATGACTGGATGACTGCAATCAAAAGAAAGTGGTGCTATGCTCATTCTTGCTAAGTTTATGTGCCCTTTCTTCTCTGCTCTGGCTGATGCCAAATGCCAAAGACCTCATAGAATATCAGTCTGTGATAGACAGCTACTGCTTCAAAAGTAGCTACTGCTACTTTTCTTTGGTTTTTTTCATTCACCTTTCATAAAAGCTCATTCTACATGAGACTAGACCAGACTGGTGGCCCAGAACTAAATCTAATACATCTAATAGATCTAATACATCTAATACATCTACATTCCAGCACTTCAAAGATTGAAGCTTCAAAGCCATGCTCTCTGCTGCTGCAGTGCCAGAAATAGTAGGACAGTAGAATTTCAGTGCCATGGTAATACTTCTCTTTTATACTTATTGATTTATGTCCTTTTTAAGGCATTATGTAATTCTCTGAAATGAGGCAGCCTCATGCCAGACATAGGAACAGGGAATGAAGGGTCAAATGATATGCTGATACTGAGGTTAATAGGTAGCACCACAACACAGGCAAAAGAACCTGAGCAGGCTGTACACCAGCTTCTTCAGGTGCCAAAGAAAAATGAATTCCTAAATGAAAGATGAAGAGCTAAGGTTTTAGTTTATGTTGTCCAGTCTTCCCGAAGTCTCTCCATAGCTTCTCATAGCTAATCCTATTGTAATCAATGCTGCTGTGGTTTGCTTATTGTTAAAGCTAGTTCTTGAGCTCTGACAGTGCCACAGTTACACCTTTGCTTGCAGAAGAGAGATATTCAAAGCTTCCGATCCTGATTCTGATGCTGACCGGTTCTGTTACTTGAGAAAGACTCAGTGTCTTCTTTCACCACATCATTGAGGATGATGCAGTTTCCCATCATTAGCAATTCACTTTAGATGTAAATAGTAAATTATCAGTATTTGTTTTCCTCTGGAATCTCCATCTATAAATTTCTAGATCAGTAATGATTATGAAGCCTGTGCCAAAACTTCCATAAAATGAGGTTGCTTTTATTTTAGAAACTGCAAACTGTAATTAAGGGACTTGCTAAAAACATTGGAGAGCAGTGGAGAAGAAATTAGGAAAGCAGTTTCTTAACTGAGAGCCTTTAGTTGCAGGTTGTAATCACTGGTAATCCTTCTGCTGTTTGGAGTTCAGTGCTCTTTCTGAAGTAATAGTATTTAGTACAAATCCATGAAAAAATAATGTACTTAAACTATGTTTTCCAGAATCATGTGAACTGTGTTATGCAAACAAAGACTTATCCCTGCCATAAGAGCAGTAACAATTTAGTGACTTTTACTCCTTTGCCTTCAATAGAAAACAATACTATTCTGAGGGACCCTGATTTTTTAACAGCGCAATACTGTTAGGTGTTGTAGGTGAATTTTTTTAACTCCAGAAGAAGGCAGGAGGGACTGAGCACTGACATGCTGGATGACAATCCAGCCAGCTCTGTATTATCATTTTTCATACAAACAGGCAGCCTTCTAATCAGAATTAGCTAATGATTTGAGAGAAATGAAATGAGGTTTAATGTAAAAAACCCAAACAACAAGGTAAATATTAGATACTGCTGTACAAAGCAAAGATGATGAGTGATTTAATACTTACTTAATTGATAATGAGATTAAGAGAAATACGTAAGAACCTACCTGTACAAGTTGGACAGATGCCGCATCCAGAACAGTCTGAAATCTTCTATATTTTTGCCCAATAATTATTGTTTAGACCATAACAGTTGTAAATAGAACATTAAACATATTCAGGACTTGACTGGACTTCTGTTTCTTGTTTTTTTCTCTCTTTCTCTTTCTTACCTTCTGTCTTCTCTCTTTCTTTCCCCCTTTCTTCCTTTCTTTCTATTGCTTTGTTTGTATCTTGTAACTAAGCACTGTGTGGTCTGGCAAGTGGCTAGGCAAGTAAACAGTGAGGTTCCTTCTCTTACTTTCAAGCCAAACCTAGCAGCTCCTGGTTTGAAGTTGAGGGCCACGTCATGTCTGCTAAGGCTGTTTACAGTCCTTTCTTTTCTTTCTTTCTTTCTTTCTTTCTTTCTTTCTTTCTTTCTTTCTTT
>NW_024580672.1:6139250-6148410 GCF_017639235.1 Corvus kubaryi
TTTCTTTCTTTCTTTCTTTCTTTCTTTCTTTCTTTCTTTCTTTCTTTCTTTCTTTCTTTCTTTCTTTTTTCTTTCTTTTTTCTTTTTTTTTTTTTATTTTTCCTGGGAGTTCACTTGACAGGTAATGAGAGTCAGCTTTTAGGAAGTGGCTCAGTATAAATCTCTGGGTCCGTCGACTTACAAGGACTCAATTGGATTACCTGACGCACACGGGAGTATTAGATCTAAACCCCCATAGACTGATGTCGCTTTCAGCCCCTGGCCAATCCAGGGAGCAACAGCACAACCAAAGCAGAGACTGATGGTCTGAGGGGTGACTGTGTCTTTTCTGAGCAGCAAAATCCTTCAGACTCAATAAACAATGCAGATAAGATTTTGATGGGTCTATCTGGCAGGAAAATAAACCAACCCAAAACTGAAGGAAGGAAATGTGATCGTTTTTTAATATTGCCTAATCTGAAAATTTTTCGTTAATTATAGCAAAGTGTAGCTGTGCTCAGAGCAGGGCAGAGGGAGCTCTTGGGGTGCTGCAGGGCGACTGTGAGCTGGGTGTAAGTAAGTGAAGGGAAAAAAACCTTAGTAAAATAGAAGGAAGTTCTATTGGACTGATTCCAATAAGCTCTTCACATTAGTTGTTCCTCCATTTTTCCCAGCTCTGTTTGTCTTTTTATTCTAGTTTTTCTCTAAGTCCACAAATCTGTATTTGTTTAATCTTTCTCCCTATATTTTGTCCCTGAGCAACAGGATTTGCAAATGCATTTACAATCCTTATGGCAATACCTCACAGATGACTGTAGTGTAGATTTCTCTCTTCATGTCAAAATGAAAATCTTGGACTTCTTTCATTGCCTAACTTCATGCAACTAAGTCATTCAAGTTCTATGTAGGAAAAAACCCAAACCAGCCTCCTATTTCCTTTTTTCTCTCTCAGTCACTGTGAATGTTGCCACTGTTGCCCCTAGCCCACACTCTGGACTTCGCATTCAGTTCAGTCTATCCACTGTATCTGAGTGGTGACATGTGCTTTTGAGGAAAATATACAAGCTATGGTCTTCTTTATTTATCTTTAAAGAAAATTTATTCAGGTTTTCATCATCTCAATTGCTGTAAATCCCTCTCTTTTGACACTTGGAAATGCAATGTTTCTTTATGCAAAATGTCACAGAAGACATATATTCTGCTGAATTCTCACACTGGGTTCATCACCCATCCTTTCATATCCTTCTCTGGTCCCTTTAGTTTATAGCAGCAAAATAAAACTATATTTTTATAAATTCCAGCTTGGTCCAGAAGTCATAAATCTGATCTGACAGGCAGTCTGACAGGACTGCAGGCAGGAATAAAACTAGATAGAGAGGTCTCACATCAGATGCCCCAAACAGAACATGCTGGAGTTGGCAAACCAACATTTATTGATAAACCTCACCAACTGTGCAAAAGAAACTACCTATTCCCTTCTCCCGTGATCATTGGACTAATACTGCTCTTCATTTTTTGAATTTGTGGATCCAAATACCAACAGACCAGCAAAAAGGCTGTTAATGAAAAAAGTAAAATCTGAGCATTGATGCAGCTCAGGAAGTATTTTGCTTGATTATCCAATGCAGTGACACTAGCAGGACAAAAGCAACACAAGTTTGTGGCTGCTCCTTCCCCAGGTAATGAGTGGGGAGGAGATAGGAAGTTATTTTTAGTGGTGCATTTGTAGCTACCAGATTGGATTTAAGTAGGTGTGTGTATAATGCTGTTTGTGGAGTTAACAGGGTGTGTGGCTTTTTGAATCATTTTGATAGAAATAATGTGTTGTGTGAACATGCTCCTGTTAAATCAGGTAGAAATGCTGATTTGATTAACTGATCAAAGTTACTAAAGACTTCATGCTCTATTGCTTTAAGAAAAGACTCAATGATTCTTCTCATGAAAACTTGCAGTTGCAAAACTGTGGTAGTTCTGTTGGCATAAGCAGCAGTTCCAGATTTGTGAGATCAAATTCTCACCCGTGATTCCTTCTTTATTCCAAATAGTCATTGAAAACAGCCATTTTAGAAAATTACTCACAACCTACTGATTTGAACCAAAGCAATGTTTCAGACTCATAAACTCAAAATATACAGTATGAGAGCTTCAGCTGAATTCCTTCTGTTCATCTATTGAATCCTCCCTGTGTACAGGTGACATGTAGGTAATTGCAGCACAGTTTATGTAACTAGATCACTATGAAAGAAGGTTAACAAGATGAAAGACTATTTATCCCAGTGAAGGAACTGCTGGATGGAGGCTTAGGATCTCCCTTATGTTCCTTCCAGCTTTCTGAGAACCGGCAATGGCTAGAATCCAATTATTCTCTGACATTAATGCCTTTTTATCCCACAGAAGCTGAAGTGTGGGAAGCTCTTAAAAGTTTACACAAAGGTGAAGATTACTATTTACTTCTCAGCTGACGGTGGTACAAGCAAGCTGTCAAAAATACAACCACAGCTCAGGCCTGGGGTTTCTGTTAAACAGAGAAGACTTACAGTACTTCCGTTAAGTTTTAACTAGTTTTAGTTTGGAGTCCCATGGACGGGATCATGAACTGCTTGAGCTGTCAGAGCTAAATGGAGATCACTTGAGCTTTCAGAAAAATCAGGGAATCTCCCTTTTTGCCTTGGATCTGCTCAAATTGTACAACAGGACCTAACCACTTCTGATAGTGAACTTCCATGCATCATCCCCATGTCCACTAGATGTGAAAATTCAAGTTTTATTTCCATCATGGTTTCTAAGCAGATTGGAATTTGTCCAGTCATCTATATTTAGCTTAGCAACGTAATACAGAGATGTGAGTCTACGCTCTTGTTCTGGTCTTTGCTGTCAGGGATGTTTCACAGCAGTGCCTTTGGGGGAATTACCTCTGATTTGTGTAACCCTAAGCTCAGTTAAAAAAAAAAAAAAAAAAAAAAAAGACAAGAGGCCAGTATCTGAACAGCCTGTTTCCCTTTAAGAAATAATTCTTAAGGTAATTAAAAATACCACTAAACTGGGAGTGGAGGTGTATTGGAGTTTGTTTCTAAGTTTGTGTTTGAAGAGTGTAGGAAGGCAGCATAATTCTTATTGCCACACTGTTCTATAAGAACAAAGCTGGCAAAGTCTGGCTCAAACCTCTGGGGGTTTCTAAATCTTTGGAAAGTTCTATGAATGGATGAGACCCAATTAAAATACCACTTTCAGTTCAGTGTGTTTAATTTTCTTTTGCTTCTTACACAGCTTTTGAGATGTAATGTGAGGCAAGAAAACATTGAACAAGTAACTCATGTTTGTGACGCCTGATTACAGCTCTGCTGATCCCAGCAGTAATTCAACGGGAGGCCAGTATTCCTATGATACATCCTCCAATGCATCCATCCAAGATACAAGAAGAGAGGCTGTGAAGTGATTACTATTTAATGCCAAATGCTCTCAGACTGTAATGGAACCACTTTCTAAATTATAAAAGTTCAGGCCATTAATCTGAGGAAAGAAAGACTGAAACTTTAAAGGTTTCAGGGGTATGGTGATGGAATTCCATGTATATTCTCCGTGTATAGTTTCACGAAAAATAGACATTTTACCCAGCAAGGACATGGATGCTGGTTGTAAGGGGGAAAAACAATCATCTTTTTCTCTCTTGGAATAGAGATTTTGTATTAGTTATGCTCTTTGTCACCACAATGAAACCTGTGTACATTAACATATACTTGTGTATATTAGATTAACACTTATAGAGTGAAAATAGCTTTTCTTTACAACAGCTGAATGTATCTCCATTTCAAAATGCTAGAATGGGTGTGTGTAAGTTGTCACAGGGTACTATTCCATAAGCCAAAGATGTGTGCAGGCACCAAACTAGCATAAAGAGGTACAGTTTCACCCACAGGGGATCATTTGCTATTGAAGTTATCCTCCTTATTCTGCCTAATGTGGTTCACTGAGTGCTAAGTAAGGTATTGTGCAATTTAGAAATAACACACACTCTTAAATATCTTCAAAATGCTTTGGTAAAATCATAAGAGTTACCAAGTCAAAAGAGATAAGACTAAGTTGTCTGTATTCCTCCTCTACTGCCATTTAGCTCACCGTCACTTGTTTTTCAAAACTACTTTCTGAAGTTATCAGGTTTTGTGTTGGAATCATTATATGGAATGGTAAATTCAACTAGCATTTAGACAGGATGTAACATAATTGGTGTTGGCCAATTTAATTTTCCAGCTCTTTTCAGAGATAATGTATGACATGTTAACTAACCTAGAAGGGCTGTTTGCATTTAGGAGTTGAAATTAAAAACTTTCACAAGAATTGGTGCATTCCTGGGAAATCTTTTTTTTTAAGCAGAAGGGCAAGGTCGGGGATGAAGAACACTGAATGCTGGTTGGAGAGACGGTTACTGAAAGCTTGCCTTCAGTATCCCCTGTGCCAGAGTCATCAGTGGTGTTGTTCTGTGTAAGGTCACTAAAATTTGGTCAACTTTGGATGGTCTCATGTAGCAGAAACCATGAAGAGAGGATGGCACAGGAGCTTTTCCAATTATGATCACTTTATAATAACAAGGGAGAAAAAGCTGATATAAAATTCCCTATGGCTTTGTTCTGAATCCTGAAAATGTCCTTTGCTCTGGAATTATTCTTAGAAAGCCAAATACTAAGCTTTCATTGATAAGGGTGCAGGAAGGGATGTCAATATGTAATTTAGAAAGGTAATGCCAAACCCCAAAAACTTTTCTTGCATTTGCCTATGAAAAATTTCTATTGAATAGTAGTATAAATAAAGAACACCCTATGCTGTGTTAATATCAGTGTGTAGAAATATGAGGTATGTGACCCCCATAAACACTGCTTTCTAACAGTTAAACTACATGTCCCTCCACAAACAATTTCTAGTTGGCTGAGTATGTCCAGTGATTGCACATACTTTGCTGCCTATGTACTTAGTGTAAAAATTAATATAAATTGGCTGTACATGGAATTATGGCAGCTCAGGAAGAACTTTTCAGGAACAACAAAGAAGGGGTTAATAGTATTAATGATATTTGAGAGAACAAAGTTTCTTGACTAGATGTGCAGAAACGTCTGAGCTTCAGCATCTGTTAGCCGTGAGCATGGCCCCATCTTCCCGCTCCCATCTGTAACCTGTCGCATGGTGCCCCACGGTGGCTGCTTGCCTCCTGTTACATTTGCTCAAGCCAGTAAGTGCTCCATTCAGTTTGGTTACTACTAAACAAAAATATTTGCCCCAGTTCATCGTTATTTGCTAATAGTCAGAATTCAAGTGTATAACTGCATTTTGCAACTCCTGTCTGTTTCTAGTTGCATTTAAAGAGGGAATACAAGTCCCTCTACCTGGTTACATGGAGTTGATTTCATAATGCTTTGCAAGACATAATTAATTAAAAAAATCTAGCTGTTACAATGTTTCTTTCATTAGATTATTTTCATTATTAAAATAATTTTAACATCAGCTGTATTCATCAACAATTAGTATGTGTGATTTTTCTTTGTACACCTTTCTAGGCTGTAATATGTCTTTTAAATTGGGGTTTGCTAGCAAATTTCCATTTCGCTTTCTTATGTGAAATGCAGCTTCGTTGCCACAAGCAATGGTGAAAAAAATGTTTCAGAAAGATATTATTACCAAAATGCTTTTTTTTATTTCTATTTGTATTACTTCTGGAATTTTCTGAAAACTTTCATAGTCTGTACTGTCTTTCCACATATATCTGTCTTCCTTAACAAACAATATTTATCAATGTGTTTTCACAAGAGGATATGGATGTTGATCCTGGCTGTGGCTTCTCAAGCCCTAGCTTGGATAAACTGGACCCCCTGAGTACCCACAATTCCTATTGATCTCTTCTTGATGAGGCGGTGCTTTCAAACACCTTCCCTTTGACTGAGAGGACTGATGAAAAAACTGCTTGTGCTCCAGAGTCCCTTAGTGCTGCTCCCAGGGCTCTGTAATGCCTCTCCATACTCCTCAGATGGTTCCTAGCTGTACCAGAGATGCCCACATGAAATTCAGCAGCAGGTAACAGCCAGTGGACAGTGCAAGGCTTGGCAGTCTCCCAGCGACATTCCTGGGAAGCAGCACAGCTCTCAAGAGAGCGTGTCAAGGCAGCAACGAGTGCCTCGGTGCCTCCAGAAGAGAGTCACCTACTGCTGCCACCCATCGTTTTTCTTAGCAGCACTGCTTGTTGTCCAGGGAGCAGAGGGGCTGCCTCACTCAGCTCCAGCACCTCTCCTGATGTGACAAGGTCTTTCCTCCTCAGTCTGCAGAGCACTGAAGCGGTTCTGCAAGGGCACATGGACAAGGATATCTTGTTTCTATTTGCAGCTTGTCTAAAAGCGACTGTGGGCATAATCAGGCATTTACTTGAAAAACAGCTATTGTGATTTAAGCTACCTTGTGTCTGTTCACTGCAGTCCCACTCAGCTGAGCTACTATGTGTATTATGCTAATCCATTTTGGTGCAAAAATAAATCACTGTTCTTTACTATGGATGCTTTGTGAACAAAAATGACTACTCCTATCTTTTGACCTGTTATTTTATTTTATAGAATCTCATTTTTGACATTTTGATTTTTGTACATCAAAATTTGTGTCAGACATTCAGATCTATTTCCTTGTCTCCAAAGATATCAGTCTGAATTTTTTGCTTTTTAGTTTATAGACATCAATATGCTAAAGCTTTGTTTACTACCCCGAGTATGGTAATTGACAAGTTAACGAAAATATTAAAAAAGACAAAACTACATTTTTGATGTAATTTCATGACTGTTGAATCCAAAAAATTTAATGTTCATAAACCTACTTGTATACCAGTGCATGGGAGTGAGAAAGTTTGCAGTATTTTGACATAATCCAGATTTTACTGACACTTTTAAATCCAAATATTTATTAAACACTCAACAACTGCTTATTTTAGAGCAGCAGTCTAAATCCAAGACTACTGCTACATAAACACTGAAACTGAGGAGGTAAGAGAATGATTAACAATTACATGTAGGCAGAGGTTGATTTTCATGCTCCAGATTGTTCATTAATTTTGGACTTGTTTTGAAATTATACATACAATCAAAGAAACTTTTGTCCTTACTTGAAGAGTTACTATTTCAGTGTCTTGCAAATTTTGTGTAATGTACAGGAATTTTATAGCTTATCTATCATATTTATTTTTAAAGCAGTTATACTGGTGAACAGCAAATTTATGGTATGAAATTCTTCCTTTCAGAGTTTTCCTTTATAAAACCTTTACATATTTTCCAGCCTCTACTATGCTTTGCAACAACACCAATCTGATCTTTTTGCATAATTTCTGCATCATTATTTGTGTTGCTTATCAGCTTTACATTCAAGATGGCACTAGATGCTGATTGTATACAAGGTTGTAAGGACTAGTTTTAAAAAGTCACTTAGAAATACATCTCTTGTTAAAAGCATTAACTTAGTAAACTATAAAATCTTAAGGAGAATTTGATTATACCTTAAAGGAAAAAAGAAATGTGACAAACCTGGATCCTCAGCAAAACACCATATTATACTTTAAAGGGACTGTTGTTCTTCACTTGCAAATCTCAATGCAAATTTACATCAGATGGGATGATCAGGTACAATCACTCTCCCAAAAGCATTAGGAGCAGCATCAGTGCTGTAAGTCCATGGGACTTGTTGCAAATAACTGAACTGGCTGAACATGATGCCACCCCACCTGTTTCTTACTGTGCAGAGAACAGAGGTTAACACTGGAAATCTATGTGCCAACAGAACTAAACATCTGAAGGTGTCATGACCTGCATCAGCCCAAATCAGCAGGCTGTTTTAATTACCTGGCCAAGATGAATTTGACCCATCCAGATGAAGTTTTGCCTGCAGTGTATTTTGGGCATTTATATTGCCCCTTCTGAGCTTTGCTGATGGCATATGTAAACACAAGGGAATGCAATATCTGGCTCTGATCTAACACATTGCAATAAGAAAAAGCCTCGGAGCTAAAAGCTGGTTAATTCTGTTTGGGGGCTGTCCCACGGAAATTATCAGAGGTAATGTGGGAAGTGTCTCTTAGAAACACAAAGCCCAGAGGCCCCTAAGGAGGACTAGTGGCAGAGTCTGAGCAATAGCTTTTGTTTTGTTGGGGGTTTTTTTGTGTAGATACAAATGAGGCATCATATATCTGTCTGTGGAAATCTGTAAAAGAACCACTTGAACATATGGAAAGAAATTGCCTAAATTAAGTGACTATTTTAAGGGCAGCATGCAGAGGTCTCACTAAAATGGGCATATGAATAGTATATGGGACAGAGTTATGGAGGTCAAGCTTTTAACACCAAGATAGTGGGCAAAACAGGAATATTCTAAAGCACTACCTTTAGCATGTAGAAGGCTATGCTTATTAAAGAGGGATAAAAGCTGTTATCAACAAAAAACTTGATGGAATCTTTGGCATCTTCAAAAATGTGACAGAGGCCGCATGTTTGACAGTGAATAAAATGCGAAATGTCCATTTTCACAGTACCCTGTGCCTAACTGGCAGATTTTACGTATTTTTAAATACTGCTCATAGGGCCTTTTTTTGTAGTAAAATATACAAAGGTTTGCTGCAGTGTGCTGAGTGGCCTCCCTTTGTCTCTAAACAGGGACATTCCTAAGGAAAAAGGAAAGGGGGAAAAAAGAAGAACAAAAAAAGACGATATACAAAGGAAAATATTTAAAGTCTAAGGAGAGAGTACTCATGTCATATGCCAGGAACCAAGGGCAATAGTAATGAAAACCTCAAAATCCTATAAAGAGGTACTAAAGATTTAGAGGAAAAACAACACCAAAACTGACACAGGACAAGAAAATGTTACACCACTCCAGATGCCCAATAATGAAAGCACTGCCATGCCAGGCATGCAGCGGGAAGTCTGGAGCTGCCAAGGCCGTGAAAGATGTCTGGGAGCAGCACCGATGCCAGGGTGCGACGGAGGGTGCCAGCGCACCGGCAGAGAGCGCCAAGGCAAAGGCCTTAAAACATGCAAATATTTCATGAAAGCCCCAGCAGAAAAGAGCTCTGGCTACCGGCGTAATCCAGGAAAGGAATTGCTCCAGGGGAAAGGGCGCGGAGGAGGCAGAGAGAAGCTGGTTCCGAGCAGGGATGCGCGGGCCCCGG
>NW_024580672.1:6148810-6624899 GCF_017639235.1 Corvus kubaryi
AGCGGGGCGGCGGCGCGGTCCCGGGGCGGGCGGCCGGCCGGGCGAGAGAGAGCGGCCGCGCCGCGGGGCCCGGGCGCGGGGCCGGGCCGGGCGGTTTTGTTTACGTTTCGACGGGCGGGAAGGGAGCCGGGGCCGGCTGTGCCCTTGCCCGGGGACGGGCGGCGGTGCGGGGCCCTCCCGGCCGGTGACCTTCCGTGCCTGCTCGAGGCCGGGGGGGTCGGGAGAGGTGCGGGTGGATAATGGCGGGGTCCTCTTTGTTGGTGTGGCAGGAGGGGCAGGAGGCTCGGCGCGGGGCTCCTCCTCCTCCCGGGAGCGGGGGCACCCGGGCAGGCCGGGCTGGCCGCTCCGTCTTCGGGGAAGGAGCGTTATAGGGCGGGGTGGTGGGAATGCAGCCCTCCGTGGGCAACTACCTTGCTTTCAAAAATGCCTTTTAAAGCAAAAAATACTTCTCTGGGATAATGTAACTGCTCTAGATACAGGGGCTGGGGGTGACCAGCAGTGTCTTTGATTCTTTTGCCTTTTAATTCTTAAATTTCTTGCAAACGGAGTGAGCTGTCTCTGTGCAGAATTTCTTTTGCTTTTGGTTTCTGTGTTGTTACATCCAGCTTTCCTTCCAAAGCCCGTTTCTTTATGCTTTTCTGCTTGGAGCAATTCCATCAGTGAAGTTTGACCTGAGCTCCTTTAATAACCTACAAAAACAAATCCCACTTGATTATTTATTCCACTCCCCAGCTACAATAATGGTTTTGCACGTATGGCGTGGTTTTGAATCTCACTGTTGTACAGAACAGGCTTGCTGAAGGCTTTCAGGCAATCAACAAATCCTACACGCTTTGGCCTATCTGATAATATAAACACAAAGGGTGTTTTGCTTGTTCGGGGTGGAAAGTATTACTTGCCCTAAGGCATGTGCATGTGAAATTGAGCAAGCTTCCTCATTGCAGCTGGGTTTTACTTACAGGTGTGGAGACTTAACCAGTGATGGTCTTGCAGGTCATGTGAGACCTGGTCTCAGTTCTAGAGATGCCAACAAATGCACTTCCAGGGCAGAATAGTAACTGACATGCCTCTCTGTATGCCTGTGGGTATATCAGTGTATTAGATAACTTGGAAATGGCTTAAAGTGTAACATGAAATGAATCTGGGCCAAGCTTATTTAAGGGTGCTGTCAAAGTGGTTTCACTGACTTGAGCGTTCCTTGTATATAATGAAGGGAAGCTCTTGATTCTTCTGATATTAGCTAATAAAAATGTTGAATTTAAAATAGTCCCCTGCTTTGATCTTGGTCTCTAGGCACAGCCATCCCCCTTTTTTACCCCAGTTGCTTCACAGATGTGTAACACAGGCTAGTTTGACAGTAGGATGCATAACATGTGATGCCAGGACAGGGATCAGGCACATTGCAGGCTGCCTGCAGGTCTTGATGGTTTTCAAGGCCAGCTGGGTAAAAGTGTGGTAGGTAAAGAGAGAGAGAAGTATCTGCTGAACCAAAAGTAGTTCAGAGTTGCAGAGGCTGTACAAAGTTGTATTCTGAAACAGGAATTTTAATGAAGTCTTCCACTGCAAAAGCTCCCAAGGATTTTGGACCACTGGCTTGTAGAAGCATTCAGAGTAATCTTGTGGGCTACTGTATACTTCATGGAGAGTTCTAAATCAGAAATATTAGTAAGGTGATCTAAGAGGGTTCCAGGTCCTGTAGTTTTTGGACTGCACGTTCTAGGCAGAAACAGAGTTGGCTTTTGTGGGTGGTTTTTGTATTTTTACTTTTAGCCCTGCTCTTGAGGGACCAAGGCTTTTTTGATGGCTTTATAGCTGTGCAGGTGTAACCTTCTTTGCAAATGCTTTAGGGTAGAACTGTTATGCAGGTATTATAATAATAATAATGAATAAATGTTTCAATAAAAATGAATAAATGTTTCAAGATGGTAACAACTGAATTTATTTCCTGCTCGTTATTTACCTGAGATGAATTAGTGTGTTTATTTCATGTATTATTTATTTTTTTAATTAGTATTTGATATTATAATGCTACCTGGCTATTTACTGTATATGTGTTTTGGTTTCTTTTTCATCCTTCCTCAGCTTCCTAAATTATTTGGATGCTTATGGTTTAAAAGATGCATGGGAAGTACATGTTTAGCTCCTCATTTCTGAAGATTGATCCAGCGTTCTGGACAAATACAAATGTCCTTCTTAATAGTCTCCTGAAATGTATGCTGTGCTATTTCTTAACCTTCCTTTCCCACCATTCCAATCCCTCCCCTTGGCAAAAAAAGTGCTCTGTGTGTATACAGTTTTACTGTATTTGTTATTTTCAATATATATAATGTTTCACTTTGGAAATTAGACCAGTCTTGTTTAGAGCCTGTTTTTTTTAATACAGGCTAAATGTATTTTATTGCTGTAACTGCTGCCTTTAAAAAAAACCGTCTTAGTTTAATTCAAAACCTACAGAAACAGGCTTCCATTTATGTTACTGAAAGATCTCTTGGCATTTGAAAGCTCTTTAAAAATCCAGTTGAGGCTACTTATGTTGCTTGCCTGTTGTGAAATTCACAGTTTTGCCATGGCTTCTGAAATATTTTTTTAAGGTATCCTTGTGTGTGAAGAGATAATGATCTTGGTGTACCAAGTGTGTAATTAATAGCTACACATTTCTCCTTAACTTTAAATGATTTTTTTCTATTAAGTTATTAAAGACTAATTCTTGATTCTTTTTCTGTCCAAATTGATTGCCTGTAAGCTTGATACTAAAATTGTTGTTGCCCATACTGTCATTTTTATTGTTGGATAAATGCTGCTTGATATGTGAACAGATGGGATGCTTATTAATCATTCTTAGTTGAATATTGCAGACTAATGGTGAAATGGGGACTGACAGAAAAATACACTTTGGCTCAATGGTCAATTGTGTTGCAAACAAAGCAAATACTGTATACAAGCTCATTTGTGTGTACACTTTAAAATAAACCAAAAGGGCAAACATTGATTCTGCAGTGCTACTGGACATGCCTGTTTGCTGTAATTACTGGTTTTTGGGTATTAAAGAAAAAAAAAGAGACAAGCACACAACTCTGACAACATTCCATTACTTTATTGATGCTATACCAAGGTTTTTTTGATTTTTTTATATCTATCTCTTAAAAAGAGAAGGAGAATGTCTTAACCCAGTATTTATTCTTTTAACTATGAAATATGGCTGAAGTGTGTGTTCCCATCATTGTAATCTGTGTCCATTCAAACATTTACCTTTCCCCTTATCTGCTGAAGAAAAGCTGAAATGCCTCAAGTCTGGTGTTTTGATTTTTGTGAAATAAGAATGATGAGCAGTACGTATCCTGTTTCTCACTGGGCTCTCAAAGTCATGGAAATGCCCAGGTTTATAAAGTGAAACTGATTCTTCAGCTGTTGGTTGCTGGCAGAAGAGGAGCTGGGGCTTCTGCTGAGCAGGAGTCAGCCCTGTGCCCCTGAAAGGTAATTAATTACCGACTGGGCTGTGTTAGGAAGGGCCTGACCGGCAGGTGCTGGGAAGGAGCTGTTCCCATCTGTGAAGTTCCCCTGCAGAGCTGCTCAGATCACACACACCTGCACTGTGTGAGGGACAAACGGGGAATCCAGCTCTTGGTTCCGCAGGTGGGTGGGGGCTCGAGCACCTGAGCGTGCATAAAGAACTGGGTTTGCAACTTGAGGAAGAGCAGGCTGTGGGAGAACATAATTGCTGCATTTAACCAGCTTTAAGCAAGGGGTTATAGAGGTGATGGAGCCACTTGCCCCTCTGAATGAGTCAATGGCTGCAATACACAAAAATGGAAATTTCAATAGGTCAGGAAATTTCATAAGGGAATGAATGTCTTGGTGTAGCAGTCTGTCCCTCTCTTGTATCAAGAGCCCAGAGGGGCCATGGAATCGTCATCCTAGAGACTTTCGACTTGACAAGGTCCAGAGAAGCCTGAGAGGAATACAAATTTGAAGTTCTACTTGTTTTGAGCAGGTAGATGATCTCCAGAGGTTGCTTTCAAGCCATATTATAGTTCTACTGTTTATAGATTTTAAAACTTCGGTTTTCCAAGTAACTTGAGGAAGTTGGCAAAACAAAGGCACAGTGATTTAAGTAAACCAGGTTGCTCAGAACTGTGTTAGAAGTTGTGAAGGGAAAAGTAATGAGATGTGATAAGCATCTTCATTTGAGTCTGCCAGTGGCAATATTGATTTTGCTGCCCTGCATTGAACTTTCCAGCTGACTAGGCCAGAAGTGCTTGCAGGCTAGCATAAAGGTCAGGAAAAAAAAGGGTTATGGTATCTGTCGTGCCTGTGATAAACAGAAACCCATCTCCAAAGAAACAGCTGGCAGTCAGCAGCCTGGTAGCCCACTGAAGTTAGTCCAGGTCTTGCTTTCTGTATTGGAAGAACATGTTGGTGGCAGCTGCTGCTGCAGGGCTTTGATCTGCTGGATGGGTGATGGTTCCTTAGCTGGAGTGTGGTTATTTATCCCGGCGAGTGGCTTCATGGTGCAAACCAGCTCCGAGTTCCAGTTGGTCACAGTAGCAGTGCATGACTGCAGAGGAGTGTTAGGACAAATGGCAGCTGGGAGAAGGAAAAAGGGCTTTGGCAGATGCATAAATCTCTTTAATGCTTGTGCTGCCTTGAGAAGATGTTGTCCTGCACCTCATTTGTTTCTACAAGTTTTTACGTATTCGTTTATTTAGTAAAACCAACCAGAGATCTTAGTGATAAGTGAGGTGAGCAGTACAGACAGTTACAACCCAGAGTGAGTGTTTTGTATCTTAACAAAGCAGCTGTCCTGGTATGAATCTGTAGGTGTTTTAATGTATGAATACAGCTGCTCATATGTGACTCTTGAGAGAACTGTGTAGGAAATCTGGTGTTAGGGATGGCACATCCTTGAGAATCCTCAATGTATTCTTTAGTAGCTTTAGCACCTAAGATGATGTTGGAGTAAGTACGAGTCACAATGCGTACTTGCAGTACCATGGGTGTAAAAGTACATAGTTTTGAAGATGTAATCCTAATGTTACATTTTACTATGGAAACAGCAAAAGTGAATGCCATGGTTGATGTGCCAACCAGCATAAATCTTGGTAAATTCTGGATTATTGTGTTTTGGATGATGACAAACATCCTGGCCACCTTAAGGAAGAGTAGTAAAATCATAACCTAAAAAGGTTTATTAGAAAGGTGTAGGCTAGGTTCACTTGTTTCATTTCATGCCAAAAAGTGAATGCTTGGGAGACACACAGTAATAGGGAGCTCCTTGTGCGTGGCAGTGGCTCATTTAATGAGTAGCAAAGCCTTCCAGCAGTGGTTGACTTTTATTTGCACAGTTCCAGCAGTGGAAAACTCATCTTTGTTGAACAATAGACAGGGTTCCTCTTGCTGCTTTCAAAAAAGCATTGCAAGGTTCTTGTACCACTTAAATATCAAGATGGTGGAAGAAAAAAGACGGTTCAGTTTATAACAGGATTATATTGGACATAAAAAGGTTTTGTTAATAGCATGGCATTGTGGGAAAATCAGAAAGCCTTGATGTGACGAGGGCTACTTTATTCTCCCCCTATTTTAGTTTATATGAAATTGTTTTTTAGTTTTCTTCAGAAGATTTCTCATCACAACTCTTTGTATGCATATCCAGCAGTGCTAGTGTACAGTGCACAGCAGTGCTTCTGAAGGGTAGTATTCTTATTCAAAGAATGGGAATTCTCAAACTCTTCCTATTTTTGGGAACTTCTGTCATATGTTATGGAATATCCCTGTTGTTAATTTGGGTCAGCTGGCCTGGTTGTGTCCCCTCCCAGGATCTTGCCCACTCCTGCTCCTTGATGGGGGCAGTGTTGGAGAGACAGCGCTGATGCTGTGCCAGCTCTGCTCAGTAATAGCCAAAACCCTGGTGTGCTGTCAACCCCTTTCTAGCTCCCAGGGCAAAGCCCAGCACTGTGAGAGCTGCTGTGGGAAAATGAGCTCCAGCTCAGCCAGACCCAGTACAATCTGCTATCTCAGAGGTGTTCCCATCATTCCTGATCAGCCCAGCCTTGGCCAGCAGCATGTCTGTCTTGGAGCCAGCTGATGTTGGCTCCGCTGGACACGGAGGGAGCTTCTGGCAGCTTCTCCCAGAAGTCACCCCTGTACTTCCCCCGCTACCAGGACCCAGCCATGCAAACCCCATACAGTAGGGCAGAGCATCAGGCGCTACTGAGGTCTAAGAGAAATGGGGCAATAGAACAGGCTATTGCTATTAGTAATTATTGGTGTAGTTTCCTACAAACTACCTAGAAAGTAGTTGCTTTATTTTGAAATGTGTTGCCTTCCTTCCCACCCCACTCCCAAAAAATAATTGTGCAAAGTATTGTATTGTGTTACAATAGGTATCTCTGAAGGAATTCTTAGTGCTGAAGTTGTCATGTGTTGGAGTTTTTTGTTGCATTCTAAAGCTTTTATTACAGAAGTATTTTATGCCAAATACTTTAGACAGGATTTCATAGCACATTAATCTGCTTGTATTTCACAGATAAATGCATGAATTAACAAAAGTAGCACATTCATAATTGGATTCTAAGTTTTTGTAGCTGGGATTTAAAGTTAAAAGTAATGTAGTTTTAAAATGTTCTGAAAACTTTTTTCCCAGCTGTTATGCAACTCCTTCCTTCCTCTAATGTTCTATAGCTATTGTCCTCTTGATCACTGATATTTAATTACTATTTTAGGTCACTTGGTATCTTTTGTTTGGTGTTGTCCTTTAAAACAATTAGAGAACCATTTGATTTGTTTCTTTTACTGAAACAATTAGCTTTTATATGCTTTGCCTTCCCCTGCAAGAAGAGGTTGAAGAACAAGCATTTCCCATCATGGAATGGGATTTTGCTTCTAAACTTACATGGATCTCATTGAAGCATTCTGAGTCGTATTTACTGGTTTACATTGCTGATGGTTTGCCTGTTTGTTGCTTTGCCAGTGGTCATTGGATGGGCAGAGAGCTACCATAGGCAGACAGACCTTTGTGGAATGGTTGGAATTAGTGGTCCCTTAGGTAGTCAGCTGAAACAGTGTTGTGGCCAGATTAGTAATTTATTCTTTTCTTGTGCATTTCAGGTTAGTTTATGGTTAAGCTTTTTCAAGTACCTGAGTAAGTTGAATGGACCCTGACACATGATTCTGCCAAAAGGAAGGTACATAGAGCAGTCTGGAATGGCATTCCCTAGAATGCAAGTAGTTCCAGTCATCATTTAGGGATGATTATGATTAAACCTGTTTTCTGGATCCAGCAGCAGGCATTCAGATTGCACTTCTGACAGTTAAATTGGGTGCTTAAAATAGAACAGCTTGTTGAACTCTTGCTTTGCTGAATTTCCACTGATTTGAGATTTTAAGAGCATTATTAAAAAACCCAAAACAAATTAAGTTGACAAATAGTGCCCTGCAAAAAACCTGAATATCTTAAGCTTTTTAAAAAATGTGTACCTTGATTTTCTCCCTATTTACCATTCTTTTCTATAAACTTTTATTTGAAAAAGGATTAAGGAATTGGAAGATCCTTGTCTTATCCTATTATTTCTGAAAAGGAGAGTTTTGCTAAGAATAGTCTTCTAATCTGTTGTCATAACAGCTTCTTTGCCAAAGTAGAGAGTTACACAAGTTTTCTTTTGTTGAAGCCATTGTAGTTTATGATTTCTGTGGCAAAACTGACCTGGAAGACAGTAAATGTTACTACTTATATTGTGATAGTAGGATTCATCATGGAACTATCTGTAGTGGAGCTTCATATGACATTGCACTGAAGAAGCTGTAGAGATGCTCTCCTATCAAATGTGTAGCACAGCAGGGTTTGCAGAGTGATGTTTTTTCTGTAGATATAGCAGTACTCATCCTGATAATGCTTGTTCTAGAAAAATGCTACCTAATAAATTTCTTCATGGTTAATTAAAGTCACAGTTCAGTAGTCCATAAAAAAAAGTGAGAGGAAAGGTAGGATGAGAATCTTCATCATTAGAAAAGCCAGTTTACAGGCTGCTTAGTATTGCATGCTGCAGCCTGTCTGCCTCATTTACAGCCTCCTGGCATTTGAATCTAAAACCTGTTTTAAAGGGAATGGAAGATACTTTTCTAAAAGAATCTCTGCTGATGTCTAATGACTTGATAAAACAAGAATATTTAAGAACAGAGGAACTCTGCAGTGTATTCCATTACAAATACATTGTGTCACTGTACAGCCTCCTATGTTAAGGTTTGTGTCACATGTAGCCTTATCACAAAATACAGCCCCTGGGAAAACATGTAATACAGAATACCATGTTGCAGCAGAGTAACACTGTAGTAAACTAGATTAGAAGTGATCTGTGACTTGGTGAGAATTAGTTAAGTGCTGTTGGCCACACGTGAGGGTTTTCCAGAGCGGGTGCACTGGTATTCCAGAGCAGCTGTGTTGTAGGAGTTGACCGTGAGAAACGCTGGCAGGTTGTATGTACTGCTGTCTTACTTGCTGCTGATTTGGATTACCAGGACTGTGTCCATCACTGAAATCAACTTGAAAGCCTCAGATAAAGTTTTAGGTAAGTCTTCAGCATCATAACTCTTAGTGCACTCTTCAGGAGGTTTAAATGTTTATGTTGATGTCTTTGTCTAGAGATAGCTTCATGTTTAGATTATGTACCTTTAAAGTATTGCAGAAACCTGGAAATCTGGATAGCACCCAGTGTGTAATAATTCCAGCTGATGAAGAAATGTAAGGTTTCATTTCCCTGTCACAAACTGGCAGACTCTCCTGCTTGCTTAGAGGAGAGGGGGATGACTGAAGGAATGTTAGATAAGCAAGCACAAATTTTCACCTTTTCATGGAGCTGATATCATGCATTCACTTATGCATCTTTCTTTCCTTGCCTTCAGGCTACTGGAAGTCTCTATATTTTGACTCCTCATTTTTCTGTTTTCTGAATCTTAATTTTTTTTTACTTCCCATGGGATGAAGTTAGAGCTGCTGGTGGCTGTAGTGTGTGTTTTGCCTAGTTGGCAAGCAGGCCCTAAGCCAAAAGTTTGGATAATTTCTTCTGTGACCAGCTGCTTTAGTCACAGTTGTAAAAGAGAGATAAAACTGGGTAGCTCAAAGTGCCAGAAGTGAATCAGTTACCTGACTGGTTTAGGTAATGCTTGTGTGTGTAAGATAAACAGAAACAGAAAACCATGTGACAAACAGAAAGCCATGTGGCTTTTTTCCTGTGCTTTATGGCAATCTCTTTTATTGTCTCTGTGCCATTAACAAACAATGCCTTAACTCGTGATGCATAACTATTATATGCTTTTTTTTTTTTTTTTTTGATAGTAGAAGGGCTGTAATTTATAGACTAATGGCATTATGGGACAATGTCAGCATAGAGAAATCGGAGGTGCAAAAGGAGGAAAGTGGATTAAGTTAAATCCTGTCAATAGGAAGTTTACTGATAAAAAGCAAAAAAATGTCTGTTTTGAAAAGAGAATCACTGTAAAACTTAGGTTGTTTGTGAGTAATTTACTGTGGGTGCATTTGTTACTTGGTTCTTCATTTTTCTGCTAGTGCAAGGTGTGTGATGTGTTTTATCTGATTAAAGAATTCAGTTCTCAGATGAATTGAATTTGATATTAGACAAAACAAATGTTTTAGTGGTACCAGAAATGATACTGATTGTCTTATTTTAGGTGTTTTGCAAGAGATGTTTCACAATAGGATAATTTGCTTTAGAAATGTGCTTTAATACTGATTTTTATATAGAGGGTACTCAGTAGCTGTGAGTGCAGGTTCAGCATTTTAATTTGGTGCTGCTGACCCTCGTTCAGGAGTCAGGATGAGAAAATACTGGTATGTTGTACTTGGTTTGCATAAATGCTTGCTTTGAGCTTCTGAGGGAAATGTGATGCGGACGTGCTGACTCTGCCTGTGCTCCATGGGGAGCAGTGTGTGAAATTGCTGTTGGAGCTTTGTGGGTTCTGTCCATCCCAGCTGCCCCAGCAGTCCTAGGAAATGGCTCACCTGGAGCAGTGTTTAAGAACAGGAATTGTTTCTTGTGACTTTCTGCATGTTTGCATGTGATCTTACACTACCTCTCTATAGACGCTATCGGTATTCTGCTAGTTACAGTCTTAATTTTATTGCTGCCTGTCGCAGGTCTTTCCTTACAGTTAAACAGCCTCTGGATCATTAGTTACTTCTGACTCTATATCAGACTGTTTGTGGAGGTACTTGAGACATGGAAGTGGAAAAGCTCAAGTTCTTGTTGCCTAATACAAAAATCCCTGTCTCCAGGTTTCCCTAATTTCAGGTTCAGCTGTTTATATTTTGGCACTGGTGACTGCACCTGTGAGTGATGGCTATTTCAGGCTGCCTAGTATTTGAATGTAATTTGATGCAGGAATTCCAGCACTGGTGCAAAAACCATGATGTCTAAAATTAGCTATTTGAGCTCATTCCTGATTTTGTTATTAACCTTTTATTGTGAGTTTTGAAACCATTTGGGGTGAGGTTCCCAAAATAGTGCACTCTTTAGTGGAAACATCTACTTTTGGTTAGATGCGATGGTATCAGTCAGATGAATCTGACAAGGGAAGCGCTAGAGAAAATGCCAGGTTCAAGTTGCTGTCTGTATGACTAACTCTGAATATAATCCCTGGGGCATCCCTGCTTCAGTGACATCGCAGAACATGTCTGTCCTCAGTGTCAGTGCAATTGGCTTTTTCAAGAGAGGATGAGTAACAGCATGAAAAGGGAAAACTCAAGGGGCTGCATTAGCCAGCAGCTGCTGCTGGAAGCTCTGCTTGGGAAATAGGTATGTTCCTTTTTCCTGGAGAGATCCTTGCCTGGCTGCCAGTAATAACTCCCCTCTCCCGTCCCTCCCTTCAAAGCAAACAAGGAAGCTCCCGGTGTTAGTGGTGGTTGGAGATCAGGCTCTTTACCTGTGCTCTACCCAGGTGCTGTAGCTGCTGGCATGGCCCTTCCATGGGTATCACCCACTGACTGAAGTGACTGAAAGAAGCAGCAGGTCCATTTGATTAAGATGAAAAAACTGCATTTGCTATCCTTTTTTTGCATATATGTTTATTTTCTTTTAATGACTCCTAATCTGTCCCTAAGCTGGAAGTTGGCTTTCAGTATGCATGAAATTTTATGGACACATTCTGCCCCCTTCCATTGTAGTTTATAAAGTACATAAATATTAGGGTGGGGAAGATCTAAAATGTAGGAAGCTCGTTAAATGTAATTTAGATAAAAAAGAAAAGTTGCTGGTTGTTTTTTTATGAAGAATGTTTCTCCTTTCCTGCCCCTCAAATTCTGCTACAACAGTATAAAAAGTAAAAGTTCACCTGTTTTTGCAAGAGGAAAAAATAGAGGGCTGGGCATGGAGTCTGTTGAAGAATTTTTGAGAAATTGAGTAGCATTTATCAGTCAGTAGCTCTGGTGTTTCCCTAGAACATCCTCAGTTCAGCCTCAGGGCATTTGGATTCTGACCTCCTGCATCATCCTCATTGTGTGTTTTATAGATGAGGTTAAAACCCACCCAAATGTTCTGCTACTAATTCAGGCTCTACTTTGTTGTTGCTTTTGTCTTCGTGTTATCCTTGGTAAATTTTAAATATTTATTTCTGCTTTGATTCAGGTTGTGGAAAAACTCTGCAGTCACTACTAATCAGGGTGAAAACTCTTAAGTACCTTGTGACTCTTGAGGCCCTTTATGTTTTTATATACTTATATCGGGAGCTAAGCATTGCAAGAAAGGTCCCTCTATGTAAGGTAATAGGATTATTTGTCTGTTCCAAACAGAACTGGTATTTGGGGAAAGGCATCAGTTGTGAAGATTAAAATCAGATTATCAAACACTGTGAACCTGTGCTGTTTAAGTGGTAGGCACCTCCTTTTTATTGATGGGCCTCCAGGTGACTTTTGTAATGCATAATTAAGTTCAGTCCATTGCACTTGCCTTCTAACAGATGATCTTCATGGAAACTGTAATAAGATGAATACTGGCCTGAAGACTTCTGGAGTGGAGAAGGGGGTGGTTTATTTCCCTGTATGTCCTCCCCTTCTAGTAGACTCCTCAAATTACAGTAACTATCTTAATAAGGTGAGATGGCAGATATATATGAAGAAAACTATATCTGGTTTCCTAGATGACTAGAAGAAGTCATCATGTGATCCAGCTGGAGCATGCTGTTAGTCACTATATGAACCTGTAAACTGCAAGATTGACTGTGGCAAAGGTTACATTAGTATTAATGGATTTTGTTCATTGTTTTTTAATGTAGGACTCTATATAGTTGTTCCCTGTAAACTGTACTGAGAACAGAGTTAGTTTAACACAGAGGGCTCTAAATCTTTCCAGGTGACTTATTAATCTGGCAGCAATGTTTGCTGAACTAGTGAAGTTAATTCCTTGATTCAAACAGCCCATATTACATTTTCTTAAGTTTCATTGTTATTGTGTACTCAGAAGTATTTTGCTTTTTAGCCAAATATATATTTCTATACCAAACCTATAATCTTTTCTGCAAGTATCATCTTTGGTGGAGAAAGCCATCTGTTCGTTGTTAAGTACTCAACAGGTTCTGGGAAATCAAGTACTTGGCTTTGAATTTTCCATATAAAAATGGCTATAACAAAAATGCAACAGTCCTAAAGTTTAAAAAAATTAAATGTGCCTTAAATTTCTTGTCTTCGGGCAAACTGAAGTGACTTACCCTTTTCTGTTGAACTTGAAAGCAGTAGGCAACTCATAACACAGAAATCTAAATGTGCCCTTTTGTTCATGCAGGTTTCCCCTGCCTCAGTACTTCTTTTCTTGGTGAACACTGAGATCTAGTGTCCGCCTTTGCTTTACTGAATCTGTAATTAGTGAAGTTTGACTTCTTGGTGGACAAAAGATGCATTTAAATGTACTGTTATTTTAAGAAACGTACCTGCACTGTGCTTCATACCGGAGCTGTGTGAGAATCGCTCCAGTGTATTTGTGGTTTTGTTTTATAGTTGCAAGCAGAAAATAGTTCCTGAGATCAGAGCTGTAGACTTTCAATTTGTGCTCTGCTGCTCGTCCTGTGAGTGGTGTGAGCAAGGCAGAGTTCTGCTGTAATGTGGGTGTGCATTAGCTGAGGGGAGAGGCACTGCCATGGCCATTGTGCATCAGCTGGAGGCCTCGTTAAACACTTGTCAGCATTAGGAGGAGTTTAGGCAACTGTGTGGAAGTTGTTCAGCTTATGCTTTCACAGATCAGATGGTTTTAATTTGAAAGCCATGCAAATCCTAGAGTCAACAGTGAGAATATTTTATTTTAGAATAAGCTTCAGGTTTTTCAGACATCTTTGGCATTTGTAATGGTTTAATAATACCTTGCTGCAGTTTTCACCCAGCTAATGTTAACTCCTTTTTCCAAATGCTTTATTTGCGTTAACATTTAACAGAGCTGGAAGTATTGCAAAATACAACATTCAGTTTCAAGGCCAGCATGAACAAACAAAACATTAAAACCATAATTACTTTTGAGACTAACTGAATGAGCAATGAAGTTACCTTTAGAAACAATTCTTTTGTTTTCTAAATTTGAGCCTTTGAAGCATATGTGAAAACTAGGTTGTGTTTGCACTATTCATTTAGCAGATGTCCAGAAACCTTTAAATATGACAGCTGAAAATTTGACAAGGCATTCAAAAACACATGATGCATACAAATCAGCTGTGTGTGAACTGTATTTTCACAAAGAAATTAAATACATTAATGCAAGAGCTTTATATATACTGTCCGTTTGTTTTGCATTCAGTAGTAGACTACCATGTACTTGAAGAACTGTTGGATTTTTCTAGGTCAACCACAGATTCCTACAGAATATTCATTTTCATAGTGTTAGATGCCTTCTAAATGGAGTTATTGAATCATTATTGATATGTAGTTTATATTGTTATTTTCTGTTGATTATATTACTATTTAATACATTAATATATGTAATTGTTTTATTTTAAAATTGCTTCCTTCCATTTCTGCATCTCTTTGACTGTCATGGTCTTCATTTTTCATCAGGCCTACTTCTGAGCAGCTCTTGTAGTAATCTTTCACTATGGAACAGTTCTGCCAGCACATGTAGACAGACTGCTGGTAGTTGGTATTTGTGTTGTACCTCAGACATGTCTTGTCCCAAAGACTGTTTGCTGGCTTAGCATCCAGAGTTTCTTCCAAGACTTAGCCCACTTGATGCTTGCTTGTTAGGAGAGGATTGCTTTAGAAATCATGAACATGAAAACCAAGTCTGATTTCATGCAAAACTTGTAGTTAATGATGGTTGTTCCCACCTTTGGTTTTTCTCATTTCTTATGTTTTACTGCTTTTCAAGATACTGGGGTATGAAAATATCTTCTCAGCTGTACTTCTTTACCACAGTAGAAATAACCTGAGTATGTATAATTTCTTATATAAAAGGATACTTCGAGTAAGGGATTCTGCATTATAGCATGGGACAAATCCTGGATTTTCATGTCGTCTAATGAAGGTATAAGCCAGCACTTAAGAGCAGTCTTAGAGACTGAGCTGTACAGAGCAAATGCTTTTCCACCCTTTAAGTTGGCCTTAAGTTCTGGCCTATTCTATTTCCATGTCCCTAGCGGGAAAATTATCTCTGGGGTTCCATTTCTTTGTCTGAACAGAAGAGACACCTCAAATATATGACTTTTTTCAGTTTTTAATGCAACCTTTGAAGTTTTCCTGTTCATTGTCACAATCTCTAGTGATGGGAAAGTGCAGAAGAGGTTGTAAAATACTTTGTGCTCTTACTTAAAAGTGAGAGAAGCTTTCTTTCACAAGACCTGTTCCATTTCTGTTCCTCTGTATGCCTGGAATGCATGCATTCAGGTCACTGCCTAAGCAAAGTAACCTTGTGCATAATTATGTGTTGTTTTTAAGTATTTTCTAATTTCAAAAGCACTGTCTTGGTCTCTGATGTGAAGGCTAGCAGATGTCATAGGCAAGAAATTATTATTTCATGGTGTTGCTGTGCAGAAGGTAAATACGCAGATGTCTTGGGGAAAGCACGTGGTTTTGCAATTAATTTCTGATTGTGGATACATAAGCTTGCTGTGCTTAACTCAGGGGCCCATGAGCTGGGCATGTTTTTAATTGGCTGTTGTTTCAGCTACACTTCTTGGAGTCCTAGTGCAGATGAGCCTGGACTGATTTTTAGAAGCACAATTTGAGGTTGCCCAAGTTCAGCCAGAATGATACAATGAGGACAGGCCTGATAAGGCTCTGTCCCATGAGCTCTGCACAGCCGAGAACCTCGATGGAGCCACGCTGGTGCCAGCTCTGGTCCAAACACATTATGTTCATTGCACTTTGCAGTGTGCTCTTCAGAGTTAAAGCTCTGTTACTCTGGAGGCTGCTTTACTGCACTGACCAGTGGTGTTGTATGTGTAAAAAGCATTAAATGAAACAAGGTCTGGAATGAGTATCAAGCCATCTCTCTCTGCCTTCTAAAGAAATCAGTTTATGAAGTCTGCAAAGACAAGTCTACCAGATACATTCCTGTTGTTTATATAATTTTGCACTGCAAGTTTTTGTGTTTTGTTGGATTTTTTTTTTTTAATCTGGCCATTTCTAAAGTTTTTAATGCACCTGCAGTAGGGCTTTTAAACTGAAAGCTGTATGAGCAAAGAATTAGCTCCTCCCTTTCCCACCATTCATTTCTATCCCAAACCCATCTGTTTCTCCAATATATTTAGGCTGTACTGGAAAAACATGTTAACATGTACTGTCTGTACAGTCCTGTCCTGTATCTTGATTAGTAAATTGAATGTTGTCTGTATTAGGGACAAAATTTAGTATTGAAATACAGCATTATGCTGTCTTACAGATATCTTGAAGTCAGCAAGTTTATGAAGAACAGTCTTGTTGAGACATGCTAAAGGTACATGCCTTTCTTTAAGCAGAAGCAAATGGCAAATGTTTGCATATTTGGGTATGAACAATGCTATACATGGTTTCTTTACTGTTTTAAATATGCTTGTTTTAAAGTTGGATGAAGACTTTTGTTCAAACTTCATTCTAAGTATTATTCACTTGTGGAGGAGGAGGTCTTAGTGGAACAATTTATAAATGTCTGTGCTTTTTAGCCATGATACTTTCATAGATAAATGCTACATACATTTTCATGGAGCTACATGTTCAGTGCATCCGTGTTTGTTTTTACAGCTGTATCAGGCTGCACAGAACTGATGAGTGGAAGCTATTGGCCGCCTGAAGTCTCCTGAAGAACTGTTGAATTGTAGTTGCTGTTAGTGAATTCAGAATAAAACTTACACACAGCCTTGCAGATCCACTAGGGGATTTCACTCTGGATATAGTGTTATGTTCAGTTCCTACATTTTTGTTGTGCTTCCTTGGGTAAATAGTACTTCTGGCAATATGAAGAGTTAGTAACCACACAGGAATATATTAGAATTCAGTTTTGAAATGTCCTTATCTTGACTGACTGCAGGCTGCCAGTAAAAGGTTGCCATGTAGTGAAATTTGCTTAGGCACAGTATTTTCAAGGAAAGGCACAATGGTTGATGTGTGAGATGAAATTGAAGCTTTCTGTGGGATTCTTCCCCTGCTGATAGTTGACAGCATTCCAGCAAGTTGACAGTTAATGGGACAAATGTATTATTAGTTTCCTCTTTAATAATAGAAATCTCGAGTCTGCATCCTCCCTCTCTTTGCATATGTGCTTCTGCAAAATTGCTGAAAAAATGGAACAAAATGTCAGATTTCAGACAGGCGAGTTTATCTGATATAGCTTAATCATGTTTTAATGAAGGACATGGCACACATACATTGTATAAGAATCTTAGAAGCCTGACAGTTTCTGAATTTAGACTTGCTTTAATATTTAAAGATAGGATTTTTGGTGTTGTGGATCTTTGAAGCTAGACTTCATAAGACTAGTCACCAGTAAATTAACAGCTAGAAAAAATAAGTATTTGGCCTTTTTCTGTGAGCTGTGTTCACAGAGCTGGGCAGGACCAGGCATTTCTGAGGATGCTTTCATTGAGATGAAGAAACGGGGAGCACAACTGGTTCTGAGCTGAGTGGGATGGAAGTTAGCTTGGTTATAAAATGAGAGGCTGACACTCTCCATGGTTGATGGACAAAACTGTGTAGAAGTTATGAGACACTGAGGCAAGGGGTGTGGAAGAGGTGGATGTCAGGGCTGGTTCAGTCTGAGGAAGCTGTAATAGCCAGATGAAATTCCAAAGGGTTGGAGGCAGGGATAAGGCATATATGGTTTCTGAGACCTCTTTGCTGATCTGAGTGCATTACATCCAAGTGGCTTTTTTACATCCCATACTCACCACACAAAATGTGCAAGAAATGGCTTTTTTGAGAATTGGCTCCATGTTTTCTGAAGCGCTGAGTAAATCTGTTTTATGCTGGGAGACCACGCATTTAAAATGGAGAGAGAGACTGTACCTCTTGCTGTCACAGTGCAGACTGGTAATTTTTGATGAATGCCATGTAGGGCTGCAGAGTAAGTGGAGATACTCCTCCTTCCTCACTTTGGGATACCTCTCGCTCCTTCCTCATATTATTAGTAAAAATAAAACAATGATTTCTTTTATTTACATATTGCTGTATACTAAAATACTATTATGAATTATAAAATGGTTAGTAAATACAAGTTTTCCTGGACGTACTGGCAAGCATATTTTAAAGTTTTGAACATGTAGCAAATTATGAAGCTTCAAGGCAATAAAACTTGCTTGGTTATAATACTATGTATGGTATATGTGTAAAATCTGTTAATACAAAGGAATTATTTTCTCAGAGAACAGTGTCTCTCAAGATCCTTTTCTTAAACTATACTTGCTTTGTTTCACTCTTTGATTCTATGAAGTTTACCGAAATGGAAAAAAATGCAATTAAACACTTGGATTTGGCTATTCAAAATACTGACTTTTAATGGAAAGGTGTCAACATTCACCTGGAAACCTTGGAGGGAGGGCAGCAGTGCTTCCTGCATTTGTTTCTGAGGAGTTATCCATAGTGAAGTATTAAACTTTCATTATCTTGATGCTGATACCAAATAAGAGCTCTGTCTACTAAGCTGTGCCAGCTAATCCTGCACTGTTCAGTGTCACTAGATCTTAATACAGTTTTAGCGGATAAACTCAAGATACTGGGTTTTTCTCAGCTGACTATGAGCAAATGTAAGATTATATGAATTAGTGTCTTTGTTCTTTGTTTTCTGATTTTCAAAAAGGTGTTTGGCTGATTTCATGTCCACAACAAATTTTCTCTATCCTAATTCACAGGAGGTTTTGTCATTATATGTTGTTGGGCACTTTTATTCCAAAACTATGTGCAAGTATATCTGTGAACAGAGTGTTGAGAAAGTGGCAGAGTCCAAAGATGTAGTGGTAAGGTGGATAGGGAAGAAAGAGCTGGAGTTGGTGTCATATATTGCTAAGAAATTAGGCTTTTTGTCTTCCTCCAGTAAGCTGACCTCCCCCTACCAGTACAGTCTGGATACAGATTTTTCCTTGTGTTAAGGAGCAGTTATTGTAGTCCAGTTCTGCCTCCACTGTCAGCTGGGGAAGGAAGCCTTTAACAAAATTGACAGTATACTGAGAGAAGCTGCTTTGGTATTTAGTTAACTCTTTATAACAGAGGTTTGGGGGTTTTTTGACAGTATTTTGGAAAAGGGGTCTTTAAATTGACATTTCTTTTGAGATAAATGCCAATTAAGGTAGCACATTTTTAATTAGTTAAATATCAACTAGTTTAAAATGTCTGCTTTAAAGAACTTCAGAGTGTTTTGATTGTACCTGTCTATCTGTGAAATGAATGCAGGTTAGCTAGTAGAAAGTGGAATGCATAGATTCTTAAAAGAGTACTACTTGTACAACCTTTGTAATTATTTGTGGAGGCCATGTTTGCACTGTCTGAGTTTTCAAACCTTGTTTAAAATTTAGCTAATGTATACTGTTGTGGCATATGGAATGCAAGAATCTCTTTGGGACTGATGGATAATATTGGGAAAATGTTCCTTAAGTTAATAACAACAGAAGACAGCATGCTGTCACTCTTGAAGAAACAAAGACAGTCCTTCTAGTGAAATATTTCCACTACTAGGCATCTCTTCTAGCTCTACTCAAAACCTATGTAAAGACAAAGTTAAAAGTCCACAGTTAGCATCAAAGGAATTAGAAATATTACTGGAAAAGCCACAATGCAGTTTTATTTTTTCTCCTGTGGACATCTGCATTGAGCTGTTGCATTTCTTTATTTTTAATATGAGAGGACTTAGTTAGGGTATACATCTGTTTTTCTTACTTTTGTTCTCTCTGTGATTATTACTTTTCCTTATGAAAGATCTCCGACAAGGCCAGTTTTTCTTCCCTGGCTTAGATTGACTGTATGTGTTTCCATGTCAGTGTCAGGTATTCCTGGTGGTTGTGACCAAGAGTATTTTGATGATTGCAATGTTTGGAAGACTCGTTTGTATATTTATGGATTCATGCAACAATTCAGGTTGAATGGGGCCTCTGCAGAGTGTCTGGCCCAAGCCCTGCTCTCTTGCTGCATGTGTGTTTATGAAGGGATGGTAGGACTCCTGGAGCTCTGTGAATGGTGTGGAGCTTCCTGTGTTTTGATCTTCTGTAATTTCCATCTAAGATTTTTGCTACCATCTGTTCACTTTTGGCTTTCTATTATTTTTAATGTTCTAGAATTTTACCTTAGGAACACTCCTAAAAATACAGCATTTCAAACACATGCTTTCTTATTCCTGCAGACATTAAAAATAACTTACCTGTGCAAATGAGACTTACTTGGGAAGTGTCTTATAAGAAGTTCTGCCTTATGTCAGATTACATATAGTTGTAAAATCTTAGTTTTTCTGACTTTATTTCTTCACAGGCCAGAAGCAAAATTTGGATGAAGTGAACTAACCAAGTTGCCGTCATGAGCAGGAGCAAGCGTGACAACAACTTCTACAGCGTTGAGATTGGAGACTCAACTTTCACCGTGTTGAAACGGTACCAGAATTTGAAACCAATAGGATCAGGAGCACAAGGGATAGTATGGTAAGGTTTCTCTAGAATTTAAATGTACCTTTAGGTTTCCTTAATGTAGTTTTTTGAGGTGTTGTGTCTTACAGAGCAGGAGTGGGGAGAACTACCTTTTACAGGCAAAACAGCAATGGTAACTGATGGCCATTTTTCCTAAGCAAGGGCTGTTGCTGTTGTTTTTTGACCTGTGTCCTTTCCAGCTTCAGAACTGATGCCCTTCTGTGCAAATTCAGCCAGCTGTGCTGAGTCCCGTAAATTAGTGGGGGAAAAAGAAACTGGATAAAGAAACTAATCCGAATCCTAGGACACACTGCTTGCAGTGAAACAAAAGCCAGAAATACTCTATATAATATTTGCTGCTTGTAAATGTTTGCACTTCTTGAAATGGTTTGTTAGGAGTCTATTTCATTTAATTTCATAATCTGAGTAGTCCTTGATACCAGTGAGTGAGCATTTGGGATGCTGACTGCCATACGTAAATACCTTATGCAGTTCAGAAAAGTATGACTTGACAGTGTCATTCTTTGAATAAGAGCTCTGCTGTGTGGTCTGAAAAGTGTCCAGCTGATTCAAGTTGTTGACAACTGGCTGCCTGTAGGCACTGTTTCCTGTGCAGTGCCATTGCCTCGAAGAGAAAGGTTGGTTTAACCTTCCTGGAAGCTTTTTTTGACTGTTTGAGAAGGATGTAGGTATCACAGGACCTTGCAGATTTTTCAGTTTATTGTAACTCTTAAGATGTTAACCAGGTACATAAAAATACAAAAACGTCAAGGAAGAGAAGGGTAGGGGAAAGCATAATCTCAAATCTGTAACCCCTTTACTACCTTGATCTTGTCTTGATCAGTGTTTAGAGAATATGTGGTATGGGTGTTAATTCACATTTGTGTTTTAGCAGGATTAATAAAACAGTGTAATAAGTGCAAATGGAAACTTGAAGAAAGAACTCTAGAAAGAGTTGTTTTCTGAAATGGTAACTTCTGGCATTAAGATTACTGGTATTAACTAGCAGCAACAAAAGAACTGATCTTAGTTTTGTTTGCATGTGTGTTAATATACTGAGGATGTAGACAGTTGCTTGGCTAGTTTGTTTAGTTGCTATCGAAATGCCAATAAAAGCTTTAGATGTTACTACTATCCTTCTGATGGCCAGTCATATGTTCTTAATGCCTGTTTTCCAAATTTATTGCCCTTCCTAGAGCTGACATCTGAAAACTGACTGTGTAATACTCTAGTGCCATTCTGTAATTGCTGCTAGTGGTAATTGAAGCCTTTTTAGTTTAATCTCTGTGCTTACCCTGATGAGGACTGTGGTTAAATCTTGCCATGTATCTCCATACAGTGCAATTCTTGTGATTTGGGTTGGGGTTTTTGTTGTCAGTGGTGATGGCTTGTATTTGTTTGGGGGTTTTTTTGTTTGGTGTTTTGTTTTGGTTTTTTTTGTGGGTGGGTTTTTTTTTGTTGTTGGTTTTTTTTTGTTTGTTTGTTTGGTTTTTTGTTTTTTTTTTTTTTTTTGTTTTTTTTGTTTTTGTGGTTTTTTTTTGTTTTTTTGTTTTTTGGTCTGTTTTTGTAACTGATGCAGCTTGATTTGGGAATATTAAGTAGATGGCCTAATACTGAAACAGGCTCTCAGCTGCTGTTATGTACAGGGAATGCAGAAGTTTAAATACTAAAACAGGAGTCCCATGTTGGCAGTCTTTCCTAAAATAATCTTTATCTTTGGGGCAGGTGGGGGAATTCCAGATATAATGGAAAATCTACATCAGAGAAAGTTACCATATATGTTGTTCCCATTCTTTTTCTTCAGTAGTGTCTAGAGGTTTTGTTGATGATAAATTACAAATCATTCAAGCCTACATAGTACATAGACAATCCACTTTTTAAAGTAGTTAGTTGGATTTAATAGATGCTACTGTTTACTAGTAGATATCCTTCATTAGATTTCAGTACCATTCTTGAGAAGAGACAAGAAAATAATATTGTCCCTGCTAAGACGTTTTTAGTAACTGCTAAATATTTCCTGAATCTGCATGGCAGTCAGCTGTTGTATTAGCTCTTACAGGAAAAACAAGCCATGCCTTCCTGTCACGGAAATGTGATATGTAAGGGAGTTGTCTCCAATAACAGTCTTCATCAGTTAAACAGCCTGTCCCTGAATCATATGACAATCTTGGCATTAGTCTGCAAACAAAATGTTATTTTTTTTTTCACCAAGTTAAAGCCAGTGACATCTAGAGGTTAAAGATTTCTTAACACTTTTTGTCTCGACTTTGATGCTGTCATTGTCAGCAGGATATTAAGCAACTACATAAGTGAAAGCATGGGACCTTTTTATAACCTACTTTTCCTGCCTTCTCCCTTCCTTTTAGTGTGAAGATTTTATGTAAAATTGATGTGCTTTTTATGTTTGAAGTGTTTTGGATCTTTTTTAGATGGTCTGTTCTTGAGTGCCAATGAGTGGCAAGAACTCAGTATCTTTGGAAGCAGAAATACTGCATTATATTGTAGAGGTTGTCATGCGTTAGTACTCTAAAACTGGGAAATAGCTTTAAATTTTGAATCACTCAGCATACAAGAGCACTTTGTTATATCACATTCCTAAAGCTGGATAACACTGGAAATCTGGGGTTTCTGCAGACATGATACAAATTATCTGAAAAAGTTTGCAACTGCCACAGCTTAAAGGACCTTGACACTAGAGATGTAATACTGTTATTTTTAATTACAGCGCAGCTTACGATGCCATCCTTGAGCGGAATGTTGCAATCAAGAAGTTAAGCCGACCGTTTCAGAACCAAACCCACGCTAAAAGAGCCTACAGAGAGCTTGTTCTTATGAAGTGCGTTAATCACAAAAATGTGAGTGCAGTGTCCTGCTTCAGATGTTAAAGAATTAACTGGAAGGCTGTCCTTTGTAAAAGTCTGGAAAGTGACTTCAGAGATTTTCATTGCATGGTTGTATCTCCATGATAAGTACAGAAGGGTCTTGCATAATAGCTATTAATGACTAGTTTTAATACCTGCCCAATCTTTAAATACCCCCTTCAAACTCAGCAAGGGAGTCAGTGTTATATTGCTAACATTTACAAGCAGCTGTCAAATGGCTGGTAAGTGTGTCCTGCTGATAGACACATAGGAGAAAAAAGGAAAAGGCTATAATACTTTTATAAATACTATATAAATACTATAATACATAGCACGAATGAGTTTAGAGTCTTGTGTTGTGACAGCAGTAACTCTCTGGTGTTTATGAAGCTGTGCAGTAGACAAGATCACAGAAATGGGGAGAGAGTAAGTGATAAATTTATTGGAGTTGAACTGCAGAAGGCTGGTGTTGGCCATTTTTTTCCTTCAGAGTCAGATGTGTGCAGTATTCCTTACCTTCTCTTTTAATCCCCCATCAGGAAGATAAAATTTGTCCTGGCTGCTAGGGAGAAAGAGTGTCACAGAAAACTTGCTCTCTCTTTTAGCTTTTTGGGAAAATCTTGTAATTTTTCTCAAACACGGACAACGGTTTATATGTGAATTCTCTGAAGGGTGTTCCACCTAATAGCATAATTTGTATCATGATAAACTATTGCAAGCCTGCCTAGTTCTTGATGAGTAGTAGCTTGGTCTCTTTCTGCACGTCACATCCATTCTTAATAGAAAATGTCCTAAAGCATCTGTAAGAGCCTGTTTTTCTGTTTGGGTGAAGTTGTTTCTTCACCTTTGTCAGTGGTGAAGTGGTATCTTTTAGGGAGTCTTCGTCAGGTTTTAATTTCATTGTTCCTCATATACAATGAAAATCTTACTAGGTCTTCAAACTGAAAGTAGGAGGAAGGGGAAGAGTGACTAAGCTCCTTAGGTTTTAAGATTTAAATATCGTCTTGTTAACACACACACAGTGTCTTTAGATTATGTGATTTGTGGAGGAAAAATACTCATTCCAAAATAATTCGTATCTGTTTACATCATGTTAGGCCTGGTTGAGCTACTGAGCATCTTGAGCTTCAGTGTGTACCAGGAGGTTCATATCAGAATAATAGTTAGCAGTTTTGAAATGTTGACTCTGCAACTTTCCTCTTGCTGTGGTACAATTACACTTCCTCTCCCCCTCCCTGCAGATAATCGGCCTACTGAATGTGTTCACACCACAAAAATCCCTGGAAGAATTTCAAGATGTGTAAGTCAGATTCGAGCTAAAGCTGAGAATTTATTTTTAAAGTATTCATACCAAAAGATGAGCAAGAGAGAGAATACAGTAAAATGTCAGTATTATCTGATTATTATTCTTTTCTTTCTTCATAAGCTACATAGTGATGGAGCTCATGGATGCAAATCTTTGCCAAGTGATTCAGATGGAGCTAGACCATGAACGAATGTCCTATCTTCTTTATCAAATGCTATGTGGTATCAAACATCTTCATTCAGCTGGGATTATTCATAGGGTGAGTGAACTAAACTGTATAATTTGCATTGCACCTGGTTTTACCTTGAGTATTTAAAGATAAAAAAAGTTAGCAATAGGAGCACGAAGAATGTTTCATAGGCTGTCCCATAGGCAGGGAGAGAAAGCTGAAAGGAAAGCACCATACCTTTTTGCAGGGTAATTCTGGAATGAGCCTTTTGAATGTTTAAGTGATTTGATAACGATCTGCACAGAGCAAACTGAAGATTTTTGCAGTGAGTTGCATTACCTCCTCTAATTCTGTATAATGTTCTACTTTAATAGTTGTGGCAGGGAAGGATATCTGGAAGCATCTCTGCCTTTATTGTTTTGGTAACCAAACCTGAAATCCCATCTTTTGAAAGAACTGCCCATTTTATTTCTTCTCCTTGACTAGCAGAGTAATGAATAACTATCTGAAATCTGCAGATAAGCAGATGATGATAAAGACTTGTAAGTGGAACTTGGATAACACCTGTGCGTCACAAATCATTCACTCAGATAGTTAACAGGCAAAACTGACTACTGCTTTTTAAATGGCATTTGTGTGTTATAATCCAGTCAAGAAATTTTGAATTTAAGGTTGCCTGTTCAAGTTGAGCATCTCATATTTAATGGTATGTGGATTAAAGATTGCTTGAGATTATCTGGTTATAGCTTTTCAAATATAATCTTGTTGGTTTGGGAAATGGTAGGCTTGTATTTTTACAGTACTACATTTTTCATTGTAATATTTTTAAAGAGTTTGAGAAGTTTTCATTTCTGAAGTGTGATAGAGAAGGTTTAATTAACCTTAGCAATGTGGGATACTTTCAGTCATTACTACACAGTCTTCTCATGACGTGCACAGGAAAGCAAATCACAAATGGCAGTTCTGTGCACTGCCACAGGAATTGCTGTGTTAGGATGCTTGTCCAGGTCAGTGGTCCACCACACTGTGACTGGGGGGTTGAATGGTCTGCAAGCTAGCTCTGGCAGTCTGACACTCCTGTTCAGTCTTTTTTGCTGCCTTTTCCACAAGGGAACAGGAGCAATTATATGAATAGAAAATACATCTTGAGTGGGCAAATGCTGCTTCCTTTTGCTCAGCTAGTTCTAGTACTCATCAGCTGCTGCATTCCAGTGAGGAGCTCAGGGGATGAAGGTGAAACCTTTCTTCTTGCATGCAATTTCCCTGAACTGATGTGTTGGAAGAGATGGGCAAGGATAAGTAGGAAGAAGCATTGCCTGCAACCAGGCATTGTACGTGATGCTGGTCTGCTTATGGGCATTTGAGACAGGTCAGTTGGGCTTCTTGCATTGTTCTGGGAATCCTCAGCAAAACTAAGTTGTTTAACTTACTGTTGTGGTACTGTATTACCTGTGACTGAGATGATGCAGCCCTTGGTGTTCTAATGTATGTGCCTGTGGGTCAGAAATAATGGTTTGCATACAGTTTCACATTTCCTGGTCCCTTCAATAGTTAGGTATGAAAATTTAATGCTGTGGATTTTCCTATGTGGTCTTTTTTAGTTTCAGAAAATGATATATTATTTGGACATGGCTAGTGTAGGTGAAGTAAGAATGTCTCTCTGTGGATCTTAGCACAAGCTTAGGGGAGCTTCTAAAACTGTGCTTGCCTCAGGGTGGTTTGTACTCCTCTGAAGTGGGCATAGATCCTGTGGAAGTCATGGATAAAATTTAAACATCTTTACATTTGCATAAAAGAAGTAGCTGTTTAGGTAGTTGGGCAAGAGTAAAGACAGCTTTGAGGATAGAATTCCTGTCTCTGTAAATATGGGTTAAGGCTGTGAAATGCTTCATATCTACAGGGATAAACGATCCTAAAGAGACTAAATACAATTGCTATGTAAATAGCACCGTATGTATGCATGAATGCTTTTAAAGGACATGTGCAGATGCTTCTGAAGGACATTTCACTTGCATGTCTTCCTGGTAGATTTTCAACTGACAGCTTCTTGGTAGACTTTGTTAGAAGATTGAGTATATTCAGGCACAGCCTTACCGCCTGTGTGCATTGTGCCTTTTTACTTCAAGGTGTAAAGTATCAAAATCTTGTTTCTCTGTGGAGCAAGCTGAACAAAACCTTGGAAGACAAGGAAGATAGCCTGCAAAGGCACATGTGTCACACAGACCGTGTGGCTGCAGTGGTAACTCTTTGTAGCATTCTTCTGGGCTCTCAGCACCAGTTCTTAATGTCCACAGCCAGTTACTTTATTGAAACTTCTTAAGCATAGCCTGCACTACTGCAGCTGCCCGAGGAGCATTTTGGCTATGAATCTAGTGTTCTACTTTAGTGATCTCTAAAGCTTTAAGTTTTTTTTGCTGTTGGTAGTTTCACATGTTTTTTAACTGGGTTCTTCAGCTTCTAGTGTAGCTGTGGTAATCTCAGCATCTTAGTAGCTTTTTCAAAGCTTGTTGAATGACTGAAATCAAAAAAATCTGTATACGTGCCTTATAGCACTGGATACTACTTGCCATAGAAATAACAAGTTGGGGGCATGGAACAAAACAGAAATCAAACTTCACCTTGAAGTTGTAGGGGCAAACTTGGTTGTCACATCAATGGATAAAGATTTGGCTGTAACTTTGCACTGACTTTAACAGATGTTGGCAAATCAACATTACTGGGTCCTGAACACTGTGCAGAGATGCAGTTTCCAGCCAGTGTAGAAGTACATGTTCATTTATATTTCATAATATGAGGATGAATGATCAGCATTGCAGAGTTGTGCCTCACTGACTTTCTGAGGGACACAGAGTGTCTCATTAGTCTTGCATGGAGGCTCTGAAACATTGAATTCTGCCCGATTTTGAGTACTTAACAAAGGGGCCTAATTATGGAACCTTCACAAATCTTCTGTTACAAAGAGAAAAGCCCGTAGAAGCCATGAATTACCCTCTAGAGATGTCCCTGTCTCCTTGTCTGGCTTATAGGGAGACAGCCCTGAAGAACCTGATTTTTAAGCACTGACATTTTACATTTTCAAGGTTCAGTGAGAGATTTTCTGCTATAGGTTCCGGATATATTTATCCATCCTAATTAATTTGATCACTCTCAGAGGAGCTCTCGAGTTTTGGTTTATTTAACAGAAGATATTAAGTGATGCAGGTTTTGCATCTCTGCATGAATCTGAATGTAGTGTAAGTCAATTCATCATTTTGATCCTAGGCTTCATGACAACTACATGGTGTTCAGAAATAAGGATGGACAGCATTTGGTAAGCAAAGAGAAGATCTCTTAACATTGGAGTGTTAATCCTGCAGTTTTGGGGAGAATGAGTGTAGTTAATACCATGAGCATATGCCTGGTGTTCTGCAGTGAACTTCCTGAAAATAATAGATGTGTGCAGAAATAAAGCTGATAATAAAAAGGACTGTAGAAGAATCTGAAACGTGTATTAAATGGCCAGAAGGCCTTATAGAACTTGAATTAATTTGTGGTGTTTGAGAATGTTTTAAGCTAAAGTTGTCTGTAAAGTCTTTGTGTGGAAATGTATGTGTGAATATGTATGTATGCAAGACTTGTACTTAGTCATTAAAATTCTGTTGTTCTGGAACTCTTTTTGTTGTTTCCTCTTTATCTTTAATGCAGTTTTCTCAGCATTATGAGGAGATTGCTGAAAGCCAGCCAAGTACAAATGAAAACTACATAAATCTTGCAGATATCCACCTTTAAGTCTTTAAGAAACAATGACAAATGGGACTACATATCAAATGCTTGCAGCTCAGGTGCTGGAGTCCTCTGTCATATCTCAGGTTTTGCTCTCAATTAATCTCAGTAGAGTGTAGGCTGGAAGTATCTAAGTCTTATCTGTGTTAGCCCATGTGCTGCAAATGATTTTATGATTGCAAAGTTGTTTTGAAGTTACTCTGTAATATTTACACTGTGACATTCAGCTTTGTGTAAGATCCTGCTGAGGTGATGACAGAGTAAGCCTGTGTAGTTTTTGTTTAAATAAATGTTGCAAAGCCACTATTGTCAATAGGGTTCAGGTGTTGAGAATAGTTTCCATGTTGCTAACTAGAATGATCTGAAGCTATGTCAGCATTTTCCACTCCAATTTAATGATTGTGTTAATTTTTGGCAGTTTTTCAATGGTGCATTTTTGGGTTTGGTTGCCAAACTTAGTATAAAACCAAGTCCTAAATAGGAAACTAAAATCATGTGGCCATGGAGATTTTCTTTCTGTTCAGAGAAATACATTGGTTCAAAAGAGGTAATGTAACCTCAACTAGCAAATAAACCTTTCACATTGATATTATAATTCTAATAATTCTTGTATTAAGATGATTATTGAATCAAATGATTGTCATGTTACTTGTGTTCTGCATTGTAGTAATAATTCTTGTTCCAGTGAGCAGTTTCTAGACCTTTCCTCAGAGCTAACACTTCTTACTAACCTCGATTTATTTCAGACATTGCTAACATATCTTGTAATGCTGGTTGTATTTTCCTTCTTTAATTGCTATATAAATCTACAAGCACAATAAAGGAATTAATTCTGTAATCTGCTGAATGCACATAAATTAATGCAAGGGGGAAAAAGCTGCAGTTACAGCAATAACCTAGTTGTGTTTGGGATTTAATGTTAGCAATATTATCTTTTTAAAATGTGAACCACAGAGTACTTTGTGCTTGTCTTAGCAGTCATATATGATGTTTCTTTTTAAAGGATTTAAAGCCCAGTAATATAGTAGTAAAGTCAGACTGCACTTTGAAGATTCTTGACTTTGGACTGGCCAGAACTGCAGGAACTAGTTTTATGATGACGCCTTATGTAGTGACTCGTTACTACAGAGCACCAGAGGTCATCCTAGGGATGGGATACAAAGAAAACGGTCAGCAAATACAGTCTTTCTTTGGCATAGCTTTATCTTTTTTGTTTGGCACACCACATTTTACATGTTAATGTTTTTTTCAAGCTGTAGAAATTTTATAAATTAGTCTTGTGACTAAAATGCAGATTCTGGATACACCAATTTGTTTATTCAATTCAACCCATTAGAAAATGTTTGCATTTAATAGGAGAAAAAATGGAGGGCCTTGTTTGTTTAAAAATTTAAATAACTTCCTTGGTAGATTACGTGACATCCAGGAAGAACTGGAAATGTATTTTCTTGATATTTGGTATGCACTTTGATACACCTTCATCTGACTTTATTCTTGGTGAAGATGTAAATTGTATTTCATCAGCAGATGTGTGTACTAAATTTGATGCTAAATAACTGTATTGTGTATGGCCTTTCAGGAGGTAGGGAGCATAAGGTCTACTGAGGAACAAACAAGCTAAGACCTACTGTGGAATTGCTTTTTATTAAAACCAGCCTCCTTTAAGCCTTTTTCACTAAGTTCTTAATGTTGCTGAAGAAAAACTCAATAACACACTTAAGCATACAGAGAGTACTGTCATGATGCATCATGGATTCTTTGAGGTCCCTGACAAATTCCAACGGAATTTTACTTTGTCCCTCTGCTTGCATACACTTCCGCCTCACCATACTCACTCTGTGACCAGTCTGCCTCTCAGTATCTTCTTCAGGAAAATAGAAAAAGATCTGTCATTGGAGGGAAACACACCATCAAGTACATTGCAGCTTCTCAAGGAAACAGCTGGTAGTACCCATTAGGAAACCAAAGTGATGTGTCACTCCTGAAACTCCATTGGAGCAGCCTGATTCCGCTCCATTTCACTGCTGTGCTGCCCCCGTGGTCGGGTAACTCCCTTGTTTCACTTGTGAACACATCAGGCTGGTGGAGCCTACAGGTCACTATGTGTGTTTCAAACACTCTGCCCAAAGCTCTCTCCTGGGGACGTGTGAGGTGTGGCTCCTCGCCTTCCTGACACAACTGGGGCTTGCTCTGCCTTTCAGCATTCCTAATACAGTCTGCAAACCTGCCTGGCATACCATTGCAGCAGGTGACTTCAGGCTGTGTGAATGTGATAGCAGTGAAAGAAGCCAGGTCAAAGGAATGAGACTAGATCTTTATTGCAAGACTGTGGTTTTTATTTGTTTGGATTGTTAATGTGCATGAGAGGATGTACATTTCTTCGAATGGCCTCCATGGCTGGCTGATTTTCCTGTAATTTAGGAGTTACAGGTTGAGTAGAGCAAATTAGTTATTTCTTTTAATTCCTAAAATTTTCTAGATTTGCAAATTTAAGTTTGTCTTTTTTTTCCCCCAAGACTTTATATTGGCAATTTAAGGAACATTAAATACAAGTACCTAAAGCTGTAGTATTGAGTCATGCAACTGCCTTACAGAAGGAATTGATAAAATGAAAGTCACAAGTTTTCTGACTCAGCTTGCCCATGTTAAATTTTTCTTTTAAATAGTAAGTAATTTTGAGTAGCAGAAGTATGAAACATTTTTTCCACCACTGGAGTTTTCCACTACTGGAGATACTCTACAACACAATCTATCCTGTCAAGCTTGTGACAACCCTGTTCCTTAAGGAAGTGTGAGTTGTGTTGTGCATCATAAATCATAATTTACTTTCATTTGAAAAACTATCACATCTTCCCAAAGCCAAATACATGGTTCTTGAAATGAGAATGGCACTTCTGGAGAATGTAAATGTAAGGAGTGAGTCCAAAGAGAATTGTATTTCCATATGTACTGTTCTCATTAAAAGGCAGTTTATGTGAGCTGTTACTGTTCTCAGTCGAGGAGTTTGTGGAGCTCCCATGACAGGGAGATGGGTAGCAAGGATGCATTTACAGTAAGAACCATGGGCTGTCCAGGAGCCTCGCCTGTTCATATTGATGCCTATTATAGCCCCTTAAACCCCAAGTTAAATTAACTGTGAGTTTACTTAATGTGGAGTTTAATACTGAAAATTGAGAGTTAACCGGTGGTTACAGAGCTGTCTGGCAGTTTCCTGCAGTTTGTGCCCTGCTGAACTTGTGGGAGGATTGCAATGTATATTTTGATGACTGAGATATGTACTGCAGACTAACATCATTTTGGTACTATACTTACACGCATACAAAATCTTCAATTGTTTTAAAACTAGCAAGGATCCCAAACAAATACATAGAGTTAACTTTTATGTAGGGTTTATTACTGAAGGATGTTTGGGGGTGTCACATCAGAAACCAACTGAAGGACACCAGAACTGTTCATGCACATGCACCTTAATAGATTTATGCACTGTTCTGTGCATGATTATCAGGAATGAAACACTGAAAAACAAGGAAAGTCCTAAAGACTCTGAAACAATTACTTTTAAGTTTCCTAGTAGATACATTGGGTTTAAACTTCATTTTCACATGGTATTTTTTCTCCTAGATTTATAAAAATCAGTAAGTTCAAACAGGGTTGTTAAGAATAAAATGGACTCCTTATGACAGCAATAGATTTGTTAAAGTATTTTTCAAATCTGTGATGAGATTTTACTCAGTTTTCTATAGAGGTATTCACAGGAGTATTAGTTCAGCTTCCTAAAAAAAGTTAGAGACCTGTAATTAGACAGGTTTTGTCTGATTTAATGAAAGCAGCAAATCAAAACACCCCAAAACATCTCAAGTTTGGTTTTGTAGGGAGACGAGAAGAATGGTAACTTTATCGTGTGGGTCACAAACTAATTACAACAGATTTGGGTATATTATGGGTTGTAATGGCAGGAGGTTGTTTAGCAGATCAAAAAGTCAGCATTCAGAATTTTATTTAAAAAGTCAAATGCAAAACTTGGCTTCTTTGGGTCTCTAAGCCAATGAATATATACTTAAGTATTTGAAAAAAAATTTTAAAGGAAAAAGAGCATTAAAAGTGTTGACAATATTTTTTTAAATGAACAAGGCCCTTAATTTTGACCTATTAATATGCACAACTATGATCTCCTATCATATTATTTAGATACTATTTTAGAGGAACTTAAAAATAAAGAAGGAATATTGAAAAATAAGAAGCTATGTTGTTTGCTTGACATTGTTGAGCTCCTTCAGAACATTGACATATAATTCTTACTATACGATTGTTCTCACTTAAATCCCCTTCTTATGTGCTTAATTGAAATTCCAGTGTCATATTTGACAAAGTATTCATAATAATAAAATGTCATTATTATGATTTCAAGAAAACTTTTGCATACAGAATTAACAATACCTCTGAAAGCAACTGCAAAAGAAATTGGCTTGCCTGTACAAAGTAAACTTGTGCATCTTTAAGTATGTCTTCTGAGTGATTTATTTTAAGGTAATGTAGAAAATGCCTATCTCATTTTAAAAAAATTGCTGTTGAGTTTTTCTTTTATGAAATGTTATTTCAGCATAACTGGAGAAATATTTTAAAACAAATGATTTTAACTGAAAACCTAGGAGCATACTAACATTGTCATTAACTGATCCTCTAAAATTTTTAAGTGATCTTTTACTGATTCTGTTTGCTTTTTACTTAAAGCAAGAGAGAGATTCATGGTAATCTGACTTCTAGGAAATACTTGCTGTTAAATTTTAATTCCTATGTAATACCTAATTAATTCTCCTAGAAAGTGTGAACTGTTTCAATAGGCAATATTTTTACAGGTCAGTGTACTTTGCTACTTTTAGAATTATTCCAACAGCTGCAGTGGAATTATTTTCAAGAAATCAATCTGTCTTTCGTGCTTGAGTCTAGTCTCTTGGCAGAGGTAGCTTTGAAGCCTCCAGCCTTGGAGAAGGGCTTTACTCTGCTTGATTCGTGTCTCTCTCTCTCTGCTCAAGCTCTTGCTCTAGCACTATATTAAACAAAAGGATGTTTTTCTGCCTTGTATTTGAGACAGTTAAAAGCTAATCCTTACACATGGTTTATGTTAAACTGTTTTCATTGATTAATACAAAGACTTGCTCTTCTTCCTGTGCTGTCTCTGCAGTTTATAGGATGCAGTCATGTTATGCTTCTTTTAATTTTAAATGACCGTTTGCTTTGCTTTTCCTTCTTTTTGTGCTACAAACATAGTGGATTTATGGTCTGTGGGGTGCATTATGGGCGAAATGGTTTGCCACAAAATCCTCTTTCCAGGAAGGGACTGTATCCTTGTGCTGCTGCAGCAGGTTGAATTAGTTAGGAAGTGATTAACCTTTTTATTGATGTTGTGTCATGAAGATGCATATTGTACAATTTTTTTTTTTTATTAAATGAACATGGATTTTTCTTGTGATACACTTAAAAAAAAAAAAATCATTTCTATTCAGGCTGCACCTAGCAGTAGGACATAGTCTCTGCTGGTCCTGTAGTTAGCATACATTCACTTTCACTCATTTTCGTTGCACATGCTTTTTAGAGTCACTTCATGTGTATGTGTGTGTCTAAATATTTTTATTTATTTTATTTTAATAACTATCTTTTATGTTAATATCATTGCATTTTGTTTTCAGTTGACATTTGGTCAGTTGGGTGCATCATGGGAGAAATGATCAAAGGTGGTGTTTTATTTCCTGGTACAGATCGTATCCTTACCCTTGGCCTAGGATGTAGCTGTAAAAGGTCAAAAGACTCTGCAGTGATACAGTTTCAGATTAAGGTGGTTCTAATTTTTAAAATACTGGTTTTAGACTGCCTTTTCAAACTGCAATTTGCAAAGTCATTATATACCATTGGGGCAAACAGACTTACTTTTTTCTTTTCCCTTTTTTTTCCCTCTTTTTTTCTTTTTCCAGTTTAATATAGTCCCTATCCATTACTTTTGAATGTTGTCACACTTAAGACAGACTTCTTTTTGTTTAGGTGGGGTTTTACTGGTTCACATGCATTGGGCTTTAGTTTGGAGGTCATTTTTATGTAGTAATTTATTAATCTTGTTTAGTACCTGAGCATGTTAGCAGTTATTATGCTTTGTATTTTATAGAAAATGTTTACAAAAATTCCTAACCCTCTTCATTAGTTACACTCTGGAGATTTATTTTTTGTATGCAGAGATGATCCTGCAATCAGCTTTCAGAAGTATCTGACATTTGTCTTTCTACTCTATGAATGGTTTGGTGGTGTCTATATGGGTTGTCCTGTGAACAGTATTTCAGACAAAGAGTCTGCTCCAAACAAATAGAATTGAAACTTCAGTGTCATTGCTAAAATTAGTGAAAATAATTGGACTTTGATATCCTATTTGTTTTACTATTACTTGCAGATCATTTTTTCAGATGCCATCAGAAGTGTTCCCTGCTTTTGCTGCAGGTTACTGTTTCAAAATTGATATAGTACCATTTAGGGGTGAAAATGGGGTGGAGATTTTGAGCCATGGTAAGGAAATCCAGAGCATCTTTACTTTCACACAGCTCTGTCATTGCATGAGCTGCACCATGCTTTGCTTTATGCATCTGGTTTGCTGGCATGGCTTTTCAATTTAGACTCAGTGCCATACAATGTAAATACTACTTTTTGTGAAGGCCTGTACTAAAGCTCACCAGAGCTTGAGAATCCTTATACAGAGATCTGTTGTTAAGTTTTAAGAATATAAGAGAGGGTCTGCTTCAGCCCACTGAAGATTTAGGTAGCCTGGTATCCAGTCTTTGATGGCAGCCAAAAAGAAAAAGTTGGGGACAATGTGAATAAGTGTATATAAAATTTTATCTGAGCTCTCCCCCAGTATTTAACCATCTGCAACTAGGAATTCCTGTGCCAAACCTTACTTTTTTTGTTCAGTAATGTGTATTAAATTCTTCTGCCATGAAGTGGTCAATCTCCTCTTTACAGTGTGTAAACTTCTCAGTTAAGATGTTCCTTATACATCCTTGAAACTCTTAACTTCATTCAAGTCCCTGACAATATTGTCAGTGACCTGCGTGGGCCCAGCCTTGGCCCTCTGTGTGCCCACTGGTGCTCAGTGTTGCACATCCCTGGTGAGAGGTTGCCCAGGACTGGGCTGAGGTACCAAGATAAGAATGAAGGACAAAACACCCACCCATGTGGGGTCATTCTCAGGAGTGCCTTGGTAATGGGTAGTAGCTTGACTGCTGTGAGTGTGTGTTCAGATCAGGGACTCAGTCCCCCAGAACCCAAACAAGGCCTTAAGTTAAATCTGTTATATTTAAATATTTTGTGAGTCTTCTAATATTCTGTTTCTCAGAATTATATCCTTTTCTAGTCAATAATGATTTTGAGTGAAATACATGTTGCCTTGACTACACTATCATAGTCTTGCTTTGTTTCACCACTTAAGAAAGTAGTCCTAAGTCATGATGATGAACTTGATATTTTATTATAATTTCCTGTGTTTTCTCTGTTGGTTATTTCATGTGGTTTTAACATAACTTTCTAGCTGAAAACTAGACACAGTGTTTTTCTTAGCTGCATAACTTTAGATATTGATCAATGGAATAAAGTTATAGAGCAGCTAGGAACACCATGCCCCGAATTTATGAAGAAATTACAGCCTACAGTCCGAACTTACGTGGAGAACAGACCTAAATATGCTGGATATAGTTTTGAAAAACTCTTTCCAGATGTCCTTTTCCCAGCTGACTCTGAACACAATAAACTTAAAGGTAAGGTCTGTCTTCTGTGTGTTGTATATTTTAAAAGTTTTAAAACTCTGATACATTGAACAGAAATGTAGCTCAGTTTTGTTCACTATAAAATCATCCTGCTAAGGATTTAAATATTTATATCATGAGAGTGGATGAATGTGCTGACATGTGCTTGCCTCCACTTTCATATCTTCACGAGACAGCTCCTATTCTTGGAGCTGTCTTTATAAAGGCAAGTAAATATCTATATTCTTCTCAATGACAGGTGCCAACATGATTTAGAGAAAAGTGGGGGGAGGTTGGAATAGAAGTTGTGTAGGCAGAACAGATCTTTGTTCTCTAGGATGAAAATAAGGGGTATATGTTAATAATATATAGATACCCTGTAGTTACTTCAGTGACTTACTGGTTCTAAAGGCCACCCACTCAGTGGAGTCACTCACTGTGTTTTCTGTGACTAAAAGCATGTGACAGAATGGGGCAGTAGGTGCTTGCCTGCTGCTATTCCAAACAAGGCTGCACTGCCACCTGAGCTGTTTCACATAAGGATGTCACACCAAGGGACACAGTATGCTGAACTTGTATAGTGAAACATGTCTGACCCCTTTCCCACCTGTGTCATTCTCTTCAGGTTTTTTTTTCTATTAAATGGAAAAACCTCAAATTATGTGAGGGGTGCATAGATATTTAACTGGAACTTGATTACTCTGACCCTGCTCTTTAAAAGTTTTGAAACACTGTGTTATGTGTTCTATATATGGCAGTAATCTGAACAGATTTTTTTTTTTTTTTTTCAGCAAGTCAAGCAAGAGATTTGTTATCAAAAATGCTGGTTATAGATGCTTCTAAAAGAATCTCTGTGGATGAAGCCCTACAGCACCCATATATCAATGTTTGGTATGATCCATCAGAAGCAGAAGCTGTAAGTTCTTGTTTTAGGTCTCTGCTTAGGAAGCTTCTCTATAAAGCCATATTGTTGTGATGCTTGGTACAGCTGCTTGAATGAAGATTGTTGCACATTTCATCAGAAGCTTCACTGAGCCATAATAGCTTTCATTGATGTTGATAGATGTGTTTATTAGAAATAGCATCAGGAAGGGGCTCAAGTACCTGTCTCCGTGTATAATTGCATATCATCTGAACATGTAGTCATGCATCTGAAATCTTTTATATAGGGTTCTAATGTATTGAGCTTCGGTTGTTTCAATGTGGCTTGATTGGCCTTGGTGGGGTTCTGAGGTATTTACTCCTGGGGAACTGAAATAATTTCATTAGGAATTGATAGTACTCTAGAACTAGAAATAAATGTTTCAGCAAAATCTGAATACAAAATATTGAGCTTTCAGTTATTAAAACTAAGAAACAAAGGGATTAATTTAAATTTTTTCCTTGAAAAATCAGTTTCAGGACAATTCCAGCTTGTGAGAAAAGTGTCATTTTTTTTAAAAAAGAAAAGTGTTTGGTGATGGCCACTAAGAATAGAAAAAGCTACTTGATGTAAACGGAGCAATTATAATTCTGCTGCTCTGTAATAGCTAGATAGAAAATTTAGTAATTAACAGTAAGGAGCTAAAATGAGCTGCTTGTGCTGGAGATTGCTGCACTTAGGAGCTCTTTTACCAGACTGATCAGTTTCTCTGTTAATTATTACAGTAATGTAAGCAAATTTGTTAATCAAAAGAACTTTAAAGACTGTGGTAGCATCTAAAAAGTAGGCTGAGTCCAAGTATGAGTGGATATATAATTGTTTAAATGTGTTATTTTTAAATCAGGTTCATGTTCTGAATGGTTAATTTCATTTTTAATTTGTACTGGTTTTGTATCCCTTTTGATTGTTTTATGATGAGTTAAGTTTTGTTTTTCAGCCTCCACCAAAGATACCAGATAAGCAGTTGGATGAGAGGGAGCACACGATAGAAGAATGGAAAGGTAAGAAAGGCATTTAAAGTATAATAAGGCTTTTGGGAGTATGCTGGGTCCCTGTGATTACTGTTATTAAAGTTCTTCTGAGCAACCTAATAGTATTTATTTCATCTGCTTGGATGGCAAGGGAACAGATCAGTGCTTCACAACCTCTCAATTGTTGGGACACTAAAACTTTTCCTGCAAAGGAGATGAACCTTTGAAGTGAAAAAAAGACCTGCTCATCTCAGTCACCTTTTACAATCCACAGGACAGCATTTGTAGGGGGGGTAACTCTTCTGGACAAACTGGTACAATTTAAAAAGATGCAGGAGCTTGAGCAATGTAAGGGTGAATTAGAAGGACAAGTCTTCAAGTGTTCCTAGCTCTTCCTTTGAAGACTGCTGATCAGGTTTACCTTACCAAAGATGCAGTTGATAAAAACTGAGTGGGCCTTAAGACTCGGCTTAGCCTCAGGTCTCCAAGCAGCCTGGACAAAAGAGCCTTAGAGCAATGCCAGTGCATTGTCAAGAGTGCCAGGCCCCTGTAGCTGCAACAGAAAAGAACTGTATGTTTTCTACATCATTTGCCAGTTGTTGTGTAGCCTACAACCTGTTGTTCAAAACTAATTCTGAACAGTAATAAACCTATGAAATGGAAATGGACATTTTAATGGGAGATATGTTTCCGATCCAGTCTTGGGGTTGCAAATTCATTTTTTGCCTTCCCTTCTCTGCATTTTCAGAGTTGATATACAAGGAAGTCATGGACCTGGAGGAGAGAACCAAGAATGGGGTTATACGCGGCCAACCAGCCCCTTTAGGTTGGTTACAATAAAAGCACAGTACAAGGCTCCATTGAGTTGTAGGTAGGAAGGAGTAAAGCTGATCAAGACATCCAAAAGTAACCAAACTCAAAAATGTGGCTCTTAAATGACCTAACCTCTTGAATTGAAACATTGTGTATTTGAGTGGAATATATGGGGCTGACATGCCTTTTAATTGACCTGTTCAATCCCTCTGTCGTGCCCACTAACTGACTGTCGATAAGGCTTCGTGGCAGAAGTTGGACTGCTATTGCTGCCTCTGCTCAGGGTTCACTGAAGTTTAGACTCTGAAAAATCCCTGGGTGTCTGAGATTGAATGGATGTGGTGTGGCTGGGCACCAGCTATTCCCCAGCCTCAAGAGGAGGAGGAAAAAAGCCAGGCTCCTTCTTCCTTTGTCAAAATACACAGATATGTTCTATCTTAGGGTGTAGGGTGTATTTGTAGCGTAGCGTAGCTCTGGCTTTATGATTACTGTCTTTGGGATTTTTTAGCCATTGGCTTTTACTGTGATTTGACAGCTGCCCATGCCACGTGAGTTCCGTGGTTCTTGACACACCATCTGTTAAGCCCCACATTAAGGACTTGGGGGTTTTATTTATTGTGACAATGGATTGAGACACATCTCTTCAAACTTGCCAAAACAGGGAAATTTAACAGCCATTAGGAAGAGACAGACTAATGCAAGTACTGAACTGTGCAACTGTATCTGCAACTGATTTGCTGTTTTGTTTCTCATAGCACAGGTGCAGCAATGATCAATGGCTCTCAACACCCATCTTCATCGTCATCTGTCAACGATGTGTCTTCAATGTCAACAGATCCAACATTGGCCTCTGATACAGACAGCAGTCTAGAAACCTCAGCTGGACCTCTGGGTTGCTGTAGATGACTACTTGGTCTTTTGGGGGGTGGGAGGGGGATCCTTTTAGTCATTAATAGGGCACTTTTAAAATTTGGTGGTATTTTTGAGTGTTTTTTCAAAAATAATCATGGAATTCATCATAAAGTGCTGTAATTTCAAACTGTAAGTTGTGTTATAAGCAGCCACTTTTTTGCTGTAATTAACTGTAAAATAGTAAACCTGATAATTTTTATTGTGGTTTTAAAATCTGCATATTTGCTTTACTATTATGCTGCTGATCTTTTTTTACTGAATTTGTAAGATTTGTTTTATCAAAGCACATATTAATGTTGTGGTCATTACCATATGATGAATTATTTAAGATTTTATAGGTTTTCAATTTTTTAATTGGAATTTATTCCAGATGTTTTGTTCATGATATCCTTCAAAGTTTTATGCTTGGTCATACATCTGTGTCCAGGCGGAGGGGGAGAGAATTCAGTGCAGCCAGCTGTAGTTTCAGGCATATTACTGTAGTGCTGGGTAGTGAACAAAATCCTCTTTTATTTTGGCCACTTGTCTATAATACTTCAGCAAAAGCAACAATTAGTGATCTTTTTTAGAGAAGCAGAAAAAATCCTTTGCAAAGTTACATCGTCTGAATGAGTTTATGAATTTAAGAAAGCAAAGCATATCTTCAAAGCTGCAGAAATATCCAGCCTAGCAAAGTAATGTGATGTTTTCTGCAGAGTTGTGGCATGCCAAATCTTGTGATCACCATAAAACATGAGGATATTTCATGAATAATACATTGCAATGCCAATAAACTGTTTACTTCTAGCTCGTAGCCTGTTTTTGTACACACAAAATGAAGTGTATCCAGGATGTTTAGACTGACAAGAGGGAAAATGAATATGCTGTAGCTATACTTTAAGATGTGATTCTTGGGAGTTTTGGTTCTTACTAGTTTTGTCTACTAAGGCAAGTGCTCTTTGAGTGCTTTTTGGGTCAAAGAGGGAATGACATGAATGCAATAGGGGCAAAACTTCGGCTACTCTTTCTCCACCAAAAGTAACTGATTGCTAAAATCCATTAAGTGGTAGGAGAACCTCAGGATTTCTGTAGCTAATGCATCAATTGAGCAATATATGCCATCCAAAGGACGGAGAAGTAGTGCTGTATAAATTAATATTTATATCTTTCATTTCACCATGAGATCAGTGTAGCAGAAATCTTAGCAATGGTTCATTTTAAGTCATAAATATTCAGTAGTTTTCATCACTGAAGCTCCAGGTTTCAATACACTTTTTAAACAAAAGATATATTGAGATATATAGAACAGTTACTAAAGAGTCATGTAAGATGGTGCTGCTCCTCACAGAAGTATTTTAACTGTTTACATTTTATATTTACAGAATGATTTATGTATAACTGACTTAAGTTTATGTATGAGTTAAACAATCATTCAGAATTTATTTCTTTGGAAAATGCAGATTTTTAGTGAAGCTAGGCTGTATAATTGATTGCCTTGTGTAGATGCATATTTTGTGTAGTGAATTAGAATGTGAAGAGGAATTTAAATTAGTAAAGCTCACAAAAAGGAGCATAAAAAATACAGAAGTCTTGCCAGGCGCTGAGCATAAGCAAATCATGTATCTGGCTACAGAGGTCATCCAGGAGTGACTGGTGGTCTTCAGTGTGGTTCCTTCTGCTTGTTGGGTTAAATAAGCATCTTTTTGAAGTTTTGACTGAAAGAGGAAAATTTGTCTTCACAGTAACTTTCAGAAAAATAGAAGTGATAGTAATGCTTTCAATATCTAACATGTCTTTTAAAAAACATGCAGAGTTGCAAGGAATGGCAATGTCTCAAAGATAACTAAATTGATAAATTGCACAGTTGTTTTCCTGGCCTGGCTAGACTACTGGTAAGTGCTGTGTGTGTCATTTTGCTTTCCTCCCTTGTATCTACTATTTCAGTATTGCCTTCCTAAGCCACATTTGTTAAGGCAATTATTTTTACAGGATCCTGCCAAATTGTATATTACCTCAGAACAGGCAGGACAAGTTTGGATTCATCTAGCACTGGAATGTAGAAAATGTTGAACAGAGACCAACAGAACAGTCGATTTTGTAATTTTTTTATCAAAGTTTAAGCTGTGAATTAAGCCAAAATTTTTGGTCAAACAACAGTACTCCATTGTTATATTGAGTCAAATGATAGTGTGGTCAGCACAGTGTAATGAAGTTAAGACTGACAAAAGTAACTTCTGATGCCTCTCAGTGCTGTTAAAAACAAATTGGTAAATATAGTTCCTATTTATTTTAGACCTCACTGGATTACAGTGATGATTGAAATATTTTGAAACTTAAAAATACTTTTTTGCTATCACTTGCCAGTGTCCTAAATATATAGTAACTGAACTGAGCTCATAAGCTCTAAGGAAATGGAGCTTTTCTTCTTTCAGGGCAGGGTTAGTGAATGCGTGGAACTGCCCACTGCAGCCTGTTGCAGTGTGAGCAAGCTCACACTGCTTAAAGGGATTGTTTCAGTAGGGTCAGAGCTCTGCCTGTGGAAACTGAGAGTTCACTTTTGGCACCATCTTCCTACAAGTGTTGCTTTTTCTTTTTTTTTTTCAGTTGCTTGCATTTTAGGCAAATTAAAGTGATGGCAAATTTCAAAGACAAGAAAATCGTATTCAGTAATCAAGTTATCACAACAGCATCCTAGTCTTCTCTTTTTATTTGTTGAAATATAAATTTTTTTCAGATAGGTGTACACTGCCACAGATAGCAAACAAATGGGTAACTGGAGTTCAGGTGTCTTTGTCTGTTGTTAGATTATATGCTATCCAATACACTGTACAATTTTATTGTTAAGCTTTATTTTAGACTATGATTTGGAATCTTCTCATGACAACAGGCTTCACTAAAGTGCATGCAACTTTCTAGGGCTCTTCCAATTTGCTGGGAGTTGGTATGGATTCAATTACCACGAGCTGTGTGATCTCTTACCTCAGGTGAGGTTCAAAGTTGCGCAGTAATAGCGATACTGAGTTCCACCTTCTCTGGGCAGAGCTGTGGCATGCAGCAAGGATAAATCAGCTCTCTCCTTTTTTAGAAGTAGGTTCTTCAAGAATTTGAAATAGAGATGGGGACGGGGGGAATCAGTACCCTTAGGGTGTACTGGAATGCGGTGCTGTGAAGTCCTTCTTTGGTGCAAGACAGTGGGTCAGAGCAGATTGTGTGTTAGTGTGTGTGAGCAGCTGTGCTGCCTGAGCACAACCCCCTGGAGGAACATGCCCAGTCCTGGGTCACTGCTCAGCTGAGAAGACATGGCACTTTGCCCTGCCCAAGCTCGGGCTTTTAGCTTTGAAGAACTTTCAATGTGTGAGATGCAGCAGCAACTTTCTGGGCAGGAATTCCAGCTCAGTACAGCATCAGCAGCAGTGGTGTGGTGGGGGTGTTCTGTGTTCCCAGCACAGGCTGTGGTAATACGGCCCTGCTGCCTGGGTTTGGTGAGGCCAGTGCAGAGCACCTGGGCAGGGGCTCTGCAGGGAGGAAGGGATGGATGGAGCACTCAGCTCAGCAGTGTGTGAAGAAAAATGTCAAAAACCTCCTACAGGAGGATGGTCCTACCCAGCCAATAATCTGAATTGTATGACAGTAAATGTTTCTTGATTAAGATTATGGGCAAAAGGGGAGAAGGTGGTTCATCTTACACTTGGTCTTACTCTTTCAAGTTGCTAAAGGGAGTGAATTCGTTTCTGGATCTGTTTTTATTTGCTGTTGGCAGCAGGAGCTTGTCCATGCTGTTACATTTTATTTTCCTGTCAGTGGTTTGGTGCAGTTGAAGGAGAGCCTGTCTGTATTTTTCAGTAGGATTAGAAAGAGGTTTTTATTGAAGAAATGTGATGAGAATGTACTGCCTACCCAAATTTTCAATTAATTTATTCTTAGTTAAGGGCACTGGATAAAAGTGGTATTTTAAGTGATCTCTCTCACTCCCTTCTCTTCTTTATATGTCTGTGTTAGAGAAACATGTTATGAATCAGATCACATTGTGTTTCTACTTCTGCAGTTCAAAATCTAAGCTAGGTTTTCTTGAACTACCTCACACAAACTTTCTACGTTTCTTAAGTAAGCAAAGCTAACCCTTGCTATTGGAACTACACTGAATGTGAATAGAAAATACACCTCCTTTAGAAAAACAAACCTATTGGCCAATGTTGAGACAATATCAGTATGTTTCTTATCTATTTCACGTAAGATGTTCATGTGTAATATATAGCTTGTGTACAGTAATGTACATCTAGATTATTGTGCTAGCTGTAAATTGGTGATTTTATTATTGTAGTCTGGTTTTGTAGGGTAAAAATAGCTTACTAGTAATGTCAACTCATCCTTTACATTTTACAAAAGGAATAATTCTTGGTAAGCTTTGCATACAGATGAATTACTTTTGTAGGCCCAATATCTAGTCTATTTTTGAGAGTTCTTTAACTTTTATTACTAAAGTTGAGAAAAAAAATCCCACCCCAATTATTGTGGTCATTCCTTCTGCCCTTTTTGAAGTATATTCTTAATTTTATTATGTCCCAAGAAATATGAAGTGGAAGACACACCATTAAAAATACTGGGGAAAACAATTTTTTTTTTCTTCCCCACATTTGATACCTTTTCCTGCTTTTCCTTTATTCCCTCCAAATAAGCTGTTGGTGGGCATTACTGAGAACATTGTGGTTTTTTTTTTACTCATTCATGCCATAGGTCATTACATGTGCACCACTGGAATGTATACATTGTTATCTAGTATGTCAATTGGTTATAATGATATTTTAAATAAAAAAGGAAAAAAAAAAGTTTGACCACCATGCATTTAGTGTTTCTTCATTGCCAGGCTGGAATGGGTTTCATATGGATTGTGTAATAGGGCTGCACTTGAAATCTTATTAAGAGTCCTTCCTGAGAATTCATTTGTTTTTTAATGGTCTCATTTTTAATCTGTCTTGTGAGCTCACTCATGGGCAAAGTGACATGTTTTTTCCATTCCTCCATCCCCATGGACTTTGGATGTGCCACAGACTGTTAACAGCCACATGTTCAGTGTCTTTGTGACTCCTGGGAATCTGTTCTTGCTTCCTTGCTGCCAGCTCCAGCTGTCGTAATTCCTGAAAATACAGCGGCTGAGACCCTGTGCTTTGGAGAGAGGTAAGCCATGGGCTGCCTAGTGTATGGGGAAGATCTCCCAAAACCAAGTCTTGGAGAAGCCTGAAGGATCTGACTTCTGGAGACCTGGCTTGGATGCCTGGACCACTCACTGCACTGGCACTTCTCCCACAGGTAAATCCCAACATAATGCATTTGATTGCCTTCACTTCCAGCAGGGTTTCAGTGCTTCCTTAATGACTGCAGCTGCCCTTGAGCTGTGGTGTTGGTGCCTTTGTGTCCAGTTTCAGGGGAAAAGGACTGTGACCACAGTGCAACCAGCTTTGTTTATCAGGGCCAGCAGTTTGTAGGATGATCTAGGAATGTGGTGGGACTCAGAAATGCTCTTCTTTATTTGCATATGTCAGCGTAAAGTGCAGCCAATTTCCAGTGATACGTTGCTACAGAGCAAGGCTGGAGAGCCAGTCATAGCTCTACCCAGGATTTGTCTGGTGGCTCTGGACTGAAACACTCCACAGTGCTGCTGGCATCAGTGGAACTCACTTGTGAATGTAGATGAGTCATTAAGCTATCCCTGTTCATCTTCCTTTTTGTGTTAGAAATGCCAAGGCGATCTATGGAGGTTTTCTTTGTTATTCTGAAGTGTTGGTGTTTTGCTTTTTTCTAAAGCATATGCTTGTGTTGGTTTTTTTTATTGAAAAGTTTTGACTGATTTTTGCCTGTGTAATACTGGAAGGGATATTCCAGGCTGGGAAGACGGCACAGGTGAAACTCTAGTAAAAATGCATCTATTCCAGGAACCTTCTGTCAGTTTAATTAATAATAACCAAAGCTGTATCTTGTAAACACCTGCTAAGAAAGCGGACATTTAAATCAGGGACTGTAGTGAGTGACAGGCCTGCAAAATAAGGAGTAGTCCCCAGTGCCTGGTGTGGGGAAATGCATTGGTGGGGAAGAGTATGGAAATGGGAGTTAAAGCTAGAACAGGGTCTATCATCTTCCTCACATAAGGGCATAGTGTTCCATGAAGTTTGTCCAAGTGGATTCCCATTTCTTGCGTAATTGCCCATATCAGGAATTTAACATTATGGTCCTGGTGCTGCACTTGGAGTTAACATCCTACTGTGGTGCATTTTAGTGTGAACTGGGTCATTTGTGGCTTCTTGCAGGGTTTATTTACTGCAGTGGCTCATCTTCAAAAGCTGCTGAAACTTACTCCTCATGAACAAGAGGCATAGATGTTGCTGGAGCACAACAGTCAGTTTGGAACTTTCTTGTTTCACTCATCATTTTGAGTGGATAGAGTTTCATTTGTGATACTAAAAAGAATTAATTTATCTTGGATACCAAATGATGTCCTACAGATCTGATGGGCTTATCCTGGATCTGCAAGTCTGGGATAGGTGGCTTTGTGAGCAGTTACCTAAGGTTAAGTACTTAGAGTTAACCAGCAGTCCTGTTCATTGCTTGTCTGGCATATTTGGTGTTTAGTCCATCAGTCAGCAGGGCTCAGTTCTTGAGTTTGTAGAGTGAACTGAAGGGAGCAGTCTGCACTTTGTACACACAGGAGATAATGCAATATAAATAGGGTAAGGGGGGTGTGGGCTGTCAGGATCTACACAGTGAGAGGTTTCCATGTTTGGGGTATGAATAAAAGAAGGCATTAAAATACTGTTTGCTACTACTACTTGGATTGAATGTCACTTTTTATCAGTCCTGGTGTTCTTAAAGCGTGGTTCAGACCACCCTCCAGTATTAAGGTTTATTTTGTGATGACTGACCTGGTACCTCCAGCTACCTGACACATTGATGCTCTTCCACCTCAGTCACTGTTACTGCTTCTCTCTCACATTATGCATCTTATGCTGCTGTTTTAAAAGGCCATCTTACTCCTTGCAGGATCACTTGTGACCAATGGTAATGAATCCAAGGCAGAGCTGGGAAAAAAAGATGGGGATGATGCTCATGCCTGCAGGTGGCAGGCGGCTGCTGCTGAACATGCAGGTACCTGCCTCATGCCAGGGGCAGTAAGGAATCCAGGGCAGCTGGAGAGCCTGGGAACTAGGAAAAAGGTTTTGAAATAACTGAATGAACCTATCCACATGGCTTACTGTACTTGCTTGACTTTTCTTATCCAGGAAAGATGAAGTTAAAATTCTGCTTTTTGTTTGCTTTAAATGTTTTACATTTTTTACATTTCGATAGGAAGGAGAAGTGTTACAGTGCAGTAGAAAACAACACCCAGATGTTTTGAATATTGAAGTACCTGGATATCTGTGAGTTGATGAGGAAAAAGTACACCTTTCAGTATCACCTATCTCCTGGTATGTAAAAAAACCCCATTCAAAGGTTATTTCCAGACAGTGAGTCATAGTCTTCTCTAGTAAGAAGTGAGATTCAGGGCATTTTTTCAAAATACTTAAAGCAATCTTCTTTGTTACAGTCTATACTTTCCCTTTAGCCAGTTCATGTCGTTGTGGCACATTTTTGTTAAAAATCCTTCTCCTTAGAGACTCCCAAGCTACCTCAGGATGTCAAAGATAAGAGTGCTAAGAAAGAGTGAACAGTGCTGGGCTCGCAGGTGGAGTTCAAGCTGAAGCTGGTGACTGTTTTCTGTGTGCAGGCTCTGCATGGCTCAGGGTGCTACAAATGCTATGCAGAACTTCTTGAAGTCACTTGGAAGGGAAGTCAGCCCTGGCAGCAAATTACCAGAAATTACAGCCTCATTCTAATGATTTTTCCTTAGCAGAAGTAAGGAACTTGGGATGATGGGTTGTTTGCAGTATTCCTCCTGTCCCCTCATCTCCCTGTAAGAACTAACAACAAAAATATCAACTGGTATCATGAGAAATGTTAGTGTAAAGTCCAGGAAAGGTTAAAGATAGATCCCCACCCTCCCTCCCTTACCACCCTGATACCCCCCACCCCAATTGCACCCATTCCTCTTACCATAAGTTTTGCTATTAAAGTTTGGATGTGTTTTGATGATAAGAATCTTCCATCTTCTACCTTAATACATATACCAACTCAGGAGATTTTTTTTTCTCACAGCAAATACTGCTCTATTTTTGGCTCAAAAAACCCCCAGATACCTAGACTGAAATGTGCATATTTTAAGTTCCACGGAGATTGTGTAGCCAGTCTGATTATTAATCCCATACAGTTTAATTTAAAGTTGCATTTTTGTCAAACACTGAAATAATTTCACGGATAAGTGAATTGTCAAGATTTTGGTAGCCTCAGTGTGTTTGCAGACCTTATTTTCACAATATCTTCATAAAATAACGCCACTCTAGGAATGAGAAATTTGAACAAACTTTATGTACGGAGTGGGGCAAAAACCACCTCATTAAATCTGTGGCAAGCCCCTGGCTGTGGTGGAACTGCCACCTTTCCAAGCACAAGTGCAGGAGTCCCTCAGCTCCAGGCTCAGCTTGTCCATTTGTTCTGGCCATCCACCCACCCTGCAGGACCTTCCACTGTCCTTGAGCAAGCAAAAAGATGGCAGGAGGACACCCTGGAGAAGAGCGTCTGATGTTCTGTGGATACAGAGGAGACCCACCCTTTCTTGGCAATGACACTAAATTTTCAAGCATTATGGTCAGCAATCCTTCCCAGCTGGCCCAAATATAGCACATGTAAAGACAACAGGGAAGTGTCACTGAGAGCACAATCACTATAGAATTACTCATGATACATGAGTATACCAGAGCAAAATATGCATTCACTCATTTTGTCAGGAACAGGATTTTCTATGCTTGTTCTACTTGGGGACTTTAGCACTTGGACTCCCAACAGTTAAACATCCTAATGTTGAAAAAAATTCTTCCATTTCCTTTTGCAGGAGGTAATTTCTCTTCTCAGCATCTTCACGAGCGCGTTCAGAATTCCTCAGCTTTATCTCCAGCATCGTGTATTTCTTTCGTTCTTGATCCAGTTCTTCTTCTAACCTAACCACTTGGTTCCTCAGGTCTGCACTTGTTTCTTCAATTCTTAAAACCAACAGAGAGAAAAAAAAAAGGCTTTTTAAAGTAGCTGGATAAATACAGCTGATAACTAATAAATTTAAGTTGTTCCTCTTAGAATATGTTAATGCTAAGAGGAAGTTTTAAAGCAATAATAAGTAATATTAATTGCCATTTCTATATGCCATTTCATTACTGTTGAATTTAAGGGCAGAGATTCCTTGGAATTGGGGCTTCCTTTATTTGTATCATGTGAAAAATGCTCAAATCTTAAGCATTGTTTTCTACTTTCCAGCACCATACTGGAGAGCTGAGATGTATTAACTCCTCACTTAGGCAGAGTTCAAGTATATAATAATCTTTTAACCTCTGTTTTCATCCTGTATTTCTCTATGTGGATATCCAGTACAGAGAAACATCCTTGGGGCTCAGATAGGAATGAGGTCACAATCCTTCCTCACCATCCATTTGATGGTATTTTCTGTAAAGTTTATCACTGACATTGGGGTGGGGTACAAGATTTTACAAAACTCAACCTTTCATATAAGGAAGAATCAGAAGAACAGTTTTTAAATATATCTGGGCACAAAGCTCTGAAGCAAAATTCAGGGCTTTTCACTGAGGAAGTTGAACAAGGTTCATGGTTTTGTGATTTGAAGAAGCACAGAAGGCACAGCATTTGCTGTCCTCCCTCTTGTGTTTCCCAATCACAAGACTGAGAAGTGGTGTTAATACTGAGGAAGGAGTATTTTCAGTTAGGCATTACTAATCACTGGAATATGAATTTAAAAATTAGGCTTTTTCAGTGAAAAATGCCCCTCCTCTAAATAAAATAAATACAATCTTTAAAAATAATTTCAAACCCAAAACCACCCCCACCTCTTATTGATCAGTCCAACACTCAGCTGTGAAGCTGGGGTGTGGCATCCCAGTGGAACTGTGAAGGGGTTATTTTTAGGCAGGGTAACTGATTATCAAGAAGGCCATGCTACTGACTCCATGACAAACAAAAATGAAAAAAAGAGGGCCTTTGACAGTCCCAGAAGGGTCTGAATTCCATTTTATGACCAAGAGGCAGTGCAATGCCTCACCTTAAACTTTTCCTTTCTATTCTTTACGTACAGCTAAAGATGGCAGTTTGATTATTGTCACAATTTTCACAATGAATCAAAGTCCCAGGTCCACTGATCTGCCCCAAGTCCAGCAAAAAGCAGCCCCCACGGATGAAGGCAGACCTTTATCTCCAGCCAGCTGGCTTCTGGAATACAACACTTCTGAAGCTGGGATGCTTCCCTACACACACGTAACAGCTCTGAGCTGCCAATTGCGTTTTTCTACCACTATGTTTAGGGGTCAGCTACAGCAGCCTGGGCCGAATGACACGGCCACAGTACTTACAGCATTTCTACATTCCTAACAGTCCTCTCTAAATACTTACACTTTCTTAAGAGTCCCAGATGGTAAACATGAATTACTGAAACTCAACAGAGAATATCTGATAATTATATTAACCTTGAGGGAGAAATGCTCTGGAACAGAGTGGTTACAGAAAGGCCATAAAACTTGCCTCCCTCTGACTAAGAGAGAGAAAATGGGCAGCTGATGATGAGAAATAACAGCTTTTCCATCAGCAAGTGTGCCTTACCTCTGCCCCAGGCATGTACTTACTCTGCTTTCCCTTCACTTATGTATGTGCCAACAAAAAGCTCATATTCTTTCATTAAAACAGGTCCTGCTAGATACACACAGTTCTGCAAACCACACAAGCACATGTACAATTTTGGGGGACTAAATTATCTTCAATAAAATAAAGCTGGTGAGGCAGCCTAAATATTTCCTGCTAAGCAGCCTCCCTTCTTTGCTAGTTCGCTCCTGTCTTTCCATAGTAGCAGACTTCAGTGCAGTCTCAAAAGGAATGTACTTTTGCACACATAAATTGTTGCAGATATAGTAAAAACATGGCAAAATTTTTGAGAGCTGAAAAACTCAGCTTGAAATTCTTAGACATGACAGCACAGTCCTTCAGGCTGTAATCCTGAACAGCTGGACTCATCCTGTTTAATACAAAAAGGCAGTGATTGCATCGTGCCTGGTTTTATGAAAATCTTTAGCTCATTAGGCATTTCCCTCTCAGCTACATTACCCTGTGAGACCTGGCCAATTCAGAGTCCTCCCCTTGAGCCACAGTGCTCTCTGCCCCATCCAGCTGCAGGGGAAAGGCAGGTGTTGGAGCTGAAGCAGCTCAACAGCTGGAATGAAGAACAGGTCTTCCTGGATGCCCCTGATGTCAGCAGCTTAAGACCCCATTGGAACAGTTTTACTGATAAGAGATGGAAAACCATCTCTTCCCCCAGGCAGTGGGCAAGAATTTGCAGCTACACATTTCAATGTTCTGCAGCCTGGTATTTCTGTTTATTACTCTGTATCCCTGCAACAAGGCTTGCCAGGGCAGCTCTGCACAATTAAATGCAAGACACATACCCTCACCTCCCTCCCATTGTGCATCAGTGAGGCATCTAAAAAACACCCATGGAAGCCATGAACTTCCACCCTCAGTCACAGACCCTTCCCAGTACTCCGTGCTAGCAACTGCTGGTGTTCTCATAAGCTCTTACACCTGGAACACAACAAGGTGGGGCTTTTCTCCCACTCTGGGATGTTAGGTGGGAACTGAAACTGCTGCACAGCCTCATTCTCCTTGCAGCTCCACACACCAAGGCAGTACAATGCAAGAGGCAGAAACGCTGCACGGGCTTGCAAGCCACCACCAGAGGAAATCATAAAATAAAGCAGAAAGATAGCAAGTGGAATTCCTACCTTAACAACTGGCCCATGGGAAGAGATTACAGTTCAGATACACTTTTGAGAAACTACCCTAACAAGAAAAAAGTGCCAAAAAATACAGCCTAAAGCTGTGCTATACAATCCCAACAGTCATACATGCTTTTGGTACCATGTTTGGGAGACTGACAGCATTTCCATACCTCAATGTCCAATCTGAGTTTTAATAACTGAAGGAGTATAACAGCAACACCTTAACACAAAAAAACCCTCAAACCCCAAGAACTCAACTCTGTAAGAAATGTGACTACAGCCCTTCTTCAGTGCAGAGTACTGGTGCTGCAGAGCAGCATGTATTGTAACATGGTGTGCAATTTTGCACATGGCTGTATATTAAAATATATATAGTTCTTTTAAGCATCAATATTTCATGTGCCTGTTTCCCTAAATACTTTCCTGAAAGTCATTCTATAAAGCACATACACTCATAAAACCTAATATACTAACACACACAAATTAATAAATATGACTCCCTCATTAATACTTTCCACTTCCTACATCCCCAGCCCTTACACACAGCTCTCCTGAAAACTGAAAGGAATTTTTCTGAGCTCAGGTGGAAAGTACAGCACCAGCAGCTGTGCAAAGAGACAGCAGTTGGCAAATGACACAGTTCATGCTGCTCCCCCAAGCCAGGCTGCCCCATCAGCCAAGGACCACTCTGCATCAAAAACCAAAGTGAGGTTTCTTTAAGTTCAACACAAAAGGGGTCCTGACAACGTTGTAGCTGAGATGCAGTCCCAATACCACCACCTCAAAAAAACCTGTGGAAAATAGTGAAGAGCAGTTTCCTCAAGAATGCTGCTGTTGGGAAAAACAACAAGAAGCCCTCAGTTTCAGACTGGTTCGGTACAAGTATCAGCACCTGCACAGATCAACAAAGTTCCTTTTTGAGGCCTGACCATCATGGGTCCCAATTTCTCCCTACAAGATGTTTGCTATGTTGTTTCTCTGAGGACATTAAGAGCAGACTTTGGCATTACCTGTGCAGTTCTCATTTACAGTGAAAACACCGAATATGAAGTATTGTATTTCCCGTTGTCAATAGAAATCCCCCTTCTTTGGTGTTTTTTTTTTCTTTATGTTCTCTTAAATCAGAGGAAGGAAAGCTGGATTCAGAGAGTAGCAAGGAAAAAGTAGAACCAAATCTGCTGTTACCCAACCCCAAACTTTAGGGCTAAGAACCTGACACCCTTGGTAGCCCACACCCATGTTCAGACAGGGAGAACGTTGACAGATAACTTCCTTGTGCCCCCTGCAGATGACATTACCTTTTGATACTAGTCTCATACTCAGTCCTCTGTTTGCTCAGTTCTGTCTTTAGCTCCACCACCAAGCTCTGTAAGGCCCTGGAGCATTGGACAGAGTCTCGGGAAGCTGCAGCTGGGTCACTCTGTTCGCTGCTGCTGCTGCTGCAGGCTTCAAACCTGTCCATGCTGTTCTCCAGATCTGCTGTCTTGACCTCACTCTGAGACAGTGAGCCCTGAGTTACCCACTCAGTTTTTAGGGAGCTTAAAGCAGAAGAGTCACTAGCCCGGCAGGCTGGGCAGCTGCTCACTGAGTCCATCATGGAGATCTCACAGGATGATGTAGACCAGGTGGTGCTGGCCATGCTGTGCGTGCTGAGGGACAGGCTGGATGAAGGGACGTTGTCGTAAGTGGAGAGTCTCTGGGAGGAACACGAGTCTTTCACTCGTTCCCCAGAGGCTGTCCGGCGATGGCCTCGGAGGGAGTACAGGCCGTTCATCAACCAGTTCCCGCTGGAGGAGAGGTTGGGGATATCTAAGGATGAGCTGCCCAGCTTTGGACTCACAGACCGCGCTCCCTGCTGGCGGAAGGAGTATTTCCATGGAGGCAGCGTCTGCACTCTTTTACTGGGGCTTGTGGCAGGCTGGGCCGATTTGCCACTGTGCTCTGGAGGAGTGATTTTCACTGTAGGTCCCGGAGTAGCCTCTAGTGCCACAGCATTGCCAGAAGGCAAATCAGCAGGGCTGGCAGCGCTGTTCTGTGACCTGCTGTCCTCCCCGTCCTCCTCTGAGATCCACTCGACAGTGCTGCGCTGGCGCACAGGTCTGATTTCCAGCTGGCTCCCTGGCACCTCCGCCTGAGGAACAGCAAAGATCCGCCCCTGCTCACTTATCAGTACTGTCATCAGGTGCTGAACTAGCGAGGTGCCTGTGGGTGGAAAACAAAGGCAAGCAGTTGAGGAGACATGGAAGACCTCTGCAACTCACCCCACCTGCTTCCATGACTAGGTTGCACCCAGTTTCATGGTCTAAACAGGGCCAGAGCTACTGCTTATTGTAAAAACACAAATGTCAGCTCAGGCCTTCTGCTGCTGCTCTCAGTGTATAGAGAAACTTGCAGGAAGTATGACACCTGCATTATACACACACTGGCAGACGGTGTACAGCAAGTGCAGAAGGTACTCACGATTATTTAAATTCACAGAAACGTGCTGCTGTTGTTTTCCAGGAGTGGAGCAGACCATTATGCAATAATAGAGAACGCCACTTACTAAACCTAATACAAAGTGCTTCCTACAAAAGAGGAAAACCTTTAAAAGGGTGAATAAGCAATTCTATTTTGAAGTATTGCCTGAAATAGAGAATAAGGCCAACATACTCAGGGGTTCAAGGCAAGAGCCTGGTTTTATTGACGAGTTTTTGGCCTAATAGCAAGATGTACAGAGCTCACCTACCACTATTTTATGTTTGTGAATGCAGGAAGAGAACTAAATGTCTTGGAGATATGGGCATTCCTAACAATTTAGCTGTCAAACTTCAGGTATTTCTATTTGAAATTCATTATTTAAATTTGAAGGCAGACATAATTAGAGTGGTTTTTGTTAAGATCTCATTATCGGTTTAGTTAGGAGATTGAAATTACCCTGAAGCTAAAAAAAAAATTTAGTCTTTCCACTTCTCTGTTATTTTTATCTAACCAACATTCTATTCTCAACTAAAACAAAAAATTGCCAATCCTGTTATGAGTATAATGATTAAGTCTCAAAATCCAGCTTCCGTATCCCACAGTTCAGATCTGTGGCAATACAGAATTCCAGGTCAGATCACTGTAGTGTTTTTATACGATGATTAGGAGAGACCCCAGCACCTGCACGTGTGCACCTGCACACAGTACAGGCACCTCTGCCATCAGATGAGCTGCAGAATGAAATGCCTGAGGTGATCTGAACTCAAACTTGTCCCCTGTGCCAGCTGAGCAGAGGGCACGCTGCTGGCCAAGGCTGTGAGAGCCGTACCAGCACTGGCCCGGTGGCCACTAGGGGAAGTCCCAGCATTGCACACAGGCTGACTTCAGTTGTCCCCATATCCAACACTGAATAACCAGCACTGCTCCTGCACTCCCTTCTCGTCCCCGATTTTCGTACCTTCTGCACCTCTAGGGCAAGGTATCAAATCTACCCTTAATAATATGGCCCACATCGCTGTGACAGGCTTTGAATCCCTGAACTACTATAATATGTTAAGTCATGCTCTGAAGTTTTCCTGTTGCCTTACAGTGAGCTGCCATCACATCTGCACATCACCTGTGAAAGAGCTAAAGGCACTGCTGCTGCTAAGGCATGACAATACTGGCCTTCTGTGAAGGATTTGCATCACACAAAATACCATGTCAGCTGTCCCCTACAGCTAGGAAGCAAAACCAGAGCCAAGTTCAAGCATCCTGGGCACAGCATCTCCATCTGTGCCTAATTAATTCATCAATTCTTTTTGCAGGCTTGCCAAAATCCCACAAAACTTTATGCAAAGACCTTGCTAAAACTTGCACCACAGTAGTTATGTTTCAGTGCGACCTGGGAGAGGAGCTGTATCCCAGCCCTAGTGTCAGCCTGCTTGATTCATATGGAGGTAGACAATTTTATAGCTTCAGACTTTTTACATCCTAAATTAACAGTGATTTCCAACTCATTTTTCGAATTCTGTGAGGTTTTGATCCATACAGTCTGCTTAGAAGACAGCATTTCTAGTTATAGCCACAGTGGCACAGCCAAAACTACAGTGCTCTCCTCATGGCCCAGATGTTCTCTGCAGGGAGCTGTATAACCACTGAAATGCACCAATACAAAATGATTGCAGTTTGGTACTTAAGCACAGGCCTTCTGGAAAACAGCTGAGCTTTCATTTCAGCAGTAGGTTCAAAAAGAGTTTCAGGGGCACAGAGGCATCTCCACATGGTAGAGAGGAGAGGCACTCCCAGTCCAGTGGTGAATGGGATAAGATGCCAACTGGAATACCCCTCACAGGCCCTGATGAAAGGGGTGGCTTGACTTGTTCTGACTGTGCAGGCAACTGATACAGCTACCAAGGAATGTATGGCTTTCACTTCCAGTGCCAAAACACAGCTGCTGTGCCATCCCACCAGAGCAGCACCTACCTTCCATCATGGTCACCGGATCCTCCATTTTGGGCCGCAGTATGTTTGGTCCAAATACTGTAGCCAGGTTCTGGACACTCATCTTGTTAATGCTGGAGTGAGCCTGAACTTCATCAAGGAACCTTGAAAAGTCCCCACAGAAAAATCAAAGGAGGAGGGAATTCATGAGTAAGTCACTTCTCAGAACATAAACATTCAGTTTTGTCCTGTTTTCATACAACCCTGACACCTGAAATGATTCTAGGAACTACTGTAGCTTAGAGACTCGATATAACCCCAGATCCCTCCTAGTGTATGAACCAGAGAAGACAGGATATTTTCTGCCAGAAGTACCTACCTAGGAGGGACCCAGCCTTCTACTGGGTCTGAAAGGACAGATTCTTGCATTTTTACAGGAATTCTCCAATTACATGGATTGACTTTGGCTAATTTTCACTTGCAGATGTAAGAGAAGTAATAAGTCATTTTACTCATCTCCTTGTCCAAGAACTAGCAGCCTGTGAAAAGAGCTTTGTGGCTTGGCTTGAATCTAACAAAATACAGATCACAGAATCATAGACTGGTTTGAGTTGGAAGCAGCCTTTAAAAATCATCTCCTTCCACCCCTCACATAAAGAGGCAGCTCAAAAACTGGGAAAATCAGCAAAGATTAAAGGAGACAAAGCTGTGGAGTCCCTGGTAATCCAAGAGAAAGCCACTACTAATCCCACTTCCAAACCAGAGCAAATGCCAGACTGGCTATTCTGAATGCATCTGCTACTCAGCTTGTGTCATAAATCTTCCAAGTGTTCAGTGTCTGGAGTGAGTGTCCAGTGGTCTGTAGGTGCTTCTCAAATAAACAATATACTGCGTTAGTATCACTCGTGCCTGCTGCCAAGGCTGCAGGTGGCAGCAATTTGCTCGGCTGATCCTCTTGGATAAACCAAGAGCTTCCTTCAGGCAGGCTGCATTCACTTCCACGTGTTTTAAAGGAGCTGTAACTTACACTTAAGTGGTTTTTGAATATTCATACTTTCAGAGTTTATTATTTGCATATACGACAGCCTCAAAAAACCTAGAGACTTTTCCAAGTGTTAATTAATTTCACTTACTTGCATATGTATTTGAGGAGGTTGTAGTTGGCTTGGGGCAAATTCTTCACCTGTTTAACCAGTTCCTGGGTACCCTGAGGGACAGGAAAAACAAGAAGCAGAGCTACTAATGTAAATGCTGCAAAGCAGACGTGAGTTTCCTTCAGGACTACAAAGTCCTCTTTCCACAGCCAAATGCTGAACAATAGATAGTAACACAAAGAGGCTTTGCTTCAGAAGAGGTGTCATCCAGTGTGTTGTGCCTTACCAAAAACCCAATGTCCAGAACTCAGTTCAGTTCTCAGTGGAAATCCTCCTGTAAACTTTAATGGTTGATATAGAAGCCTTCAGTTAGTGAGGCCTGCCAGCCTTCAAAGCCTGCCCACTGGCACTGGTATCAGTGTACCAGCAGATGTGCCTTTGCTTACTTGAGACTTGGAGGCATTGAGTACAGTATAAATACATTGCAGTAATGCTCAGTTGAGCAGAGGGAAGATTTTCTTTAAAAAGCTACATGAGTCCAAATCAACTGCCTCCTTTTTAATGATGTACTTCATTTGCAGTCATTCTCATCTGGGACATACTTCTTCACGAAATTTCTGTCTTTACATTAAATGTAAGATGAGACATCAGCTGAAGGAATGACTTAAACCCCCGAAGCTACTTAAATCATCTAATGAAAACCTCTGACTCAGGAGGCTATTGTCCTGCCACAGTCCCAAGTATCATTTGCTTGTTCCTGTCAATGCTGCTGTTGCCCTGGAAATTTGGTTATTTTTGGAGACAACTCAACCTCTTGTGGAAAAACAGACACTGAAGCACATTTAAGGAAAGAGTGATAGCTGCTCACTACTGATGGAGAAATTCCAGAAGCAACTGGTTCCAAAAAAGTGCAGTTGAACATTCATTTCAAACTCTCCTTGAATTTTTAAGGACTGTTAGGAAGGGAATTCTGTTGGCCAGACTCTTGCAATGTATTCCTGATTTCTCCGGTCCAGACAAGTCAAAAAGATCCGGAGAGCAGTGCCTATTCCTGCCTTCCTCCTTATTACCTTAAATATATAGCTACTTTTTTATTCTGTACATCCCAGCACAAAAAAAAAAAAAAAAAAAAAAAAAAAAAAAAAAAAAAAAAAAAAAGTTCTCTAATAAAAACCTGAAACTTAAACCAAAATTCTTAAAAGCAGTAACCCCTTTATAATTCCTTAGCTTAAACACTATGCTGGTTTAATGGTGACAGCAATGGAGACACCAATAAAAGGCCAGTCTCTTCTGAAAAATCTCAATCCTCTTCTTTAAACTTTTAAAACTTTTTCAATCAAGGATGGCTGCTACTGATGTGAAGGTTAAGGTCAGTTGTTCAGGTCAACCAGCTTTCAAGTGACAAGTTTGAACCAGAAAGAGGTGAGCTAACAGACCTAATTCCCTCTTGAATTTTTCTCTGTAACCCAATTTATTTCAAACAGGGAAATCAGGATGGTATTTGGGACTGTATTTCAAGTGCTCTGAATTAAAATGCCATTGACTCCACTGGATGTAAGAGGAAGCTTTGGAGCAGAAACGCAGGCAGCTGTGAACAGCAGGAAACATGATGTAAAGGTAAAAGAAAAAAAGGTTCTAAAAATTTATAATCCATGCTTTGTCACAAGGAATCTCAGGCACGGTATTACACAGAATATCTTTATATTCATCGAAGTACAAACACCTGACAGGTAAAAAAAAAGCGCTCTCTCCTACTGCAGCATTTTTCAGCTCTGCCATAGATTCATCCTCACCAAGGCCTGACCAATGGAAGGCAGAGGCTTAGCCTAGGAATACCAGAGTGACAGCATAGAGGAAAACATGAGCTTGAAACCTCTGTAGTAACAAACAGCACTGAGCAGTGCCAGTGGCTGCAGCCCAGAAAGCCATAGAAGAACTGTACTGTTATTTATTGTGGGATTTTGCAGAAATAACTCTTACCTCCTTGAAAACGTTGCTTTCCAATGAATGATCCCAAACCCAAGGACTTTGCAATGTGTGTAACAGATCAGCACCAATTCAGAGCTTCTAGTTTGGCTGGAAAACTAGCAACACTTTAGATGTTCATAAAAAATTCATATGCCTCTTTAAAAACACCTGAAGCCTTGTGTTCAATCTACTGAACTGCTCTGTGCATCTCTGGAGTACAGGTAGCAGTGAAGGCTAAAATACTACCATGTCAAGACAGCTCAGACTCAAATGAGTTTTTAGACATTTGAAGATCTCTCTTGGTATAAAGTTATTTTTAATTTTCAACCCTCCTCCCCCCATCAGTTGGGATCAGAATCAAATATTTTTTAATGCTGCAGTCCTGCTGAAATACCTGGAGACCTCAGCACCACCCAAGGTCTCTGTTATGTCCCTGTTTGCATTCAAACACCAGAGATGAGCTGGGTGCAGAATGAAGATGAAAAGCAGTTAGTATAAAAACTTAGGGCAGTACTGGAGCTAGGCCAGGTTAGCAAACCCCACAATAATTCCTATCCATGGTCACAGCGTAGCAGCATGAGGTACCAACAATTTTATCCAAAATGCTATTTTGCCTTAAGCAATTCTGGTTTTTTGGGTGTGGGGTGAGGGTGGCTGTACAAAACTAAAGAAAATGATATTAAGAGTCCAAAAGTCTCATTAAAAACTTTCAAGTGAAAAATGAAAAGAAAATAGTACTTCAAATTAAACCAGTACAATTACATTTTGTTTCAAAATACTTTTACAAAACAAAATGTTTGATTTTTAAATTCCCTGCTTACCATTACGTGTTAAAAATCATGGTTTCAATGAAACCACGTTTCTGAGCAGGGGGATTTTCCATGTGGGAGGCGAGTCAGGCCCCACAGGCTAGGTATGACTTTGTGCTGCATTCTGCTCCACGTGCTCCTGTGCACGTACAGCCTCTCCGCCCCTGGTGTGTGCACTCCACCTTCCTTTCTGAAAAGGTAAACAGCCCACGTTGAGGTTCCAGATTTCCCTGACAAAACCAAAATTGCTTATGTTTATAACAGCACCTTAATAAAACAACTCTGTGTTATGAGCAGTGCTGTATTTTGTAAGTGTTCATTTTGGCTACCTAGTGCTCCCCATTGCCTTTCTAATCTAAAGAGAATTCTGCTCTACAAGTCATTTGAGTCTGACCTTGCTCACACAGATGTTGCTTCCTAAACTGCTGCAGCCCGTGCAGACAAAATCAGGCAAACAAGGTAGTTAATAAGCTGAGCAGTGATGTACAATTATGTTTGCCCAATTTGGCAGTGTCTCTACTCTTGTGCAATGGTGCTTAATGGATCCAAAACTTCCCAGTCTGCACATCTTATGACCAAAATCAAACCAGCTCCACTGCCTTAGAAATGCTGCTGTTTCTTGTGAAATATCCGCTGTGGGGTCTGTAACACGGCACCCTGCAGAGATGCCTGAGTTCACTGAGGCTGAGGCAGAAAATGAGCAAGTTTTGGAGGTAGCAGACACCTACTAAAATATAACAGAAGTGCATTGGCTGTGTCCAGAATGCAAGGGCCTATCCATGTGTGGTAACATGCTGTGTCATGCACAGAAATCTGCTTTCTCGCAGTTGACTGAGGGTTACATCATTTGAGTGTAGAGAGTAGTAAACTTGCCTTTTAACTATAAAGAACTTATATTGCCACATCTGCTACATTTGATGCATGCAAACAAGCATCTTCCTGTGGGCATCATCAAGGACAATCTCCACAGAGCCTTCTGCCACTTGAACTGAAAGTGAACCCCAGACTCACAGTGAGGAAAAGTTTTTACAAATCCCACCAAAGACGAGACCACACACAGAAAAGGGACAGAACTGTGGACCATAACTTACAAGCCCTCAGGCCTTTGCTTCTTTAGCAAAGAAAAGACACAAGAAACAGCCCTTGCAGCGTCTTTAAAGTTCTATTCTAGAAGGGGCACCCGCATCAGGCCAGACCTAACACACCTTTGCACTCTGCAAAGGGCTAAGGGAGCGCCACAAGAAGAACCATATGGATGAAACAGATGAGTCAATCATCTTGTAAATAATCCTGTTCCATGACTGCCACAGACTTGGTAGTTTTTGTCAGCCCTTTCCCTTGCCTGGAAACCAAAGAGAAGAACATCGTAAGAAGGTTCTGGCAAAGTATTCATAGCATTATTCCCCCCCCCCCATTCTGGATAATATCATAGCCTGTCTTCTCGTACTGCCTCTCCTCTAAGAAATACAAAGACCATTGCACTGACCAATGTCTCATCCACCAAAATCTTTGGGAAGGAGAATATACTGTTCTGATACATAAAACAAAAAACACAGCAAAGGGGAGTGACTCCAAACAGCTTGTTAGTGAGTGAACAGCAAGGCTGGGAAAGGAACCCAGATTTCCTCCTACCTTGCATCTCTTGCCAATTATGCTACACAACAGCTTTGCTTAGAAGAAAGAAGCACCAGGCTACAAGACTGACTTTTTTTAAGCAGCAGCCTGTGATAACAGCACCCAATTCACAGCTTCAGGAAAATTCAGGGAAAGGTTCCCGGGGACTTGACTGATTTAAATCAAGTTTGAAGAGTGATGAGGATAAAACCTGTACTACATTGAGTCTTGGGAACATCCTCTGAGGAGGCAGATTAGAAGGATCACTGACCTCTCCCTCATCTTTTGAGAGTAGCTGTCCACAAGAAAGAAAGTCTTCATATTTGGCAAAGGGGATGACAGGCTCTGGCAGCTCTCGAAGGTAAAGCTTCAGGAGGGACGCCACAGTGTGAACATCTGTGTTGCTGCAACAGAGAAGAGGGAAGGAAATTTAGAAACTCACACTACCTCAGAGCTTGATGCCTTTCATTGGGGGTGCATCAAGGTCCCTCCTAGGGGCAGGGACAAAGCAGGCACATGGAAGGAAGCTCTTCTGCGAGTCATTTGTACTAGGCAGGAGCGTCTGCCTGGGAACAAGGGAAATCTCCATTTTGTCAAGATAGAAACGCACCTCAGGCAACACAGGCAGTGGAAGGGATATGCCCATGATACTGCTTAAGGTAGGGTGACACTATGGTTTCTCTGCCAGTGGGGACCAGGAATGTGAGGAATAGTCCACGCAAGTGCACAGTGATCACACAGCATTGACAAGTGAGCTCTGTATCTTGATTCTGTGAAACATAACCTCTGAGCCTCTCACTGATCCTTCCTGATACTCTCCCCAGCCAGCACACACATACAGCTGATGGGCCAGCTCCCAAACGTCCTGGTCAATCATTCAGAAAAAATGGAGGAAGCTGTACTTCCTCCAGGTCCTGTATTGCCCTTTGGTACGGCTGCCTGGCTTGTGGTATCTGGAATTTCCTAGCCCATCCGTTATGCTACTATATCAGCTTTTACTTTCTCTCCCGATCCAGGAACTTCTTTTTCCTCTTCTTTCTCCTTTGCTTTAAAGTTGGGGTTGAAGTGTCAGATCTCAGGATGAAGATGCACCTGCTCTTCCATTTCCAGCTATCCAAGTTTCTGGTGTATGGTGATACCTCTCCTTCATTCCAGGTTTCCTGTTCTACAGGATTGTTATTCATTGCAGATGACCTCCTCAAAGGTTTTGACTGTTGGAAGTCTAAACAGATTCTGTCACCAGCTCCTCCCTACCCACCATTGCCCTGACAGTCTTTAAAGAATTCTGAGAAAAACATATCAGTGAACATTGGGCAAGAGAGCTGCAAAACATCTCTTCCCTCCAAAAGCTGAATCCTTCTGCTTAGTATGTTTCTTTTTTAGAACACAGGGCTAAAACAAAACTGGAAAAATTACACCAGGAAACTGTCAGCAGATACCACTTACTACTAATCCTGCTAATGCTATTGCTATTAAATAGCTCCAGCATAGTTGACAACACCACAGCTTCCCACAGTGGTTTTCTTCAGTTGATTATAATATTTCACAAATGAGATCGGTACCCTTATTCTTTTTTTGCCTTTAGTATAGAGTTTCAGGTGTGGATGGTGGATCTGACTATCACTGAGAAGCAGAGCCCAGAACAGACCTTCAGGGCCGCTGGCTGCAGTAACCGTTTCGTTTACGATGCCATGTGAAATCCAGCCAGACTTTCCGTGGCATGAAAGTGCAACAGGAGCAAGCTGCTATAGGTGCTTCCAAAACAGCAACACCTGGCCTTTCATAAGAACGTTGGAAAAGAAAGCTTTTAAAAATAAATATTTTAATTATCAGTCATCACAAATGTCTGATCCACCATGGGGCAAGCAGGCAGTAAGCACCTGGATATTGCTGTAGTTACAAAAGACACCTAAAAGCACTGATTGCAGCTGAGTAATAAGGAAGGCTATTCCTTTCACTGCACCTGATCTGGAAAGAAGCATTTGGATTTCACACTTCTGCTCCTAGGAATCCCAGGCCATACATCGATAAATTATAGTTACACAAAGAAAGAATTATGGTTGCTAGGAGGAGAAGCATTTCACTTAGCCAGAGTGGAACTGCCTCCCCGCCTTGCTGCTGCCTGTGACTGCAAATACACAGGATAGACTGCATGTGTACATGTGGACATGGTGGGAATAGCAAAAGGCAGGAACTGGGAGACCCTTAACTTTCCAGTACTCCGGTACTCCGGGCTTGCTTCCTTTAATTCTGTACTGAACCTTCAGTTACCACATCACACACTGACTACCCAGAAGGCAGGCATTCCTGCCTGGAGGTCCTTAGTGCCTCTGTTAAATGGGAGACAGCACTGATCTATTTAGCCGGTGCAAATGCCTATGGAAATAAAGGTGCTTTCGGCACCTGAGGTGGTAAGGCACTGGAACAGGCTGCCCAGAGAAGCTGTGGATGACCCATCCCTGGAAGTGTTCAAAGCCAGGCTGAATGGGCTCTGAGCAACCTGGTCTAGTGGAAGGTATCCCTGCCCATGGCAGGGGGTTGGAAGGATATGAGCTTTAGGATCCCTTCCAATCCAAACCATTGTACAATTCTATTTTGCTTTAAAAATGCTGGGTGGAGGCTTGGTTTATCTACATAACAATGAAGTTAGTATAGATAAGGCTAAAGTAAAACATGAAACTGAAACTTGCACTCCTAATTAATTCCTTCTGTAGATACTCCTGTTCCAGAGTATAAGCACTGAATTAAGATAATTTTAATTCTGAACTAGAACACCCAGAAATTAATTTAAAAATGCAAAGGTTTTGTTAAAGAAAAGATTAAGTGAGACAATTTGATGATTTCAAACTTATTTTTTCATGAAAATATTTCTAAATGTTTGACACTTCCATTTAGGGAGCAAATACTGTTTGTGGTTAAGAATCAAAGAAAGGAGAATGGGTGGTCTGGGAAGCTGAGGGAAGGGAAGAATTAGAAGAATGTTCCAAATAAACTCTGAAGACATACTTCCCAAGATGAGACCAAACACTGTTTCTGCCCACGCAGGAGACAGCGCTAGCTCTTCCTGCAGTGGTAGGCAGGGAAGGTATTGGCAGTGTCGAGACTGGCTGCAGGTCCAGGGGAAGCAATCCCCTAAGGTTAATGTGTTGGTAATACACCAGATGCCACCGGCACCAACTGGAAAAACAAGGCTAGTGAGTTCCAGCAAGAAATGGTGCCAGGTCTCCAAGACAAGATCCCAGATCTGATCTCGCTTATGGACCTGTCACAGAGATCAGACCAGATCTACACAATGCCCTTGGATCCAAATATTCCTGAAATTCAAGATCTCTGTTAGGGTCAAGCCCTATTTCACAAAGGGCTATTAAGCTTTGCACAACACTGACCTTCACTCCAGGCAGGACGTACATAAGACAGAGTAGAAAAAATGTTAGTTACAGGATAAGGACAGTGTTTGGCTGGAAGGACCCTGACAGCATCCACCTTTGTGGTGACTTGCTGGGGGCTAATGTAGAGACAGCACAGCTGAGAGCTGCCACTTCCCTTGCTGCCTGAGACAGGGCTGACACTTCCCATGGGAACCGTTACTAAGCTGAGCATCTACAAAACAGCCTCTGGCATAACAGCCAGGGAAAACATGTGAGATAGTGGCGACTATTCTAAAACCTGGTGACAGAGGAAGAGTCAAGATATTGCCTCAGGCAGATCTGCTGGGAGAATGCAACATTTGAAAGCAGTACATCACCTAGCTCACCTCTGTATACCCATTTCTTTGATGGGATCCCACCAACTGCTCGGTTTGCTGTACCCAAATCTAGCAATGCTTTTCATTCAACATGTGCTTAAGCTGGAACACTGGAGGAGCCCCGTATAGACCAATGAGCTCTGCTCCACCACTGAGCTGTATAAAGGCCTCCACACCCAACACCATGTGGGAGAAAGCTCCATCAGTGCTTTCAACTGAGAATGATGGTGTGGAAAGAACATGTAAACTAGCATTGCCACTGCATGGATACTCCTGGCAGATTATACATGTCACAGATACACTAGCCTGAATTTGGTGATGTCAACTCACCTGTCAAAAAGGGGTTTCTCTCCACAATCAAAAGAATCCTGCAGATCTTTGACAAGGTTGGCTTGTCCAGGCATTCGAAAGAGCCCCTCCTCTGTAAGACCTCGCTCCCGAATAAAATCCACACACTGTTCCACCAGCAGAGGGGCCAAGCGCTGGCCATACTTCCGCTCATACTGTACGGTGTCCTCCAAGCGCTGTCCAAAGATCCCTGACAGCAGAGAGCAAGAGAGACATCTGGGTGTCAGCTTAAACTCTTCCTGAGCTGTTGCTCGGGGCACACAAGGAGGAGAGCTTTCACATGGAGGGGGCAGCCAGTGTGAAGGCCCAGTTTCTAACAGACTCTGAAGAATAAAACTATTTTAAAAAACAAGAATTACATGATGAATAATTTTTTTTCTGCTTAACAGTGCCTCAAATTATCCTCTACCCTAAGCTGGTTTATATCTCATACACAAGGAAGGTGGGTTTAAGGTTATGTTTATAGTTATCCACGGCTGTGCTGAATTTGGATTAAGTAATTATGCTTTAATTGCGTCTTCCATCCCAAGAAGACCAAAACAAAGGTTACACTGACTTTATGGGACACATGTCCTTCCTGCATGCACCCACTGCTTAGGCTGTCGCACAGCTGCCCTCCACTAGTTTGCAGCTGGCCAGCCCAACAGGCAGCAATCCCACTAGGAGGGGACTGCTAACACAGCAGAGTACAGCTTTTAACATTAAAACTGGATATTGTGAGAATCTTCCTCCATCCTGGGAAACCCTTTCTATTTCTTTTCCTTTAATTAAACTTGCTGAATGAAAATTAAAAAAAAACCCAAAACCAAAACAGTAAAATGTATGCAAAATCCATTGCCCTTCCTACTAAAAAGTACGTGCTGTACTTCTTGCATCTTGAAAATACCAGAAGCACCATATTCTCTAAAACCAGACTGGCCTAGGTTAATTCTTTAGTCAGATCTAATGTAGACATATATCATTAAGTATGAAGCCCTGTCTTCTTCTCTGGGGAATATGGAGTTCCTGGCCAATACCAGCTGCTGAATGCCACTACTGGCATCAGGTATTTTGACAATGCAGAAAGGGCTCAGGCTGTTAAGGGCAGAGTAAGGTCTTAGTTCAATCCCTACCACTAGGAGACTGCTCCATCTGAAAGGACTGCCACTCAGTTGAGTTCTGAAACTCTAATTCTAGCACCCTACGATGTTTGGTGGAGTAAGGGAGGATAATATCCAAGTTAATCATGTTTTGGCAATAAAAATTCAGTAAGTGAGGGAATCCCAGAATCTACGCCCAGAATTTCAGAATCTACTCTCAGAATTCCAGATGACACCAGACCAGAGGAGATAGGAAATTCTATTCAGGGATTTCTCAAAGCTACAGAAAGTTTTCTACAGATATCAAGGATCTTTAGATCATTAATTCAGCACTCAGTTAAACCTGCAGGTCTGAGGAAAAAAAGCAGCGTGCAATATTGGAGTCACACTGCCAGAAGCAGTGTTTAATACTTGCACGTATGTGCTCATATCAGGCCAGGGAATTTGGTCATTTCTGAAGGCTTTACTTACCTTCCCCTGCTAGTGTTTTTTTTTTAGTGCTACATTCATGAGAGGCTGATAACTTTGGGTAGGATGTTCCCTAACCACCGACCACCGTTCTTCATAGGAGACACCATGTCAAACCATACCTGCTTTCTATATTCAGTCCAACCCTGCTGAATCCTCAGTGAAACAAACCTCTCATTATCAGTTTCAACTCATTGAATGAACAAGAAGGATCCTGAAATCCAATTTCCTTTCCCTGCCTGTTTGTTATACATCAGAAGACAGAAACTCTCCTTACACCACAGCCTACACAACTGCATTACAGTATCAAAGCCGGAGGGCCATGAAAAGTCTCAAAGGAAATACCCTCATCCTGGCAGGAGGGCATACCCTGGAGCATAGGAGTGACTTATCTTTATCATATGTATTGGATTTATTGCAGAGTAAAGGTTTTACTAGTTCTCATTTCTAATCTCTTTAGTTTTCACTGAGTTAGGTGTCTCTGAAATCAGTTTCTAGGATAGGGAATCTCTGCTTTTGCACGGATTGCTTTGTAATCTCATCACGTAATCCTTGCTGTCATGATGGGGCATATTTATTTCCTTAAAAATGATACATGTTCACTTTTCTAGATGCAAGACATAAGTTCAGGAAGGTCAGGATGAGGCACATGTCAGGGCAATAGCAGCCGTCTTTTCTCAAATCCCTACTTGCTGAATGTGTTTCCTAATGGGTCTGTCTAGAGAAAACTCTGGGAAAGAGGTAAATGCTCTGCATTCCCCAGGCATAAAGCACATATACAATGTTATTCTGTAAGCTCATGTTCTGATGTTCTACACTTAACTCAGATCAAGGACAAAGGCAGTGTCAGACACACACATAAGCAAGCACACAGAACAACCACACACGTAATCTCCACTGAAGCTCTGGCTACTTCTCCGCAGCCTTGACTGGTCTGTGCTCAGCAACATCTCTAATACATTTCAGGCAACATTGGTCCTTGCCTGCACAGTCAGCTTGGATCACAACAGCAGTCGCTTTCTGTAGGTGCAATGTACCTGTGGGTGACTTCTGGTGACAAGTGGACTACAGTCAAATAGAGAATCACCAACACAGAGATTAAGGAATGTGATACTAAGATAACAGAGATAGAAGGGTGATCTGCTTTGAGAGTCAGCTGGAGCAGCAGATAGACCGTTCACAAACACATTATCACCATTACTGTAGGTGGCTCCTGCACAGCCAGATGCGGGAGATCCTATCTTTCCTCCTTCTCACACACTGAGGTCAGTAACATCTTTTTCCCCTGGATGAAAACAACAGTCTTTGGAGGAAATAAAGACACTGAAACATTCTTATACTGCAATACTCTTCACCTCCCTCCAGACCATTTCAAATAAGAAACAAGAAAAACCAGGCATGAAAGCAAACATGACTGAGGATGAAGCTCATCTACCTATCACACGATGAGTGAAAGGAGCTGGCACAAGTATGGGTTTCCTTTTGTGTGACAGTGTCTGCTGAAGGGCTGTGCTAGTGACATCACACAGTCTGCACAGGTCATTTTTTGATGGGGAAGAGGACTCTGAAGCCATTTCCAGGGTGAAAGGCTTCCCCCAGCCCAGCTCTCTCAGCTGCCTCCCACCTTGGTTTGGCAGCCCCACTCCAGCCAAACTCTAGTTGCAGACCTATGCCTTTCTCTCTCCCTTGAACTTGAACCCTTATTTTCCAGGTAAGCATTAGAAGGGATCGCCAAACATTGCTCAGACAAAATATTTCACCCAAGCTAAGCCTGTTGCTAACTGCAACTTTCCCTTTATTACATTTTTCAGTTACACTGCAGCTCTATGCCTTTTCTTTCTCTCTATCCTACTTTTTTTTTTTGCTGAGCCACAGAGAAGGGCCACCACAGATGCTGCTCAGAAGAAAGACTGCATGCAGGCCAAGTCTTCTGGCAGTAAGAGCGTTATGGCTGGTGTTAAGAGAGAAAAAGCACAGAGTTGCAATTAGTGGGACTGGAAAGTTGGCTTTGAAATTATTCATCTGTGCAGGGGCTGCAGAACTTGTCCATGGCTTAAAAAAGAAAAGTAGTGTTAACGTTCATAAAAAGAGCAAACGAAGAGCTGTCTATGGAGTGGGGCTGGAAAGGGACTGCCAAAGGCAAGTTTGAGATGCTGACAGTTCCAGGCTTGCAGAAATCTTTCATCTGGGCATCTGCTGGGGGGCCTTGATGAAGTTCAGGAGAATTATCACTTGGGCCCTCTCAGTCACACTGGCAACAGACTTAGCAGATGTGCCTACTTCAGTCTCCCAGGGGTACACAAGGCAAACTGAGGAACTGGTGTCCTGCTGGCTCTGTATCGTTCATCTCATTTCCGTCAGGTCTTAGAGCTCGTAAAAGTGATGTAGTCAAATGTCCCTGAAACTACCCGTATATGACAACATCTCTGGTTTGGACAGGGACTGCCCTGCCTTGCAAGGAGAAGCAATGTGGAGCCAGTCACACACAGCCTCATCCGCTGGCTCCTCAAGGCATAGGGCCTGTTTTTAATCACTGGGCCCTGCAGCTCAGACTGAACTTGGCAGCGCTTCACTCCATTTGATGATCCCGCTGGAAGACATTAAAGTCTTTTTTCTTCATTCTAAAGAAGGGGAGCCAGTGCCATCCAGTCACACTCCAGACAGAGTTAAGCTGGAAATAAAGTCAAAAGCTTACTAGCAACCCATGGGTTAACTTTCCTTGTCATACCCTCGTCTATAGCTAGGCGCTTTTGTTTGGTTTCAAAGCAGAAAAAAAACTCCAGCATGCCTGGAACCACATCCTTAATCTCAGAAAGATTCAAGAGATACTAAAAAAATGGGCTAGCAGAGCTACAGAATTTCCTTCCTCTACTCCAACAAGCTGCCTCTGTTCTTTAAAGATTTAGGTGACTCTTTGTGGAAAAAGCAAGCCAGGAATGATGTACTGACTAAGACACAGACAGGCTCTCTGTCCTGGCCTGAATAGCTCACCCACCAGCTCCAGGCATACAAAGCCTATACATTCAGCTATGCTGTCCAGACACGCAGTGGGCAGGAAAATATATGCTCTCTGCTACATTTTTCCTCATAAGAGGCTCTGATTTCAACCAAAATAAACTAAAGACAGAGATAAAGTCAGTTTTTGAGTAGATTTTCTTCATGGGGAGGACTAAGGATTCCGCATCTGCTTAAGTGTGAAAAGTCCAGGTACACCTACGTCAGCTGTATGTACAGCTTATTACACACACGTTAGAAGATGTGTGGGAAGATAATCAGGCTTACACCTGGATGCTGCTATACAACAGCACATACACCCGCGCACGCATGTGGTGCCTCACAGACAGGCAGTTTATGGATATAAAGATTGTGTACGTGCTCATCTGCACAGGTAAGTGCCTGCTTTTACCTTCCCACTTTCATGCTTAAGTTCCCATTTATCTGTTCCTCTCACACATGAAAAGCACCAAGAAAAAATCACAGGCGGACATTCAGAAATGAATATGCTTCCACAGCACAAAACACACACAAATCTTTAACTTGTTTCCCCTCCCCTAGCCCACCCAAGCACACACTACATGAATTACTGCAGCAGCAATAGAGAAAGGAGTTTCATGGTAGGAGCCATATATACCTAAAAAAAGATAGTCCTGAACAACTAAGCAATCCAGCCAGCCAAAGAATGCAAGAATCGGAGAAAAGAACGGAAGTAACAGACAATTAGGAATCAAGAAAAATTGATTAAATAACTTGCTCAGAGTCACACAAATGGGTCTGTGGTAGAACTTGGTGTCTTCTGACCCCATTCCCAGAAAAAGCAGTGTCCATATACTAGAAGCTGATTGCTCTCATCCACATACGTCCACTTAAATATTCTGTGTATATGCAAAGAAAAGTACTCCTTCCCAGAACTATCCTCACATGCTAGCTTGATATCCAGTAGTATTTTTGGCCATAGACTGTGTTCTTCCCGCTCCTTCCCCCTTTATAAAGCCAGCTCCTATTTTAGATTCTTAGCCTCTGTCTAAGGCTATGCTTAAATATCTGCTTTTCTTCTAGCAAAAGGAAACCATAACAAATCTAAACTCTGGAAAATCATCTCATACCTCTCGTTCTTGTGCAGCACTCTGCTACATGACAGGCGCTGAGCTTCAAGCAGAAACCAGGCAGTGTCAGACAGCAGGAGCGGCAGAGAAAGAAAGTCCTGACTTCAGGCATCAGACACATTCTGAGTCCCAGCACTGGCAGCTTTCCATTCACCCAGCACTACAGAGCACAGAGCAGCCGATCTGCCCTGGGAGATAATCTCGGCAGCACATCTGGTCTTAGCTCCACAACTCGGCATTAATTATGACTTGTGCAGAAAGCATTTGAAATATCCAATGGGATGCAGAGCTCCCCGGCTTGCTCAGCACAGGGAAGGAGAGAGGAGAAAGACAGGCAGGTAGGGTCTTGCCCACCCTCGAAGCAGCCGCCAATGTAAACAGCAGCTAAGTATGGGTCACAAGTTTTAACAAAGGCATCCCCCATCGGCTCTGGAATATATTCATGCTCTAATTGCTTGTCAGATCTATTCTAGATAGCTGGAAAAGCTGAGCAACAGTTGCTGTCTGCATGCCACACTCTGGATCCTTCCTGATACAGGCAATATTACTGTGCTGCAGGCAACCTGGTGCCCTGGTCTGGCTTCCCGTCTGCTTGCAAAGCACCAGAAGCAGAAACCTGGTTTTAGAGGGGAACATTTCCCCACAGTACCCTTAGCATGCTCTGAGAATACCTCCACAGCCCTGGGACATGTTGGAAAGTCTGACAAAGCTTAGGAAAAGCTACGCTCCTTGACCTGTGCAGGTTTTTTGGTGCTTACCACCTCTGCTTTAGCTTTTTACAGAGAAGTTGCCTGAATTAATAGCTCAGCTGAATAACAGGTAGGGGAAGGGACTACAACTCCTTACATGTGAACCAATACCCAGTCACTTTACTTGTAGGAAAAGATTCATCCCCCCTCAGCTCCTGCTCTCAGGGTAAGAAGCCTGTCATTAACAAAAATGCTTACCATGCAATGCCCTGTGCAGTTATAATGCGGTCAGGCCTCCATCCCATTCACAAAACGCACTCATGTGACTGCAGATCTGCAGCAGTCACCACCCAAAACCCTTGCACCAAGCTTCTGAGTAATTTTATCAATATTCGCTAACTTTTTCTCCCTCTGCAGAAAAAAAAAAAAAAAAACCAACCGAAAAAAGTTTTATCTGTCCACAGCTCCTCATCTGCTTCAGCTGTTAAAATCTCTGTGGTCACTATAGAGCACATTCACCTTAACTTAGCAGCCCACCCCTTTCTTAGCTCCACTGTGGCCCAGTTTGAACACACGTCTAAGAAGATACTGAACCAGCAGACAAGTTACGAGATTCTAGTCAGTGAGACAGTGTTGTCCCACAACAACCTTCTCTATATTCTGTTTTGAACAAAAGCTCCTGAAGAAAAGAATGCCTCTTCCTTATATGAGTGAAGGCAGCGCCAGGATCAAAAGCTTCCATTCTTGAACACGGTGTGACTCTTAGGGCTGTCATGTGCAGGGCCAGAAGCTGGGACTTGGATGATCCTAGTGGGTCCCTTCCAACTCAAAATACTCTATGACTGGCAAGACAATAAGGTATTCCCGAGCTATTTAAGGTATACCCTGAGTAGCATGGTACTGCACAGCTAGACACCAGAAGCCCAGTCAATACACTAAGCAGCATTTAAAACACACTAAAGAATATTTAGAAAGTGATAGAAATCCTTAAAACAAAGGTACAAACGAGGTCCTGAGTATTCTTCACCCTTTTATTATCCTCTCTTTCCTTGTGGTGAACACAGCAGGCTGCAGGTTAGGGAGAGCCTGCCCACAATGCTAACTGGCAAGCAGGACCAATCCTCTTAAATGGCTGAGACACCACCAGAATTTCTGGCATTATTTCCTGGAATAATACCTCAAAATGTGTCATATCTGCTAATAACATTATGGAGCCTAGGACTTAGTGTTTGGGATGGGAGCACAGAAGATAGCAAGTGCAGATTTTTATTCTTCCATTCACGTCTCCATTTCTGTTTTCCATCTCTCAAAACACAGGAACAAGGAGGTATCCGATGAAATAGAAAGTCATGCTGTTGAACAGGGATATTGTTAGACCCAAAGTATAATTAACCTGTAAAATTCAGCCTCTCTGTGGCCAAGGACACAGCATGACTCAAAGCATGATTAGACTTCAGTAGAATTTACAATGCTATGAGATGATGAAGCTGATGCAAACTCTTCTCCGAAGAGCTAACACAGCTCTCTGGTGAGAGAAAAAGGCTGGAGCACATGCTTGCTCACGTAAGCACCAGAACTGAGGCAGAAAGTGGCAGCTGCTTCAGTGTTGTTCCCTGCACAAGGTAACTCTGCAGCTATAGGTACCCTGTGACAGCAACACTGTGATACACACTCCACAAGTACCACCTGTCTTCTTATATGAAACTCTTAATCCTTTTAAAATCATGGTGCTAAAATTCATGACTTAGACTAAAGAATATGATGAAACGGGAATAAAAATCACAAGATATATATATTTATATGATATTTCTTCTGTGTTTTGAATTTCCACATCACACTTGGATCCTGCTTTCTCTATTAACTACATTTGTCAAAAATGAAATCCAAGATTCACACATCATCACTGGATTGCAGGGGCTGCAGACTCCAGAGGTATACTTGATACTGCAAGAATAGCAATATAATCCAAAGAATTTGGCACATTGCATATAAAATTCCATCAAAATTTTCACTTGGAGAGCTCCCCATACTCATGTGCCAAGGAGAGAAGGGGTAATGGAGACTGGACTGCCTCTTTCCCCACTGGTATGAAGTTGTTTAACCGTAGAAAAGTTTAGGACCTCTTATTTTCTACAAAACAACTTAGGTTTATAAAATTGTTCAGACATTACATCTCCCATGAACTTGCTGATGAGGAGCTGGATGCACTTTCTTTCCCAGTGTCATTGCAGGGGGAGAGCCCTAGCACTGCTCTCATAAGCTAGCACCACTGCAGTTACTCTGCTGCAGGTACCAGAACAGGTAGAAAGCAATCTGCCTTTACACGTCACTACAAGCCTCGAGATTGGCTGGGAAATTCACTATAGCTCACACGACCTCTGAAAATCCAGGCATGTTTCATGCTTGGCATCTAACTCAGCTGAAATTCAGTCTTCAGTCTGGTTGCAACAGACAGGAATGGTGAACCCACATGAACTCAGAGTATTTCTCCTCATCTCTGATTGTGAGCAAACCTGTTGGCTTGCACAGCTCTAGCAAGTGCCCATGGGGTGTGTGTATTTTTAGATGCTGGCTTAGAGGATTAGCTAATATACAGGTACACTCAAGCAGATCTGAGGGAGCTCAGATGTAGGAAATTGCTCTATTTGTACAGAAGGGCCTAGTATCAAAGTTAGAACCATAGCTGAATTTCCCTGTTTTTCAAGACGGTTGAACCTTGAACAGACTCATTTTTTAACCCAGGCAAACCCGGGCACTTGAACATCTATCTGCTGAAAGCTGGCAGTGAACTGGCTAGAGGTGATCAGTCAGAGCTGAACCCAGCAGGAAAAACTTCAGCACGAATGTCTTCTGTACAGAAATTTTCCCTCCTCATTTCCTCCCTCTCCAAACACTTTGGTCAGGTCCTTCTCTCAACAAAATTATGCCCCCACACCCCTCACCTGCTCTGGGCTGGGGTCTCAACCTTTACTGGTGAAATTAAATCTTTTGAGGATAAACAGACTTCTGTTTACTGACTGATAAAACAGTTCACTCTAGGTTAAAGATTAGCAAATAGCTATGCTCACCTTTCTACCACAGTAGATTCTTCTTAACCTGTGTGATGTGTTTTCCCATCTCTCTAAAATGTGCCAGGAAAGGAACTGACTAAGCAGTACTGTAAATTACCCTGTGATGGATTGACCAGTTCATGCTCCAAATTGAGATTGTAACTGTGCTCACAGAGAAAAGATGATAAGCAGATCTAAACATCACTTAACCACAGAATTCTAAATCCAGAGCCAACCCCCTGTGTTTATTGCTCTATTTCTCTCTAAACAAAGGCAAGAGAATTTGGAGAACAAAATATCAAGAGCAGCAAAAATGCCTTTTGGCAAGCAGTGATCTGGACCAACGTGCCCTGTACAACTTTTTTCTCCCCATAACCTAAGACCATATTTTACAGAAATTTTACTTATTGACTCTTGCATATGTCTCTCTATGTTTAAAAGACAGCTTCCATACAATTGTCCGAAGTGATGTCTGTAGAAAGCACCTGATCAGCAGGTCATCTCTTTCAAGTGGTGCTGCTTCTTTATGCCTCCACTGCACAGAAAAGCTTTACAAAATTCTGGGTGTTGGTTAGTAAAAAATAGTTATGACATAGTGTTACTGTTGCCTTCAGTGTCTCATCACTAGAGACGGATGAGAATTCCAGCTGTGGGTTCAAATGAAAGGATCACGGAGTCTGAAACCTCTAGTACGGAATAAAATTATTCACCTGTATTTCTGGCCAACCAGGAACCTGGCAGGGACTGCGATCCAGACGCACAGCCAACATTTAGCACATTAGGCACTTTTATCCATTCAAAAAGCCAAACAAGCTTATGTCCTGAAGCTTTTCCATATCCCAAGCCTTCCCATATCCCAAGGTTGATAACCTAAGCACAATCATTCATTGAGAAGCAGACAGGATCAACACTGAACACACGGATTTTTATCCAAACCAAACTTCATCATAAATACCTCTGTCAGTCTCTAACCTTCAATTTTAAAACTCACTACCAGGTCAATTGTATATGGTTTCACTTTATTGCATCCTCAAACACAATCAGTGATGAAAATATGTTACCTAATTCCCATATATTTATCTTTATCCTCCACTGTCCACCTAAAATCCTCACCAACTTACAGCTTCACCACCCAAGCAATGAAGTCATTGTCTAAGTTCCAACAACAGCTGAACCTGACCAGCTGTGCTTGGGGAAGGGGCAGCATTTAGCTCCTATTTGTAAAATAGGTAAAACACTTCAGTAAATCAGCAAGTCTTTAAAGAACACTTCTGAGTGTTAAAGAGCTGAATGTTCCCTTCTCTAACCTGCAACTCAGAAGACATGAAGGGGAAATTGCAAGTCCAATTACATGATGATGAAGAAGTAGAAAAAAGGAGCAACTGTGGGTGGAAGAAGGGTAACATTAGAAAGAAAATAGGAAAAGAGAGACAGGGTGAATTTATTTCTTCTCAGCTCCTAAATGGTTAAAATTGCAACTTGCAAGGAGCAGGCTACCATTCCCTTTCATTCAGTAATCACATATTCTCATAACATTCATCAAAGGACTAATACACAGAAATTAAAATACTTGCCTGCAAGCTGAGAAACACCACAGGAACACGTTTGTCCCATTAATACACTGCCAGGACGTGCAGTGAGAACCACCAGCGTTTTAAAGACTGTCAGCTCTCAAATGTCAAACATGAATCTAATGATTACAGGAAGAGTCTCACTGAGAAACCACCAGTGTAGGGGGTGGTACTGGTCAGACTGTGTGCTACAGGCAGTAGCCACCAACAATGTAGCAAATGCACAGCCACTGTCAGCTCTTGGTGGCACTTACTAGCTGAAGAGAAGAGGAAAGCAAACACAAGCCCCATCCTATTTTATCTAAAGTTGAACTGCTCTTTGTGAAATGGGCATATTAAGCTAGTGACTACCTCCAGAAATTTTTCTTTGACTGCCTAGGTAGACTTATCTTCTATGAACATGTCTAATTGTATTTTTAATCCACTTACTGTTTTTATTTCTGCATCTTGTGGCAATGAGTTTCACAATTCAATTGTGCTCTCCATGAAACTTTTTTTTCTTGGTGTAAACCTCATGACTGTGCAACTGTTCAGATTCTCCTTAGGTGTGTCATTTAATCAATCAGACCTTCCTGCAATCTTCTCTTTTGCCGGGACCTTTTCAAAGTAATTTTTTGGTATTTTGAGGAAAGGGCTTCAGATAGATTTTACATCTTAATTGCTTATACAACCTCTGGAACACAAGACCATTTCAGGGGCTAGCTTGTATTAAAAATTCTACCCTGAGCTCAAAAAAACTTTCCTAGCACAAGTTTCATTCAAATGAAAACATACCCATATGACGTTTCATTTTATCAAATCAGCATTTCCCAACAAAAAGAAGTTCCATCAAGCAAATCCCATGAAAAGCTTTACCCTGCTCACCTGCAAATGTAACAGAGGTGACTTCTGTTTGTAGTTCTTCCTCTGTCTGCTAATCTGGTTGAACAAAGACACTGAGAAGCTGCCTGTGATTCCCCAGCTCTGGGTCTCTGCTCTTTGGTGCCCCAGACTGTCCATGGTAACAGATAAAGCACTAGAAATTCATTCACCTGATGCCAAACTGCATCATCCTTCAGAAGCCACTGGAACTAAGCTGGCTGATGACAGCTGAGGATAGGGCTGCAGTGCAGAACTCATGCTGCTGGCCTGGGGCTTTTGAAACCAGTAGCAAGGGACTTTTCCCCTGAGGAGCCCTGAAACAGCACTCCAAGAACACCCATTTCTGCTTTGGGATGACCAAGCTACTGCATGGTCTCCACTCAGAGCCCGGACCCAGCCTGAATTTCACTGACAGCCTTGAGCCAGCAGCTTTAGAGGTAAAATACCTACAAGGAGCAGGGGAGCAGGATCTGACTTCTAAAGGCAAGATCTTTAAAACTCAGTAAGGAACACCTTGACATGCTTTAGTTTTGCTTTTAGTTTTAGAGCCTTCCACCAAATTTTTCTGCACACTATACATCAACCTTGATAAGAACCACTCTGAACCTTCTCTTCTGTTGGCTAAATAATCCCAGCCTCCTCAGCTTCTCTTAGCATTCTACTTGCACAGTCCTTTAATCATTTTAGTGACCTTTCATTTGACTCACTCCAGTAGTCCCATGTCTTTCTTGTCCCAGGCAGACCACAACTGGACAAAGCATTCCAGGTGTGGAATTACTAGTGCTGAGGTGAAAGCTCACCTCCCTGAACCTGCTGGGAATGCTCTTCCTGAAGCAGCCCAGGAATTTGCTGGCCACAAGGTGCATTGCTGGCTCATGTTCAACTTCTCCAAGAGCATCCCAGTTCTCTGCAAAGATGCTTTCCAGTCAGTCAGCTCCCCATATTGTACTGTTGTCTACGTTCATCATCTGCAGGTGCAGGACTTTGCATTACTCTCTGCTGAACTTCATGGGGTTCCTGTTCACTCCTTTCTTCAGCCTGTTGAGACCCCTCTAAACGATGACACAATCATCTGATGCACCAATCAGTCCTCCCAATATCATCTGCAAGCTTGCTGAGGGTGTACTGTGTCCCATTACACAGGTCATTAACAAAGCTGTGGAACAGTACTGGCCCCAGCATTGCCCCTCCCATCCCTTGCCAGATTCAACTCCAGATTGCTTTAGCCTTCCTAAGTCCATTCCTGCATACTCAGGAATTTCTCTGTATTCCTCCTCTTAGATCACCTGTCCCTGCTTCCACTTCTATGCTGCCATTTTAGCTAATGAGCTTTGCCACAAGCATCTTGTTCATCCATGCACACCTCTGCCACCTTTGCTTGGTTTCCTGCACAAGGAAGAGGACTGTTCTTGAGCTTGAAGGAAGTAATCCTTGAAAATCCACAAGATCTCCTGGTCCCCTCTTCTCTCCAGGACCATATCCCATGGCATTCTTCCAAACACGTCCCTATGGCCAAGCTCCATGGTTTTAATCTATTTGCCTTCCAGAACGATGCCGTCAGAGTGGTTCTTTTACAGATAGTCACTGTCACCTCAGGCAAGTCATCTGACTGCTCAATATTTCAGATTCCTCCTTAACAAAAAATGAGAACAATTGCCTTTCCCTACCTCAAGGCTGTAACATGATGGTAAAATATGTTGGTCATAAACCAGTAATAGAAGCCCCAGATATATCTGACAGAGAAACATTAGAAAAAAAAGAACTTAATCAGGTCTCAGAAACAGATCTTGAAACATTCTCTGCTGTAAACAGTTGTGGCAGCAAGATCCACTCTCAACTTACTTTAGTTATTGTATCTTAGTTTCCATATCTACAGGGTACCGTCTGCTTGGGATACTTTTGCCTGGGGGCAAGGCTAGCCCAGCACCTCCTCACAGATGACTCAGGCATACCCTAGTCCTGGGCAGATACCTGACCTCATAACCCCCATCATCTTTCTCTTCCTCTTCCCCTGGCTGGGCCGATCTCCCAGCATTAAACAACAGCAAGAGCAAACACTGATAAGCTGCATCAGGCGCCAGCTATCTCGGTGTAGAGATAACGGCAGGTATCAGGCACAACAAACACCCAGCGCCACTCCCCACACACCTGGGGGGAGCCTGCACAAGGGAAGCCCACCCTGACACCTCCTGAAAGGGCTCCTCCTGACCCAGTCAGGAATCCTACTTGAGGCTGTCTGGGGGAGCCCGCTAAGAAGAAAGGGAGCAGAAATCTCCTCTCTGTCTTCAGACCGGGCAAATAACAGAAGCCACTTCCCTTCTCCTCTTCCTTTCCTCTTCAGTGGTATTTTAGCATCTTAAACTCACTGACATGGCTCTAGATTTATGATGCTCTTACTGGAAAATTCCCATACCTCAGGTGGAAAAACTAAAACTCAAGACTCCCAAAACTTAATGCCTAGCTCCTAAATAGTTTGGCATCCTGGTGAACATGCACCTAATATCAGTATCTGACCCTTCAAAACAGTCATGGTTGCTCTCATGCAGATGTTATCTCAAAGACATTTACTCATCTAAAGCAGGATTCCTAATTAGGCCTATGTAGGGCTAGTCTTCCCTTATCCATAAGGACATTGATTCAAGAATTCAATTGCACTTCAGACACTCATCCCACATCTTGTAACTCTCCCCTAATAAAAGGCATAACTGCACAGGGCCCTGGTTCCCAAAAAAGCCCATTCTCTGCACTGTTTGCTGGCAGAAGAAGAAAGAATCCACACATCATGGTTTATCTCTATGGGAAAGATGTCTGGAATTAATGACAGTAGAAGAGCTTCTTCAATGGGCACTTCTTCAGACCCCACCAGTTTAACAGCGACTATTCCTCCTGAGCAGAGAAACTACTCATGAAGCTCTTGCAACACAATTACTTTGTCATAGGGCTAAAGCCCTTCATGTTTGCCTAAAGGAAACACATCCCTTCCAACTGCTTCACCTCCCCTCCATCACAAGCTTGATGAAAGCTTGGGATGAAGAGGAGGAGAAATTAGGATAAAGTAATGGAGAAAGAAAGGGGCTGAGACATGTATTTCTGGCAGAGAAGCGAGGAACTGCTCATGGCAAGACAGAATACATAAACAGAAGAAAACAAACACAAACATAAATCAAGATTAACACAGAATGATTCTGTCTCCATGCTGTGCTGGTTGTGTGCTGAGCTGTGAGAGAGTTATGCCACTTGGCATGCAACTCAGGCACCAAAAAGCTGAGGTTTTGTATCTCATGGCCAGAAATGTAGTCCTAGTCAAACCCTGTTTTCCAGCTGATGCAAGACAGACATGAGGAAGGCATGCCAACTGAGAGGTGGGCACATGAAAAGGAATTTCTGGGAGGCTGCACCTCCTCAGACTAGAAGTACAGTCCCACTACATGGGTACAGTCTAAGATCTCCTCTCTCCCCCAGCTACACCAAACACTTTCAACACAGCCAGTTTGGGAGGGCAAGGACAAGGTCACTCTCACCCAAGCCTGTGGCCAGAAACCCTTTGATTTAGCACTGTGGCACTGCTACAAGCACTTCACATTAAGGAGCAGCCGCTGAATGGCAGGACTGTAGGACACAGAGGGACTTCTCTAGATAAGCTTTCAGTGGTGTAAACTTGGAGCAAAATTTGTCACAGAGATAAGAAGGATCATAGAAAACAGTTTCAATCACCCTCTGTCAGAATGTGCTCCAAAACTCACTTTTATCAAGTCACTGTGACAAACTTCTTTCTGAAAGACAATCAAAATATATGGAGTACTCTCAAATCTCAGTTTAAAAAATCTTCTGCTCTGAATGAGATGTACTAGACTCAAGAATTCAGGAACCTGAAACTCAAGGAAACTTGTTAAGAGATTATTTTCCCTATAAACAAGACAGCTCTTCTTCAAAAGACTTCGGAACTCTAGGATTTTATTTTAAGGCCACATTTGAAGTGTATTTCAAAGAACACATTCCATATGGCTTTTAAACCTGACTGTGTCTTCTATTAGTAAATTGTGATCCTCAGCAGCTTTGGGGAGTTTTCTGTTTTATTTTAAGAAGCCTTTGCTGTTCACCTTTAAGCACAGTTCATGTGCCCGCATCAACACGCAAGAAGGTACCCTCAACCTTTTTTTATTTATGTTTCTTCAATACATCAGCAAAGATTAAAGTGTGGTTAAGCCTTCCCTTTTATCTTGGCATAATTCATTTTTACACCATATCAACCTTCTCCAGGGCTGAATATTTGCATATTAATAATGAAGCCTGCTTTTTAATTCCTCCCTTTAGCTTAATATATTAAAAAGTGTTGATAGATAAGACTTGGCTCTCAAATTAGCGGTGGTGGCAAAGCAGAGTTCGAATTATTCAATTAAAACAGAGACAGCTATGTTTATTGTCCTCCCACATTTGAGTTAAGCTGGAATTTCACTCAGGGAAACTGTCCTGCTCTGATTTTGATGGAGAAGGGGTAGGTTTGATCATTTCCCCAAACTGGCTTAAAACCATTGGGGAACAATGGTTTGAATATCTTTACTGTTTCCCAGTTATTGACATTCCTATATATTCTTTGTGAAGTGCAAAGAAACTGAGGGTGCAGCTCCATGGTTTCTTTAAGCCAATTTACGTGTGGGTTGCAGTTAGAATGAACAAGCCTGCCCTCTTCCACACCCCCTCACATCTCCCCATTGCCCTCACTGGGCTGGAATTACTAGTGTTGCAGCTGCATGGTTAGCAGGGCCAAGGCATCAATCTACCTACAAAAATCCCCCCCCCCTTTTTTTTCCTGCCAGGTCATTTTCTACTGCACAACTCATAACCAGTATTAGCAGAATGAAGCGTGCTGGGACCACATGGTTGCCAGGGGTAGAAGACCACTCCTGACAGCAGCTGTCACTTCACCAGCTCAGAAAAGTGACCACGGCACAAAGATCTGCTCTTGCAGCCTGGACTACAAAGCAGGCATAGTCAAGCTAGCTTTAGGCTAATACATTTGTGTATTAGGGCAGAGAGCTCAGGCTAGACTGACTGCCCAGCATGTGCCCATGTTCTTGGGCAGTTTTTATCCACAGAAAGAGAAAAAATATATACACAATTGCAATTCTTTCCAACTCTGCAAATGCCTGTGCTTCTCTTCTACAGTGCTTAAGCCAGCTCCCAGCAACAGCCAAAGCTGCCTTTACTGACTTTGATCACTGAACCAGATCAAGTCTGCAGCATGTGAAAATAGCAACAAACAGAAGCTGCCGTATTCCCCCCTGCACTGCTGTAATCTCCCCTGTGCTGCCTTGGTTCCACATTCTTTGGTGCTTCATAAAGTTCCAGTTCCTGGAATGAATGGAAGAATAAGAGAATCTGCCTCATTTAAAGAAAAGACAAAAATGTTATCTGACCACTTTGCAGAGAAATTCAAAGGTAAAGAAACTTAGCCAATTAATTAGGACAATACTAGCCCCATAAAGAAACAAACAAACAAAAAAAAAGGGAAATCCATCACTACCTTTATGCCATTCTCGTGTTTTTGTTTTTAAAATATTATGATTTTTAATTATTTATTATTTTAATACTTAAAGATGTTTGTTTTGAAACTACTTCAAGAGACTGACAAAAACACAAGCAAAACATGAAGCCAAATTTGCACTGATACCAGCAGTGCTGACAGTACACTGCCCGAAAGATGGCTATTACTAGAGAGTGCACCATTTGTCATGAATGAATGTCTCCTTTTTCCTCACAGTATTTCCCAAATGCACATTGCAAAGTTATAAAATACACACCATAAGGTCTACTACAAATGGCCACAGAAATACCAGCTCTGAAATTCTGAGATTTCCAATGGAGGACCTGCACTGAGCTCAGTCTAAAAGACCCTTCAATGTAGACTGGAATTCAGAAGGGAAGCAAAACAAGCACATCCTCATGTTTGAGGAGAAATTATGGTGGATCAGTTTTCTACTAGAAAGTAGAGGGCTTTTTCTGTCCACAGCACAACAGCATCACATGCAACCTCTCAGATCAGGTTACAAGCTAACTTTTGTACCTACACCCTCTCTGCTAAGCGACAGAAGGACCTTGGAAAAATTGCATCAGTAGAGATTGTCTCTCCTCCATGCAAACCAAATGCTGCTACACATAGACTCCAAATTTCAAAAGGCACTTAAAACAAAACATCCCCATCAAAAAAAAACATCCCCATCAAAAAAAAAAAAAAAAAAGCCTCAGGTAAAAGTGACTAACAAACACTGGATCTTCTTGTGCATCAAGGTCACTTTTTTCCCCCGTAGATCCAGGAAAACCAGTAACTTCATTTCAGCAAAAGTAATTGTATTACCTAGCCCTTATCTGGCACTTTTTTATCTGTACCTCTCAAAAGAGGTTGACAGCACTATCTGCATACGATACCACTATTTGCATGAACTCCATCAGTAGTACACAAGTCACTTCAAAGCCCAGTTTCCAGTACCAAGGCAGTAGCTGCTGTCACCAACACTGAACCCATAAGAAAACATCTGTGAATCCTTGTTCTGTGCTAAACCACAAAAACAACTCCTATCTAATCTGCTGACTTGAGAATTTGAAGATTGTGGTATAATATCAACACTGAAGGCTGGATGTTTTGTTCATTTTAACTACAGGGATTGTCAACAGCTGTATTACCCTACAGGTGTTCACTCAGCCTGAGCCTGTTCTTCCTCAAGCTACACCCCATTGAAGCCAGTGGAAGCTTTGCCTTCTCAACTGGGCCCTACATTAACTTAACTAAGATCGAAAGTTTTGTTGTCTCTGGCTGTACAAATGTTTGAGATGGGCATCTGCCTTTATGGAAGAAAATTGAGATAACTGGGGAAATCTTTCCTCCCCATAAGGTCCACAGAATAATTTGCTGTAAAAAACTGAATAGTGACAATAGTGGTATGTCTGTTATCACCACCCATTTCTGACTGAGACAGTTATGCAGTCTGGATGTGCACTCCCCTTTCATTCCTGTCCATCCCCTGGCAAGAGAAAGAAAAATCAACCCCATCCCTTGCTTCAAAACACTTCAGACAATCAAGAGCTTATCTAGACATCTCAGTGATTTTACAGTGTTACACATATCCTAGTATCACAAGAATATGTTTTACCTTGAGGCAAATGTTTTAATTTATGTGCATGTGAGCTATTTGCAATACCTCCACCAAATGGAGCCCATATAACCCGTCGGATGGCTTTCACCCAATCTTCCACTTCATTCTGGGAATTAGCCATGAGCAGGAAAGCCTCATGATTGACAGGCATCTTTTCCCGGTCCCCTGCACCACCTGAAAGGCAGAATATAAATCTCTTTTAGTATCTAGTTCAGAAGAGAGCAATCAACATTTAAAACCACTAAAAATCAGGGTCAAAATAATAAAATTATTATTTTAATTGAGCAGTTTTACAGCCAGCTCCTACTGATGTGCTGCATCACCCACAGAGCACAGGTTGATAGAAGATCAAAGCAGAAGTGCAAAACGTGCATTTCCAGTGTGGGAAACCTGGAAAAGTTGTATCTGCTGTCTCAGCAATAAGAAAAGCAAAAGCACAGGCTGTAAGACCCTATAGGAAAAGTAAAAAATTAATTCCACATGCCTGTGCTGAGATATTGAGAGATTTTTACCCAAAAGGGGGACCAAGTGAAATGCAAGACATTTGAAAATGCTCCAGATGTAGAAGTCACAAGGACATCCACTTTCCCCAAGTTTCTGGGATATTTATAGTCTCAATAGAGATCCAATTCAGAAGAAAGTTAAGAGCTGGGGATGTGATTCTGACTCTTCCACTTGTAAGAACTTCAGGAGCTATTAATGTTGGTGCACAACATGTCAGAAAAGCACTGACCAGAATATCAAATTCACTCAAGCTGTCATAAAAAACTGTCCCTTGTGGATACTCCAAGATGTGAAACATTTTGACCCTCTTTTCCTGTTTCATTTTTAGGTCAGTACTCACTCCAGCCAATTTACAGCTTCCCCTCACCCTTCATTTTATGTTCCAGAGCTGGACACAACCTAGTGAGTGCCACACAAACACATAAAAGCTTTATTAGAACAGTCTCTGTATGAAAAGGCTACTGATCCTGTCCAGTACAGCAGCTGCATCCCCAGCAGCCTGGAGCTTTTCCATAACCATGGAAACTGCCTTTGGCTTTGCTACAGAGATAACATCTGAGCCGTTGTGTCACTGCTGTTTCCATGCTTACATGGCTTTCAGCACCTACTGGCAAGCTAAACCTGCCAGCCTGTGCTGAGAAGCTGAGATTGCCTGTCCGTGGAATTCAGAGATAAGAGCAGGATGATGGTATGCTGTGGCTTCTACAGAGATGATTTAGCATACACAGAACATGTGCTGCTTAAATCCTTGCTAATCTGGGGAAAGAAGCAAGCTGGGAGATGCCTGCAAGCCAAGGAAGTACTTTTTCTTGCTATTAATTGTGTTCTTGCCTTGACACACTCATGGAACGTTTATTGATTTACAAAGCAGAAGTGGTAAAATGAGATGCATGGAGAAGTATTTGGTAGCTCTCTGAGAAGCAATTCACTAAACTGGGAAACTGAGGCAGTCTTTCAGTAAAGAGGAGAAACAACAGCCAGGGACTAGTCATGCAGCTTAAGAAACAAAAGCCATGATGCTTTTTCCCCACATGTGCCCAAATTCTGCTTTTTTCCTCACACCATCCTCTTGGACAGTCTCCCATTTTTTAATTTACTGAATTATTCATATTCCTTAAGGTATATGAAGAGAACAGCTCTCTAGCTCAAGGCTAGGATGCAGGCATCTAAACAGATCAATGTCCTGCAATTCTGCACTGCAAGGATGACATACTTCATCCTTTGCATACAGAACTGTCAGAGCAGGAAAGCGCAGTCTGTGAAATTCCTGTCACTGCCTAAATCTTTTTACCAACATACTCAGCCTCATGGTGAAAGCAGAGGTAGTGAAGTCTAATTCTTGTACCTTACCCAGCACACATACTGACATGCCCTTTCTCACGATCAAATATTTTATAGGAAATACGACTTAAAAAAAGAGGCTTTCCACAGCCCTCAATACACATCAGAAATGGGTTTCAGGATGTAGTATTTGGCAGATAGATGGCCTGAGCTCAAGCTAGGCCATCATTCTTCAAAGAAATGAAACAGACTCAAAAAGACATTTACTTTATGGGTCCCACCACCAGCAAACAGTTTGGTCAAGGTAAAAATACATCTTGTTCTTAAGTTTAAAGGTACCAGCTGAGCCCTTGCCCACTCAAGGCATGAAGGGCAAGAAGAGACCAGAAGCTTGTCTTAGAATTAATCACAAGCTGTAAATAGTGGAATTAGCTGCACCAATCCATACAAAGATTGCCATAAGAAGCACAATAAGCAGAGCATGAAGATCACCTACTGGGCTTCTGCAAAACTGGCATCAGCATTTTCCCAAAGAATCACTGTACCACAGGGACCTGACTGCAAGTCCCCTTCCCCCTAAGATGTTATTTTTGACCAGCCAGCTGCTTTCTAAACCTTCACAGACAGCTGTCATGCAAGCATTTAGGGGAAAAAACCCCATGTATACTTCTATTTGAGTCTGTAAAAACTGGATGGGGAAAAAAAGATTTCTGTACACACTAGACCTGAGATTCTGCCAATGACTACATATAGTTCCTCCACGTTTGGCTTTCCCCACTGAAACTTGAAATAGGAGCAAGGTCATGACCCTACAATCTGCCTGTGGGAGAGTCAGTAGTGACTAGACATGTAAGTACAAGAAAATTAAGGCAACTCCACACACAAAAGCCAGCTTAGAAATAAGAATGCACTTCAGAATTGCTTCTTATGCTAGTATGATGTGACTATGCAGTGGCAGAGCATGTAGATCCACCTGTAAACGTTTTTCTTTTTTAATAACATTTTATTCATTTCATTACTCATATTTCTTTGTACACTTGGCTGGTTCCTGTTACTACATCCTTGAGGCACCAAGCAGAAAAATTATGGGTGACTAAAAGGCAGAGTTCAGACACATCTCTCTACATTGTTGTGACATTCAACAGCTTTTGAGTCTTGGTAGTTACAAGAATGAGAAACAGCTGAATTCAAACACCTAGATCTTTTTAAAAAAAAACAAACAAAAAATCCAACAACCTCCCCAAACAAACAAACAGCCCAAGGAAACAATGTCACAAGAAACTTCTTAGAAATCTAGAATTTTACCTGAAATTCACATTATTTCTTTTATAGGCTCAGACTCAAAACAGGATCTTGTCCTGGATTTCAGGTTTGAATTGGAAACACAACACTGTATCAAATCAAACACACTAGACTTTAGGAATTGTTTCAGGAAAACAATTTCAAAGCTTCCTGTCCAGAAACACTTGGAGACAAAATTTTAGCTTTGCCTCTCACAGCAGGATGAAGTTCATATCCAGCTACTGAATTCCACCTCCTCTCTGCCACTAAGGGAGCTTCAGCCCTTACTATGGTTGATGTTGAACTCTTAACCCTGAAGCACTCAAGCTGTACTTCCATTGTGTGAATCAAAGATGGTGTCTGCTACTCAGCACCATGACAGGAAAGAACACTCTGTTAACAATTTTAAACACAGACAAGGGTTTTTCATACCCTTGAACAGAATTTCCCACTCATCTTTAATCAAGCTTCCATATAAACAAGACTGGGCCTCAGAGACAAACCCTGTGTAGCTCAGGATTGCTATAGGCAGACATTCCAGTCCTTTCGCTCAAAGCTACTTTCATCTCCAGACCAGAGACAAAATAAAACTGTCTGCAAACACAAACAGAGTGCAAGTGTCTCAAAAGATGTGGCAGGAACAGGAGGCTTAACTATGGGGATGAACAGTCCATTTGCTTTAGCATTAGCCTATGACCAGGGGATCCTGTATTCAGTTACCTGCTGCAGGCTTCCTGCGTATGCTGGACAAGATGGACTGGATTTCATCTGTATGAAGCAAGCTGGCAGCTCTATTTGCCTCTCATCCAGGTGTACAGAAACTGAACCACTCAAAGAGTGGGAAAGGTGATGGCAACCATGTCAGCATATACAGTAAATGTAAGAGCCTAGAAAGATTAAGAGACTTGTTTGGTTGTTGCTCCCCATCAAGAGGGCTGCAGGTCCCAGCTGACTTGAATGCTTTGCTGCCCCTGTCCCAAGGTCCCTTTGTCAAGGTGCTTTACATACCCCGGTAGGTATCTTTGCCTGGAGGGAACAGTTTAGCTCCAGGCCCCCGGCTGCAGTGCACAAATGCTCTCTCCCCAGCACCAGACTAACTCAAGCCGGCAGAACTGCTCTCCTGTGCCTCCACTCATGGTTTCTGCATTTCATATGGCCTGGGAGCCATGACCTGCTAATGACAGAATTTACCTCCTAACCCTTCGAAATGATCCTCCTTTCAGCTTTCCCTCCATGCCCCATAAAAGGGAAGGTTAAATGCAAAACCACTGGGACTTAATCTTGCTAAAGTTCAGATGGAGTGCTGCAACAGCAGCAGCAGTCACTATATACTCTTTGAGGCCCTGTTTACTGAAAATTCTTTTTTTGACCATCCTTAGTCTAGTAAGCATTTGCCAGAATGTGAAAAGTGTGAGGTATAATTTTGTTACATTTACTTATCCTACCCTGTGTTACTGTTCAAAGAACCTGCAACAGACAGACTGCACCTCTGCCTTTATACAGCTTTTTCCAGTGAGGAAAAGCTTCAATTTTTTGTTTGCCTTGAACCTCATTTACTCAAGCTTAACCTTCTTAGAGTCACTTGTGAAACCAAGCCTTAGATCCCCTTTGTCCATACAGAACAGAAATTCAGGGGGAACAGGACTGGACTTCTCCATGGGAGATGTTACTACCTCATTGCATGTAAAAGGAGGAACTTTCATATTCTCAAGCAAAGCTGCTGTTGGGTTCTGAAGTTGGCAGCTTCTTTCTTTGCTTAGGTAACTTCTTTTACTTCCACCTCCCCCTCTCTGGTTCGCCTTTCACCCATTTCTTACATCATTCTTCTTACTGATGTGCTTGTGTATTGTCATTACGTGAGGCTCCTGAGAAGTTACACAATTACAATAACTTGTGTATGTGTATACACTGACATGTTTGTTTACATGTTTGCACTGCTTTGGTGTGGATGGTAGCTGTAGTACTTTCAGTGAGAGTGAAATTCAGCTGGCTGTGCACAGGTGCTGCTGCAGCGCGCGGGAGGCAAACGGCAGCTCAGGGCTGGATTTGGGAAAGGTGGCTGGTGGGAAACACAAGGCCCAGCTGACGTGTTTGCCCTCAGTACTACAGCAAGTAGGGACAGGAAGCCTTTGATTGCAGACAAGCAGCAACAAAGATCTTGACAAATGGACAAAAACTAGCACTCACTGCTGAAAAGAACAATTGCAGTGATTCATCTTCCCTGACCTGCTCTTTATGATTGACTTAGAGGTGAGTATCAGAATTTGGGGCTCAAAGATCTCCCTGATAATGAAAGAAGGTGAAAAATGAGGAGATGAATTCTGTCAAGAGTAAGGGCAGCTCTGTTAAGGGGAATCTTCCTTTGCACAGCAGGAAAAAAAAAAAAACCAAAGAAAACCTGTCTTGATCTTTGGATTATGGAAAGAGACGAATTAAATATCAATGAGTAAGCAAAAGTTCATTAAGAATGCTTAGAACATACATTTTAAACCTAACTCCATTTCTTCAGTCTTCTTGTCTTTGCTTCCAGCTAATGCTAAACCTCTACCCTGAGCACGTTCCACCCCAACCAAAGGTTTTCAAGAGCCTAAATCCTGGCGATAGACCCTGTCTAACACAGCTGAATCCTGGGTTAACCTGCCATTAGCATCAGTTTAAACCTCACTGGGTTTTTTTCCCTATTTTTTTTTCTGAATTATTCTTTAATAGAATGGAAAATTTTCTGTGAATACAAAACTCATCTTGGAATGGTCCATTTAGGCTTCCTGAGAACAGAAAAAACAGCAAGAAAAATCTGAAGTAGTCAAGGAGTGAGATAAAAACAAGGGAAACTGGGGGTTTTCCAGTATGGGTATGATTTGTGAGGAATTAAGCAGAACAGTAAACAGTGATGTGTGCTTGCCATGATTTTTTCTTTGTATCTGTCCATCTATCCCCACCCACCCATCTAATCTATATATGGAATATATGAGTTGGAAGTTGATTTGGAGCTGAGTAAATGCATGATCATATTTTAAAATGCATACAACACTAAGAAAAAACAAGGCACATGAATTTAGTATCGTGTGGAGTGCGAATGAAAAAAACAAGCTTTGAATCAAAATACATTCACCGTGTCACATCTCCGATGGACAACATAATGGCAACTTTCCTAAAGAAAGTTTGTAGGTGAAAGGTGTTTCATTTCCATAGTTTGGAAAGAGTTTAGGGGGATTATAACATTCAACATCCATTTGGTTGTGTCAATGAGGAAAGGGAAATCTTAAATACCTTTTATTGTAATGAGGAAGCTCAGTGCATAAACTGACACAGTTCACAGTTTCTTAGGGCAGGATTTACAAGCATGCACTAAAATCTCATTGACTTCTCAGTCAAATATAAATGCCTAATTTCCTTAAGCTCTTTTCAATTCACCAAATTCGATGGTAGTTACAAGTAGAAGTTGATCAAATTTTCCAAGTAAAATTCACTGCAGAGGATTTTGGTGAGTCTGTAAATGGTTTTTCAATACCGTATCTTAGACCTCATCCCAGAGAATAAAGCAGAAGCAGACAAACACTCTAAAGCCACTGCCATCTATTAAGCAATCCAAAAGCCCTGTGATCTGTTCTCCTCTCCCATACCTTTCGTGGTTTCAGAAGCCATTAAACTGCTTTAAAAATGAACCAACAAAGAGATCAGACCTCACAAGTGTGGTTTCTTATGCAAAAACATCTGACAAGATTTAACATGAACAGAGTCACTAATAAAGCTTCTCTGTACTGGTACATGGACTACAGAAAACCCTTATAAACCTAAGGCTAGTGATCTGTGTCAGCTGTCACGATGAAGTGTAGGATTACTAAAACTACATGCAAGAAATGAAGATGAAACTAAATCTTTGGCCTGTTATACATAAAAACTGTGTCTGGCTAGCTTGACTCTCCTGCCTCAAGATACCCTTCTTGGTAACACATGTGACCTCATTACTCTAGACTTATCTATTAATTAAACTGAGGAACTGTTTAAGACTACCAATCACTTCAAATAAACCAATGCCTTGGAAATAAACAAAACCCATATTCCAGGTAGGCCAAATGCTAGTAAGTGATGTCACACTCCAGGAACCATGGCAAGCAGAAAAGAAGACGCAAGACCAGAGGAAGGGAGAAAAATAACTTCAAGTACTCTTCAAGAAAAAATAAGTAGCATTACACACAAACTTCACCTTGAACCCCTGCTTGTAAAACCTGCTTACATGAATTCAGTGCTTTGCAATATTTGAGTCTACTTGAGCTGATTTTTCCTTAATGTGCTTTGTCTGCCGTTGTCTCAACTTTCAGACGTATCAGTAAAAAAAATGCAGTCATTTTTAAGTTATACTTCTGGCATTAAAAACATATTTATTGTACTAGTATACCCATGCCCTTGTGTCTCCTTGTTTTCAGTTCTTTGCAATTTTAGAGAAGAGACTACTACTATGCTGCCTGGGATGTGCTGCTCACTGTGGCCATGAAGTACAGCTTAGGTTGTCTGGATTCACAATGGAGGAAGGCCACTTCTACTGCAGCAGCCCAATATTTAGAGTTCAGATGAGCTCAGGCACAACACACAACTAAGTACATTTTTTTTCAAGGATGCAGCATCTCCCTTGTACCAGCACAGCTCAGGTACCAATTCCTCCACCTTCTGCCCACAATTAGTTTGCTCTGTAAAAGGAACAGATATTAACAATGATCACACTGCCTCCCCAAACAGAGAGGTTTTACAGGGCCTTGTGAAATGTGCCCGCAACACCATACAGTATCCCTATAAGCAAGCTGCATTGCAATTACTTTGTTATCAGCTCCTACTAGCTAGCAGGAAGAGATGAAACCTTTCCAACATGGTCACAGCTAGTTTAGGAGGCCAGCAAGGAGGATGCCAAAGAGGAGTCATTTCATCCCCTCATGGAAAATGACCTGGTGATGGAAAGCAGGGATAACAAGGGGGAGCAAGAAATTTTTTTTCCCCCAGCACATTCTGTAGACAGCCTTGTAGCAATAGCAGGCTGCTTTCCCTTACCCTCCTTTCTTCCACTCCAGAAAACTAACCCTTACTGTCTTTCCTCAACATATTTCATATCTAGAAAGCCACAATGAGCACAGTCCTTTATGTTGATGGCATGGAACTGCCTGGACTATGTGCCTAGAGTCATTTCACTGACGTCTGATTTGGAAGGAGAGGAAATGAATTTTTTCTCAGGCCAGCAGAAGCCACACCCTCACAAGGAGGCAATTTAGGCCAGCTGGCAGGAGCTGCATGTCTGTCCCTACAAGACACATTCAGGAGACATCTAAATTAAGGCAACTTAATTTGAGGGTACAAAAAGAAGCTACAAATGTATGTATGAAAGACTCAGAAAATAGTAGCTCATCTGTGCAAAACAGGCCATATGGCTCCATGTGGTTCCCCAAAGCAGCAAGTACTCAACACTTCTGAAGAATGTATCAAATTATATATTCCAACTGTGGTTATGTTTACATGCTATTATAAGGGAGGAAATTCCTTCCTGACCAAAGATGATGATACTTCATGCTTTGAAAAATCTGAATGAAAATGACTGGATAATTTTTATGCATTACCATGCAACCACAAGTAATTTTCTAATTCTCATAAATTTCTTCAAATCTTTAACACCAAAAACAAAAGTTGAGGAAAATTTTATATTCTGAAAAGAAATTATCTACTATAACATCAGAATAGTAAATTCTTATCTATTTTTCTTTAATAATTTCATATTGGAGAGATAATATCCAATTTCTGCATTCTTTTGGAACTGTTGTGCTCACATTTGCCAGGTCTGCTCCATGACAGGAATGAAGTGGTTCATGCCTTCTAAATACATCTCTCTACAACCACCTTCTCCCCTCCACCTTGCCCCTCATAAGCCTATTTTTTCTTTCTCCTGCACTTAATCCACCATGAAACCAAAGACATCTTCACTGTATTTTTAAAGGACTACATGTCTCCCATCTTAGATAGTGCTCTGAACATTGAACTAAGGAGGATGGAAAAGAAACCATCCACTGGTAAAGCTTAGGCTGCAGATGCCAGAGCCTGTAAAGACTCTGATTCTCTGTAGACTGAATACAGGGTACTGCAGAAATTCAAGCCAACCAATTACGAACATTATTATCTTCTTTAGTAAAGTAACTGAAGCTTTACAAGCACAGTTTTGGCAGCAGCAAATTAATGGACTATCATTAAGGACTCAACAGTTGCAGACTTTGTTTTTACACAAAACGAAGCTATTTGTCACATTAACACAGAAAAAGGACTGAAATGCGAAAGCATATATAGTGTAGGCCATTGGCAAGTTTGAAGAAACCTTTGCCAATACTAATGATGAGACAATGCACATGGAAGTACTGCTGATCCACATCCAAACTTAAGAGCTCAGGGATATTCTGATCCAAGTCTGTAGCCTTGTTACAGTTCGCACAGACTAACAATTTTAGAGCAGTCTCCTCGCTGTATCTGGCTATGCATTGAGTGGTCAATAATCTTCTAAACCTGACTGTGTAGCACACAGCATTCTCCACTCTCACAACAACATTGTTTGGGAAAAAATGGGAAGTTCATACCTGTCCCTTGGGCCCAGCACTGCAGCCACTCAGAACACAGCTGCAGATGGCTAAAGGACTCCAGGCTGGGCAGATGCAAAAAGCTGGGCCCTCAATTCTTTGTGCTTTAGGACAACTGTCAGTGAACTGCTACCAGAACAGTGCTTAGAAACATCAATTCTAATTCTGTCCACTCACTGGCAATGAACAAACTCCTCCCAGTTAATAGCATTATCAGAATGTCCATAGAAGTTCCTTTGAAGTGGTTAGTTATTAGCTAATATAACCTCACTTTCCAGAAACATGATGGTTTAGATCAGATTCTAAAAAGAAATAAAAAACCTATTAGGTAAACAGCAGCTCATCCTGAGAGATGTCTTCAGCTGGTGGCCTTGTTCCCACTGAAATTCAAGGGAATTTTGCACAGAATGCTTCTCTCCGACTCTGGATTTCCCAATGGAATTTCTGTCTTGCAACATTCACTGCTACTATTACACACAGATGTACCCTTCCACTGCCTCCCATCTTGACAGCTGTGTGTCTCCACCATAGGCCAAAGGCCTGCACATAGGTAGCATCTCATCAGACAAGCTGAGATAATCACCTTTGAGTTGTAGGGACAGAGAGTAAAGCTCAGGTGTATAATCTTAGAGACCACAGTTCAGGCAGACTGCTCATGGAAGCCCACTTAGGGTTTGTGACTATTCAGAATTTTCATCAAGCACAGCAGAACTGCCTCAAGCCTTACTGTGCAAGCTTCCACTCCCATAGTGCAGAAAGTTCACCAGCACAAAAGCAATCAGCCACTGAGCCATTGCTGCCCAGCTCCTCCAAACAGCAGCTTCCGAGCTGGTATGACCATTCCTGCCTGTACATCTCAGTACTCATGGACTGGGGCAAACTCCAGTGAAGTGACATCCTTCCCACAGAGATCCTTGAACTTCTTCTGGTCTTCCTAGAACAGCAAGGCATTGTAGTCTGCATGTTCTGTCCTGATAGTCTTCATCTAGAACAGTTAGCTGGCAAAAGGGAAATCCTTTTATCTGAAAACCTGGGTCAGCAGCCTCTTGTCCACTATACTGGCACTCACAGTCCCTTAGTAAAGCACACTGTCACTTACACTGTGTTGCCAAAATGTCCTCTAAACCTTCTTATGTTATTTGAAACTTTACAGGCCTGTCACATTTCAAGCAAGGCTACTGACCAAAGCTAGGTCACAGTCCTAGGAAGTCAGAGTCTCTTTACTAAAAGAATTTCCACAAAGGAGCACAGAAAGGACACAAATTCTTCAGGAGACATTACGACTCACAGGAATCTGCCCCAAAAGTCCTGAAAGCTAACACAGATATGTACAGCAGCCAAATGTTAACAGAGCAATTTTCTCCTGGTGCGAGAGCGTATTTGCAGCATGGATGATGAGACTGGGCAGCCAAACTCTGTAACCTACACCCCAGTTACCTCTAGAGCAAGAAACATTGCACATGCAGTTTGCACATGGCCATTTTAAGACCCACATATTCTGCAGAAACCCAGCCATCAACATAGTTTATGATGTTCAAATACAGAAGATGCAGTTCTTATCCCAAAGAACTAAAAAGCATTGCTCAGTCCTCCTTGTGATAAACTATTCAAATAGAAATGCCAGCATTGCCATTTGAGCTGATTCTGCCAGTGGTATGAACTACATGAAGTATATCTAATTACACAGATTTAAGCCACAGAGAACTAGAACTTGCATGAGGCCAGGAGACTATAACCCTCACTATTTGGAATACCCTCTACAAACAATATATTTGTGTATTTTTATGCTTATAGAAGCAGAAAGCCCATTCTGAAAATGCTGACATAAACTGGGTTGCTGCACAGATTCACTGAGCCCTGTTGGTCCACTAAGAAAAATGCAAACAGGAACCAGGGCACAAGCATCTGCCTTGTGAGCCTCCTCCCTCTCCTCACCCTGCTTCTTTCTCAAGAGCACAGAACTGTATGCAGCCATGGCAGGCAGAATACATTATAAGAATTTGTCTTTGTAGTCAAAGGCAGAATTACAGCCAGAAACCAGGATCTGCTTGGCCAATGATAGGGAATGTATTAAAAAGCCTTCCAGCTTCTGTTTCAAAACAAAGAAATCTTGATAAGCCTAAAGGCAGCAGCTGCTGCCAGCAGCATGCTGCCTTCCTTACCTTGGGGACACCTGCTGAGCTGCTGCCTGTTTAATATTACATTAAAACAGCAGCTTTCCAGATAATGAATTATGTATCTATAGTGAAACTGTGGTACACAGGGGGCTGGGAGGACATGGTTTGGAAATCAAAGAACCATTTGGGTTAATGGTCTGCAAAGCTGAAAAAAAAAAATTACTGATGGCTTTATGATTTGTCAGAGCCCAGTCAGGTAACAGAGGGAATGATGGGAGCATAGCAAGTGCCTCCTACTCTTCCCTTCTACATTTTTTTTTTAGTTAACAGCAATCAGATGAGTTTGAAAATCCGTAAAAGGGGATAGGGAAATAATAATAATAGTAGGGAAAAATAACAGGACTGTAAGCTTGTATGCTTGTGACTGCAGCCAGTTTCAGTACTCTAGCATTAAAGACACAGAAGGTTCCATTGTATCATGGTTTTTATTTAAATAGTTCATACTGTGAAAGCAGAAACCCAAGACAGCAGTAAACTATTGTCTTTGACATCTGGTCTCTGCCAGTTACCTTTAAGTGAAAACTTGATCCATGGTCTCTGAAGCAAATCTTCAAGCACTTGTCAAACAGACACAGCTTCTCCAGCCTTCCAGAGAGGTTTTAATTCTCTTGCCTTTAATTTAAGATCATCAGTTAGGTGATCCAGATACTAATCATGAAAGCATTACATGCTTGTAATGATCATTATGAAGCAGCATATTTCTAAATGCACAGTCAAACACTTGTATGTCTCAAATACTCCTGTTTGCAGATATTCTAGTCCTGTCTATACGAAAGTCTAAATATGAGGAAGGCTGATTCTCAGGAAGCCAACAGTAAAAAGAACTCTTTATACCACACACTTTATCCTAAGATCAGCTTCATCTAGTCCAGTTCTGTTACTGCTCTGTCCAATTAAAAATATCTAACACAGCTTGGACTGCCTTTTTCAGATAAGGAACAGTCACACAACAGTAATTGCAAACCAATCTTACAACAAGTATATGAAAACAGAAGTGATTTCAGTGTATGCTTTAGCTAGTAACAAACAAAAGAAATTTTAAAAAAAAAATTCTCCATTGTTGGAAATATGTTTTTCACATAGAATTAAACATTAGTGTTTTGAGAGAACAGGCGCTGAGACTGAAATTACTTCCCAAGGTTATATTGCGCATCAGTGGAGAAATGCCTTCTCTGTATTTAATAAAAATTTAAAAAAAAAAAAAAAAAAAAAAAAAAAAAAAAAAAAAAATCCCTTGAATGCCACAATGAGAAATTCCTACATACCAGTGGGGAACTGAGATACAGAGACAGTGATTTCCAGTATGATGCTGGCTAGCAGCTAGCAGAGTCAGAATGAAAAACACAACTACCACATCCAGGCAACCTGGATTAATCAAACATCAGTTATCACAAAGCAAGGAATATGGTTTGGAAGGTTGGTTGTGTGCAACTGCAAAGGCAGTGCCAGCCCTAGAAAGCAAAAAATGAGTGAAAACAAGCCGAACAGCATGATAATTGTTCTCCCAGCACAAGATGGAAAGGAAACCATTTTCTCATCAAAGCAGTGCTCTTGAAATGGGAAAGCCACATCAGAAATTAGGAGAGTACTGTGTCTCACAAAGCTGCTCCTTCACTCAGCAGCTCCAGAGGTTACCTGGCACCTCCTCTCTTTGGAGAGCTTTAACTGGTGAGCTGAAGTCACCACTCTCTCAGCAGTGTGCACATGGGTCACTGAGAGGCACCACAGTGTTGGCCAACTCTGCCTCACGAGCACTACGATTCTTGGCAGCACTGGCCTCTCTGCCTGCTGAATCCCAGAGCCCTGTGGAGAGAGTGGCCCAGATCCCACAAAAGCCTAGATACTGACTGTATAAAGCCCCAGTTCCACTCAGATTTTAATACTGATGAGGAAGATTTGCACCAGAGCCACATGGCTTGGCAAGTCATTTACTGAACAACAGATGTGTCTCTGTGGTGTCCTTCCAGCTCCTTTTATATCTCCAGGCCCATGGAATCCAGCACACCATTTCCTGGAGGCTCCGACTACTCGAAACAGTTGGGATCCAGACTGTGGACTCATCCTCTACACCCAAGTGCCTTGCTTTGATCCCAGATACCATGGGGTATCACCATGGCATGTTTGCACCTTGCTGCATCCCAAACCTCTGGAATGAATTTATTTGTAGGAATTTTAAGACTGATTTCTAGTCAAGAAATCAGTCCTAGTAAATAACACACCAGTTCAAGAAGAGTTATCCAGGCCCTTTTCTACCTCATGAGGCTTTTTTTCTACTTTCTGAACTGGAGCATCCACCAGATAAGTGCAATAAGGAGTTTAATAAAACACAAAGGGTTAGATCACATTGCTTGGGCTTCAGAGTTGAAAAGAAAAGCCATACACCATCGCAGTTTCCAAGTCCACCTAATGATGGAGCTATCTAGCTCCTTTCTTCTCCACGCTCTGCTGTATTGAACTGGAGATGCATTGTTGGGCTAACTGCACAAAGTATTAACACAAGAGCAAAATCACAGTGGCCCCTTTGCAACATGACTGGTATAGATGCAGAACATCCTCATTTCCAGTCCTGGACCTTACTCCCCTCAAACCACAGTGTCGTATGGATTAAATGCTTCCTTTCACCAGGACAGCCTTTCTCAACTTTCATAATGTGTATAAAATCATCCATCCTGTGAGCACATCAGAGGAGGAAAACAGTCACAGACAAAATGAAGCAGGAGAGGTAACAGAGCTCAGGCTCAAATCCTGCCTTTAGCATGACCACCCCTGGACGTCAACAGAGACAGAAGCTTTAAGAATACCAAAAGCAAAGCTGAAAGTCTTATAGGTTGACATCATAAAAAAGTGACCTAAATGTCAGCCATCAAATATCCTGAGGTTGCTGGGTGTGGGCTGCTCTTCTCAGACAGCAGCCAGCAGACTCCCTCCCGGGAGTGGCAGCCACATCACTTGTCTGCTGCACATGGCATTTTCCCCAGCAGTTCCATTTGCTGAACACAAAGAGCAAGCCTACAACATTAAAGAACACTCCCCTTCTTTGAAGTTTAGATTGTTTGGCTTGCCTGGCTACAAACTAAAACTGCACCTTAATCATCCAGCTTTGAAGTTCTGTAAATCTACAGCTGCAGAAAAGTAAGGACCACTTGGCAATAAAACATTCATTATTAAATTCTTTTGAATTAAAGTAGAAAAGGCTTTCCTGAAGCTGAAACTTTCTTTTTTGCCCACTAGAAATGAAGACATAAGTGAAAAATTGACAATGACTTGCCAGATCAGAGAATGACTACATGACATTTTATTGCCCAGTTTTGAACAGTATTGAGCCAGTGCTCAGGGAATGGCCAAAGAAAACAAAAACATTTACTGGAGAAAGACTTATGAGAAAACAGAAGGTTTTAACAACAGGCTGCAGAGGTTAATAAATAGTTTCATTGTTTTGATTCCTTATTTAAGGTGTGTGTGTGGATGTAACTGATAGGAGTTTGATGGAGGTTAAAACTGGTAATAGAAAAAATAAAGGAACCCTTACTTGCATCTTTCCAGAATCTGTCATTGCTGCATGTTTACCAGAGGGTATGAGTAGGGTAAGGCTGTATCCCCAAATGAGACCTACAGAAAGTCTCCATAGGCACAACAGTCTGCATAGCAAAGGATACACAGCAAGAGAGAACGCTCTACTTTGGCTTGGCTGTTTCATTTCAGGCATGCCTGGAAACTCTTGCAGCCTCAACAAAATAGAGAATTAATCCAAAACACAGGGTGGCCTGGCTGGAATACTAGTGAGGAGATAAAATGGTGCATTGTGAGAATAAAGCTCACTTGGAAAGAAAGAGGCTTCAGCTACACCCTGGTACAAAAGAACTAAGACACAAAATCCTGCAATTCCTGGGATTTCAGGCTATAAGATACTTTGGAGAATCAGTTTCCAGTTCCCATCTCTGCTGACCACTTCCTGTAGTAATCTAGCCAAGTTCCCTCTCAAGGCTGAACCAGGAGTGTTTACCCGGGAGTTTTGTTTTCCATACAATCAATATTTCTGGCCATGAACTTGTCCATAGCCCAGCTTCTGTCCATAGACCATCTGAACCCGTGGAGAAGAGATCACAGATCATACACAAACCTCACTGCTCCTGATGGCTTGCCACTTCCCTGTTCAGGGACACAGAGAACAGCAAGGTCAGATCCACTGGAGCCTGTGGCTACTATAGTTTTTATGCAACCACATTTTTGATGCTATGCCTAGGGCACTCTAATCATATAGAGCCTTTGAACAACCACATTTACTTACTGGGAATGATGTCCTTATTCAGATGACAGTAAAACCCTCTGCAAATGAAGTGCTTTCTGAAAGGGAGTCAAAGGGGATTGCCTTAAGTACCTGGATGGAAAGTGGCTCAAAAGCTGTCAGGAGTCCAGCTTCTTCAAAGCAAGATTAGCGGCAGACTGATACTAAACAGCTCATGGAGAAGCTCAGCTACCTCAGCATTTCCCACTCAGACACACAGTGCTTTTGGCACTTCCCTGTCCTGGAAGCAAGAAAGGAAAGGACAGCACACAGCATAGAGGGCACCAGAAGCAATCAGGATCCCTACCCTGCCAGTGGGCCTGATTCAGGAGGTGTTCTGTACAGCTTGATGGATTTCACAGATCAGATAGATTTTGGCAGAAACAGGCTCCAAGAGGAAACACCCTCAGTTCAGTCAGCTGACAGTTTTCCTGTTGGCAGTGACTTACTGAGAGTACAACTGGCTGCTGTTCCCTGAACATTCCTCAGTCATCTCTTAAAGGCTGAATCTTACATTTCCTGGTTGTACCATCAGCCCCCTCCTGCAATGCCTTCTGCAGGCACAGGTAAGGCAGGTGCCTTTCCTAAGCCCCTGTTTAGAAATATATTGCTACTGTGGCAGATGCTATAAGGGAAGGAAGCATTGGACAGCTGGGTGCCCCCAGGAAATGAGCAAAAATCATCCTATGCACCCTTGTAAAGTGGCATTTATATGTACACACATACAACAAAACCCTAAAAAAGAATTTAGCATAATCAAATTAATAATCCAGTTATAATATTTTTCCTTCTTTCTAATAAAAGCTTTGCTGAAATTATTCTACCCTTAATAATTTCTGAATTATTGTATAAATTTGTGTACACGTGTACACATTTCACTCAACAAAATACCAAATAGTTGGTACCAGCATCTACAGGTCAGCTTAACTAAATTATCACATCTCAACTGCTAGTTCTTGTGCAATCCCATTTTAAAATAGAAACCCAGAATAAAACACAAAGGTAATGCAAATTTGTTTTAACATTTTTTCCAAACGTTTTCCTCAACTTTACACCTGTGATGAAGACCTATACAATTCCCATTTGCATGTATGCCTTAGAAGAAAATTCATATTCAAACAAGGAATTAGACAAATACACATATTAGGTAAACACAGACATACATAAATGCCAAGATATATATATGTGTGTATATATATATGTGTGCGTATATATATATATGTATATATACATATATATGTAATTAGCCGGGTGAGCAAGTCAGATTCCTCAGATCCTCTGGAACTAATACATGTCCCAGATTCAAGAAATCCCTGCTACTTGCCTTTATGCAAAGCCTACATCTGGACTGCTGGCTAAACAACAAATGTCACAATAAAGACCCATGCAAAGGAAGAAAATAATTTACAATCAATGTGTGTATTAGGAGTTTACTACACTGCCCATTTCTACAATGCTAGAGGCAGATTGCTCTCATGAAGAGTTTTGTATGTACCTGGAGAAAAATCAGTATTTCCTGAAAAAGCCCACATGGCAATTCATAGTGAACCTCACAACAGCAAGCTGAAAATCTCTGTGGAGTCATGTACTCAGGTACCCCTACATGGGAAAGATGCTAAGAGGAAACATGCTGTTCCTTCACTAGGTATTATTTATTATTTCAGTGTAGATGGAAAAGAAAATGCTCCTTTTGTACAAAAGAAACAAAAAATAGTAGAGCATTACTCAGCTGCCTACCTAAACTTATCTGTAAAAACAAACACACATATTCTCTGTTGCTCTTTTGTTCTATATCAGGGATTCCATCCCTGTGCAAAACACATGCTCCATATTTAAAGAGTTAAACATCCTCTCGCTTAGTTGACTTTTCTGAATGTAAAATGCAAGATAATAACATACACTGTATCTTGAACCAAAACTGCACACAGCATAACAAAAACCCCAGTGCTAAACGACAGGCAGTATGAATAGATCCATTCCCACTGCTTGTTAGTTCAAAATAAATCCTTTACTGTGATTTAAAGGAAAACAGACAACACTAAACACACCAAAAAAATCATGACTTACCCTTTCGGAGACACTTGCTTTTCTTAAGATATTTGGCAGTAAAAAACGGCATGGCTGCAACACTAAGGTTTCAGCCAAAGCTGACCTTTTATTACCAAGTGCTAAGACAGAAATGAACAGACCAAAAAGAGAAAGCAAATTATTATACCAGATCTTTAAAATGCTCAGAGATGAGCAAAGGGAATTCAGAGTGGGATAAAGTATGTCAAGTTGCACGGTGGGGATTGCAGATATCTTTCTGCTCATTAGCACTGCTGTTCGAGTTATTTAAAGTGTGCTCGGGGGAAATGAGGACAATTTCCATGACAATATGTACAGTATCATATAAGGAGGAAGCATTTTTTAGGCAGAACTTCTGCATTACTCAGCTGCTACAGCAACCAGCAATATGTTGAGAAGAAAAAAAAACAAACCCACAACAGGTTTGGATAACATAAAAAAAAAAAAAAAAAAAAAAGCCTGATTCTATTAACCACTTCTTGTCTTGAGTAGAAGATTTATCACTATAAATCTCCTGTTATGTCACTGGGTTATCTCTTCATTTCCTCCTTAGGCACTTCTGGCTATCTCCTCATTTCCACTTAGGCACAAGGAACCTTGCTTCAGGATGTTTTGATCCCAGACAGTTATCCCACTACCCCATGCCTCAGTTTCCCTGTTTTTCAAATGGGGCAACAGTGCGACAATTCTTTCATTTAAAACAAACAAACAAACAAACTTCGAGACTCTTGGGCAGTAGGTAATAAGAAAAGAAGCAGGGCTTAATCCCAGTGCTTTGTCCTACGTTATTACAGCTGTTTATTTCCCCTCACTCTACCATGCTGCTTTTAGGTCTCCTAAAAATCTTTTGCTTTTATTCAACCAAGATGACCTAATTTTGAATTCAGTCTTATTCCTGTTGCTTCTGCTGCCTCTCTGGAGAGTTTAAGGCAGTTTGGTACTGACTTAGTATCTTTTTGAATTCCATAGAGTTGGGACAGTACATTTAATGGCAATGACATTTATCTGTGTTTGCCTCCTTCTAGTCCCCAACCTCTAATTCACTCAACCACAGCATATTGGTTGGGCAGGCAACACCTCATTCCTTGGAATGTAAAGGACAATGCCATGAATTTGACTACCCAGTCTTGGACACACTAGTGTTTCTATGCTTCAAGTCCTTCTATGTGTAATGATTCAAAGATGGAACTCACCCTTTTAAAGGTTCATAGACTTATGGAAAATGCACAAAAGCAAATAATCTATACTTGCAGTGGTGCTTTAGTGCTTGGCTTTTACTGATTCCAGCCTTTGGGGTACTGCCAAGTCATCACTGCACTAAGATACAAGAAAGCAGCTACCTTGTAAGCAAGGGAGAACATTTACAATCTATAACCATTAACCTACTGACTGGATGTGAAGGCAGGTTTCTAGATTGGCAAAGCAACCGATCCAAAGGAAACCAGTACTACTCTTATAAGGTAAAAGAAGATACCATGCTATAATGAAGACTGTAAAAACCAGGGGTGCATTCCACAAGATAGAAAGCTCATAGCTGTGCCTTTTCTTGAACCATTTGTTGTCAGCACAGAAATAAATATTAAGATTTTTTGGAAAAGTTTTATGCTCAAGGAAAATCCATTCAGCATACCATCTGAAAAACTTCACCACAGTTTAGTATTCATAAAGCCCACGATGCTCAATAGGATGTCACTGTTCTTGTATCTGTACCATCATACAAAAAAACCTAAACAAAACAATTAAACAACTGTCTGTTCTTTCATTAGATAGTTTTGAAATCAGCTGACAAGATTTCAGGCATAAATAATTCTTCCACAGCACACCTCAAGCTAAAGTCAGGTTAACCTGATAATTGTAAAAACCTATTTGGTACTAAAGCATGTATGGAGCAGAGAGGAACAGTAGAAAGGAAAGAGAAAAGAAAAGAGTCCCTAATAAGTCAGTGACAAAGGCAAGTTCCATCTGTGAACGACTGGAGGCTGTGGGTTGGACTTGGGGAATGTACAGTATCATAATAAGGAGGAAGCATTTTTTTCAGGTAGAACTTCAGCATTACTCAGCCACTACAGCAACACGTCACCTTAGAATGGAGGCCCAAGCTTGCTACTGCTCTGCCTTGGAGATAGCCCAATCTACACCATATTTAATCTGGAAACAATGCCTGATCTTGTGTCATCAAAAAAAACGCTCACACATTCCCCCAGATTTAACAAAATTTATGGCCTCACAACTCCTTCCATGGATATCTGGAAATATTTGGGGATGTGGGCCCTTTCCATCACTCCTAATTCCTTCCAGCACACCCTAAACAAAGATTTACACTAGAATCTGGTTATTTTGAAGGAGAAGTTCAGCAGTTAGGATAAACTGTGAGTTCATCCCTGAACCTCATGACACTTTCTCCCACTATTACTGTGTGGTACATGGGAAAAAATGTCATGCCCAAACACCTCTCAAAACACCAGCTTCCTCTTTGGCAGCAGACATGTCCCACACTCAGTGATACACCAAGCTGAAGTTCCTGATGAACTAAGTTCTGCCGTTTTACACTCAGTAAATATTAAAAAAAAAAAAAAAAAAAACCCAGTAAAAACCACAGCACAACCACAAGGGAACTCCCTTCTCTGCCAGTTTAACACAGGGTCAAATACAGACTAATGCAGTAATCCCTCCCAGCTGCCTAAGATTCTGGCCCTTTAATGACCTTGCACAAAACCCTAGTGCTTTTAACTCCAGTACCCTATATTCTGCCTCATTTCCAACTCACTCTGCCCTTGGAGCTAAAAGCAGAGGTTGCCCTCCTGTTAGACTTGCAATTTCCAGGGAGAACTTTGAACTTACATAAACAAACATTTGTATCTCTCATCCAGGGCAATGAAACACGGGATCTCTCTCTTCCCCTCCCCACCTCCTACCACCACAGCCTACTTTGAGAAACCCTAAGACCTTGTATCTTCATGATGAGAGAACTGTTTATTCTTTATCCTCTAGTACTCTTCTGTTACTCAGGCACAGCTTTCCTTAATCAGCTCTCCAAACAGACTGAAATCAGGTAAAAATTTCCATCCTGACAAAAGTCTGCAGACACCAAGAGTAGAATGAATTGGACCCAAACCCTCAAATGTTATCATTCACCCACAGTTAAGTCTGCTTCCTTTAGCAATGCTTTTACAAAGGGCTAGATACAACTGGGACTGCAAGAAATCTAAGATTTTTCTGTTACACATCATCATACCAAAACCGCATTAGTATAAGATTAGTAGGTTTCTCCTCTTTTACTCATCCTCCTTCCTCCAACTTCAGATCCCAGTTCAGAGAGACTGACTTAAGAGTGCACAGAGCACAACCTTTACTGTTAGCAGCAGGCTAAGTAGTGTGGAGAAAAGCACCTGAGACTCTTCATACTGTATTTTCTGTAACAAATTCCAGTATCAGGTTTCAAAAACTTTACTGAAAAACAGCATCATCTTCTCCATCTTACAGATGGAAACTGGAGAAAGGGATTGTGACTTCCGTACAACCACCACAATATTAAAAAAGGGAACAACAGGGAAATTTTTCTGATATGCAAGCAAGCAGCACATAGCTTTTTGGTTCCTCTTCTCTCTCCTGTGGCCCAAGAGGATTTTACCATCTTAGATGAACCATGAAATGACTGACAACGACCACAAAACCTCCTGATTTCTATTAAAGGTCATTAGTTGTTCGCACATGTTGAAATTTTCCACTGAATTACAGCCTTGGGGGATTTTCTCCTGTTATTTCTCATCTGGACCTAGTTAGCATGAAGAAAGAGAGAAAGGCAGTAAGACCCCACCTTATTTTTACAGGATCTGATCACAGACTATGTGATAAGACTGTGTGGCTCTCATAGCCCTTGAATGCCAGTGAGCAGTGGGAAGGAGGAGAGGAGGTGCCCTCCACCACACAGTAACACGATGCTCTAGAACGGCAGCTGATAGAGAAGCAGGTGCTCCCTCCCAGACTCCAGCACCGTGTCCAGGCTGGAAAGGGACCAAGGCTCTGCAGCCCAACACGGTAAATGAGCAGGCAGGTGGCTGTCAGAGGACAGCATGGCCACGTGCCAGGCAAAAGCTGCTGTGCTATGCAAGCCCAGACACAGGAGTGATACCGTATGACTGCAATAATACTCACCTCAGCCTGCTTCCATATCCCCAACTCCTATTTTATCAGATGAAAAGAGCATGCACTCAGGGTACCAATTTAAAAAGATTTCTCCCCCCTACAAAGTGACCAGGAGAGATTTCTATCTGTTGCTGATTGGGCTGATAAAAGCAGTCTTTTTTCCTTTCAGCAGTTTAGAACTAAGCCTGCCCTAGAACAAGTAGGGTCATTTTAGTCTGTGACCACATACATTAATTGTATCTGCAGAACAAAGGAATCTCAGGTCAATTAAAAAGATCCTGTGGCTATAATATTCTTCTGGGAAGATGCCATCTACATATGCTTATTACAGCCACATAAATCCCACTCCCTCATTCGCCTCAAGCAAGTAATTGTCTTTAAAAGCAAGCAAAATAATTATTTTTCCAACATACTTGTCATCATTAATTATGGCCAGAATAGCCAAGTAGGAGCTCATGCCCAGGCTTTTAAATGCTTGTAGCTAGTTAGCATGGCTGCCTGTAACTTTTCAGCTTTTTCTGCAGTGTTAACATTAACATACTATGGCTTCATTAAATCAAGGCAACCACTGATGAGCTAAGTATGATTCATCTGAGAACACTGAGACCCTTCATGCTTATCTATCCCCTAAGCAAGAATGGGGTTTAATTTATGCCTATGTATAAGTATATTCGAGCACTGCTGGCTGTATTCCTAATGTCACATTCAGGCAAACGTTCCAATGAAGAATAGATTTTAAAACACAACGACTGGAAGCTGCAGGAATTAAATGCCAGAAGTCCACCGAGTTAAAGGCATTTCATGGGCCTCTTTTGCAAAGCTATGTGGCATTAATCTACAAACATGGGATACTAGCTTCTGAAAAACCAGAATGAAAACTTTGGCCTGGCTCCTGTACTTCTCCCTGAGCCAAGTCTCCCACTGAAGTTGATGGGACTTTCCCTGCATAAAGGCTACAGAGTTTGCCCTACTTTTCTCTTTTTTTTTTTTTCCCTAGTGTAACAGGACAGGCAATGGCAGGGAAAGAGATGCTGTTTCCCTACTACACAGAGGGTAGATAAATGTGCTGGGTAGCTGTGATGTGATGAAAACTCACCTGGTTCAGAAGATTACAATGTAGTGGGAAGTCCACTGATAGTTTCCAGAAGGCATTTTTATCTTAATTGATTTTTGAATGACATGTTTTTAAAGTAACAGTGACTTATGTTGGTTAACCAGCCTGAACACAAGCTGGCTTCTGAATCATTGCCACTCCAGGCATTCAGAAATTTCAGGTCAGCCCACCAAAATCAGGAGATGGGCTTTCAACCAATGGGAATTTTTTATTATTATCTACCTTCTGGTTTCTGAGCCTTTGCAGATCCTATTTGGTATCTTTATTTTAAATCCATAAGCATTAAGAGATTTGTTCCTTATTAATGAAAGCTGCAAGTTTTACATAATCATATTATTCAGAATAAGGATTTTCAAGGGAAAACACATACACAATGAGAGAGCATATGACTTCAGGTCTAGGTACTCTAAACAGGAAATCCCACAGCCTTGTCACATTTTCCTTAATTCACTTTGGAAATGAAATAAACTAAATTATTCAGGTACCTAAACCAAGATGAGGACAGATGTATCTATAGCACTTATAAAGCAGAGCAAGACAAAGTAGTAAGTCTGTAGTGCTTAGTTAAGAGATACTGATACAATAAACTGATTGGTAACACATTTTTACTGCTTCAACTGAGTGTAAAGCATGGCTTTTAGTGACACGGTAGGTAAAACAGAATATAATAAATCATTAGATGTTGTGAGGCTAGGGAAGGAGCCTTTGCTTACAGCCTCAGCACAGGAAATAGCAATTCTGTTGCTAGTCCTACTAGCAAGAAGTTTAGCACAGACACATGTAATCTCCACCCCAAACAGGATAATGGAAATTGAGACAAAGCAGATCCACTGGTCAGAAGCCCCAGATGAGCCCCCCAAGCACCACAGTCTCTTGCTGGATCCTCCAGCACAGCTACTCCGAGAGCCACAACTTTGCCCCACATGCGCAACCGAGATGATGAAAGGCCCCAGGCACCAGTTAAGGGAAAAGGTTTGTTTTCTCTTCAGAGAAAGCTCCCTTTTTCATCCTCATTACCCAGTTGCCACTCCACAGTATCTCAAGCATAGATAATGCACCACAGCAATCCCAGTCGCACCATGCAAACCTCCCCGGGCTTTTAGTAGGGAAGGCGAAAGAGGAATAAAATAGTGAAATGCAAATCAGTCACGTACTGAATTTCAAAGCTGTCTTTAATTACAATTTCTTCCTGTTTCCCTGGATGTTTGGAGCACTGCTCTAAGCAAGCCAAACTGATAAACAGAGTCCTGATCATCTTATTAAACTCATTCAAGCATATAACATCTGCCTTGGCAAGTCACTGGCTTCAAACAGAATCTGAATTCAATGCTACAGTCAGGCAGAAGAATCAAGGTACTATACTTCAGTATTTCTATTTTCACATCCCTCCACTGGGCAGAGACTGAGACAGAACTTCTCTTTCATGCACAAATGTGAGGAAACAAAGACAGCACAGGTTCCTGTAAGACTCCTAAACAAGTATGCATCTTCTTTAAGGGTTACACCACTGCTTTCCTGGGACCTGCACCCTTTAGTCCTGCACTCAGGCCAGGATCCCTTCTTTTTTGGATGATGCCTCCTCAGGGCAGCAACTTGACAGTGAGCTTTCTATTCTCCCTTTGCCTCTACCAGAAATAACAGCAGGCAAGCACCTCCTCTTGTGAGCTGATAATTACAACAGTAATTGTCCCACCTAGAAAACAGGCCTATTCAATCCAGCAAAAGCTGCCTGTATTTCAAGGTGCAGCAGGAGAAATAAATACAACCACGGCACTGGGCCAAATTCTCAGTCAGCAATAATGATGTCAGCATAGCCCAATTTATCCTCAGCTGAGGGATTTTACCCCACTTCTTTCCAGCAAAACCACAGCTGAGAATTTTAGGCCTGTTCCTTGAGCTCCAGGGCTAGATTTATACCAGGAGCTTTTCCAGTGATGCCAGAGGGGTAGAAGACTGAAGCATCATTCCAGTACACCTTCAGCTCAGACTAATGGAACTGCAGATCTGCTACCATAATGCATCCTGTAGTCCACGCTGACAAAACCTTCATGGTAAAGACAGGTAATGGATATTTAACTGCACTGGCAACATCTGCTAAGGCAGATGTGCTCATCAGAGAGGGCATCTATTTTCACCCTTGACCAGTAAAGAGAGTATAATGTACATTCAGCCTCAGACTGGTACACCTAGAGTAATTTAAGTATCTTTATCCATAGAAGCATCTTCACAACAGAACAGAGACAGAGAAAGAAGAAATGAAAGTTGTATTTCAAGGATATCAGAACAGTTTTTAATTCAGTGCAAATGGATTTGGCCTAGATGAAAAACTCTCAAGATATTACATTTTGCAGAAAGTATTTCAATGTCTTTACTGATAAATAGGTTTCTTATCTAAAAGCTGATCTACAACAGAAGAAAAGCTCAGGCAAAAGCAATCAATGCAAAAATAAACTGAAAACACATTTGAAAGACAGTTTGCTGTCTTGAGATAACACAACATTATTTTTTTGCTTTGCTGAAAAGCAATTTCAATATCTCTGTCATCCGATTTTCCCCAGGAAGCCTTAACTGGTATCTTTCCCCAGATTTCTTACCCTGCGATCATCACTTGAACAGGAAAAAATGTAGGCAAGTAACAAAAAAAACAAAAATTCCAAGAAAAACAGAAACCCACAAAAACCCCCAAACCCCAAAAAAGACAGCCAAACAACCAAAACCACGAAAATCCCCCCAAACAAACCAAACAACAAAACACACTTTTACTTTTCTCCAGTAATATCTAGATTAGGCCCTAAAAGCTTCTCTGTTCACAAAAGGCCTGCAGGTGAGAGTGTTACAGGGGCTCAGACAGCTCCTTTCCCAGTGGAGTAGAGCAGAGGGCAGGAACCATTTGCACACTGTGCTCGAACTGCTTTGATCCATCAACACCACCAACTAAACACTTCACACCACCAGCCTCACTGATAAGGACTCTCAGGATCTTCATCAGTCTTCTACTGCACACAGGTCCACAGCCTGTAGGTGTCACTTCTCAGAGTCTGCATTACTTTGCTCTACTCTTTTGTCCTTACAGACTGAAACAGTCTCTCTTCCTTTCATACTGAAATACTGATGTGAGGCTTGATGTACTATGCAAATTCATCACCATTCTGCCTTAAACTGCACTCTGGCTCCTCCAAGTTTCTTTCCCCCATTGCACAGCAGAAAAACATCCCAATACACTTGAAGACAATGCAGTGATACACACAAACACCTGAAGAGCCAAGAACTGAGATGTTAACTCTGAAACCCACTGGTGGTGATGCAAATATCCTCATATAACAGGTTAAGATGATTTACTGCTAATCATTTGCACACAAACACCCAGGTAACACACTTGCCCCCCCCCTTCTCCCCAGCTGCACGATGACAATACCAATTTTAGAGTTGGGGACAGCTCCCTACAGCTGACAAAAAATTATGTTTTTCCATCATGGTACTACTTCAAAAGATTGATAATTAAATATTTAGAAAAAAATCATTATTGATTGGATTTGATAACAAGGGTTCAATGACTTATGTCAAATACATAACGCAGCCCCAGGATGGGGAGGGAGGGGGATGAGGTCTCAGGATAGAAGAAGGATCAGAGCAGGGGTATTCAAAAGCCTCACATATTTTAGGCTCAAAAGGGTTGGATCTCACAGCTTTATCTAACAAAATGGAAAATGAACCATATTCATTTCCAAGCCTGGAACACCTTGATTCACAAGTTCCAGTCCCCAGTATCAGCAGTAAATAAATTGTTTAGTTCAGGGTATACCATGTACTCCTCAACGCTGCTAGCTGAAACAAGTTTCAGATCATCACACAAACTTGGGACTTTAATCAAAACAAAGAAACTTAACTAAAGCAGCAGAAGAATGCCATATTCAGTCAGATCAGAGCTGGATGTATAGGGAGAGGGCACAGACAAAGAGGATGGGGGGGTTTGTTGCTGTACATAGCACGTATGTACATTTGTGTGTTACAGCTCTCAGCTACTTACACGTGTGTTATCCCACGTGTTTCTAATCCCATTCTAAAGACATTTTGGTTTTAGGTCCCATAATAAACTATGGAAGGAAAGCTGCAAATTAATTGTGAGTTGTCAAGTAAAAAAATGCTCTCTTGTTCATTTTTAAAACCAAGTATTACAATCATTTAAGTGATCATATCTGCTGTGCTATAAATAGTCCTGAATACTTAATTACTCCCTTTTTGTTTTGCCCATACTATTCAGAATTATATCCAGTTCTACTGTACCTACCTCTCAACCACTTCTTCTCATGATCTAGGCAGTTTCTTCCTGCATGGAAGCCATCCATACACTTGAAACTATTTGTGGTGCTTTTACAGTTGGTATGTACCTTTCAGGAATTATTATAACAGAAGAGAGGAGATCAAGAATATGATCAAAGTCCTTAATCCATTTTACAAGACAGAGTATCTGTGAAGAGTAAAAAATGGACAGATGACCCCAGGAAATGGGTTCCCAAGTAACTGCCAGAAAGAAAAATATCCTAATTGCATAACTGAAGGTATTTTCTCTATTTTTGAAATGGATGCAAAGCTGTCAACAAATCTCCAGCCATATCCTATTATGGCACAGAACAGACATTCTGCTATGGCATTTGAGGAAGGCTTGGAGCACAAACCCCAGGTCTGATTATAAACCTGCAGGTGAAAAAGGCAGGCCCCTACAAGCTCAACTTTCCAGGTAGCCTTGCTCTACTCAAGTCAGCAGTGCTATACTGAATTAAGTCTATTGAGTATCATCCCTGTGAAAAAGGGCGTGCAGGGCAGCAGCATAAATTCAGGAAACTGTCTTTTATGGCAGGCCCTCTCTTCCGAATGCCAGGCTTCGCTTTATGTTTCTATAAAATACTTCTAGGTTTTTCCATTTTCTCTCTTAGGAGAAATGTATATGTAGGACAGAAAGTAAGTGAAAGTGAAATCAAAATGGTCTCAACATGCACAAGGAATAGAGGAAAAGCTTCTGATATTCAATACCAACATGACAGTGATGATGACTAATACACTCTCACTGGAGAAGTCAGACAAAGTCAGAAGTGGACAAAGAGAGGTACAACATGTATAGCAACTTATTCTTACATTTCAGACTCAGGAATCGCCTATCAGAATTTGATCATCTTCCCCAGGATACCAGTGTCTTGGTGGTGGTGTGGTGCAGAAGGGGAACAAGACATTTCCTCATCTAATTTTTTTGCTTGGCCGTTTCTTCCCCATTCCTGCAATGTACGTGTACAGTGTGGTTTCAGAGTATGGCAGAAGGATGTCTGCATTTTAAGTCCTAGCACTCATGCCTTTGATCCCTGGGTGGCTATATTTAGGACCTCTGAACACACTGCTGCAACCAGTGTGAGAACCCCTTCTGGAGTCATCTTGTCTCCTTAGATCTTTTCTGATACACTAATTAGAGAGAGCAGTACCTTAGCTAAGAATGCATCAGACTTTTCCTGTTTTGAAGTACACTGCAGAGGATGTCCTCCTGTGCACTCAGAGTGCACAATAGACATGGTGCTGAGCACTGTCAATCTGCTATACCTGGACAAGGACCCTTGCTGAAGCCACTGATCAGCTGCAGCCACCTTTCCTGAAACTGCATCCACAGCACTGCTGCTGAAAGAACAGGCTGGCTCAGACCAGCTAGCCTAAGCAATCATACCACAATAATCCACTGAGCAAGATAAGTGGGGTTCAAAACAGAAATTGCCCAACTTCCCTGTGTTCAGCTCCTGATTAAATTCAGCATTTTGCATTATTACCCAGCATTAGGCATTGCAAAACTCCTTCAGTCACCTGTAACACAACTGTTTTGCACAGGATTACCTGTCTTGCATGCTGGGCAGCTCACCCTGGGCAGCAAGGGTTGTGTGGTCTGGGATGGATCTGCCACTCCTGCCCAGTACTGACAGCTGTCCAAGTCTTTCTGTCCTGGTGGACAGGAGTCAAGTGAACTCAGCTAAGAGTCTGACTGGGTCAGGGAGAGCATCTCTGCAACTGATTCTTCTGAGATAGAGCCTTCTCACCTGCCACTTCTTCTGACCTGGCCTTCAGGTCTTTCCTGCTGCCCTCTAAAGCACTACCTTTTCCCTCAGCACTTTCCTCACCAGATCTTCCCCCAGACTGATTTCCTAGGGCCGGTGGGTAATTCCCAGTCTGAAACCTCTGGAGAATTATCCGGCATTCAGCCCACTCCATCCAGGAGCCAAGAGAACAGAGCTAAGACTGGTTGTCGGACTTGCAGGGCCTCACACAGTACCTTTGACAATTTTGCTCTAATGACCTTGCACGCATGACAGTGTTTGCTGGGTGGACAGTCCTGCTCTGAACAGGAACATGGCTTTGATTCCTTTGCCACAGCTCCCCATATGCAAAATGGGGAAGAGGACAACTTACTTCTGTCTTGTGTAACATGGCAGAGGCTCCACAACAATTAATGCTGGCTGTAAGCTACAAAATCACTTAGTAAGGCATGACTGATCTAGATCAGGCACAGACACAATCACATTTTTGTCAAGTTAAGGAAAGCACACAATAGTTTACATCAGCTTTATGCCAGCTGCAGGAGGAAAGATACCTAATCCAACAAAACTGGAATGATAGAAGCAGACCATATCTATAAAAGCAGACCATATCTGTGTAAAAATAAAGCTTGCTAGTTTACAGCCTGGGGGGATCTCTTTTCCTTTTTTTAAAAAAATTGAAACATCAAAAAGAATTTATATCAGAACAGTACTTTGGATCACATGTCTACATCTTTGGTACTAACAGCTCCAAAACATCGTTCATTTTTTGAACGGCCTCAGACTGTCAACTCTTCAGTACATGTTAAATCTCTCATCAAATACACACAGTATGAGGCTCTAGTCCCAGCTGTTCTTCACGTTTTGCATCTAGATTTTTGTTTGCATCTCCATTTAGAGGTTTCCAACCTCTCTCTCCCCAGAGAATACATCTTTTAATGTTTTATTTAGTGTTCAGACAATATCTTCATAAAGATCTGTAAATAGAAATATGTGAGAGCATGTGAAGATAGTACAAGTGTTACAAACTGTAGTGACAGAAGTAGAACAAAGAATCCTAGATAGGTTGCAAAGACAAAAATAAACCACAGGAGATGAAAAATAATGTATTATGTGAAAACAATGCATATGCTATGGAAAAATGAATCCTGGCAACCACCACAGTTGACAGAGAACGGTTAATTATGAAGGAATTTGTATGTGATAAAAGCAGTAAAGAAGGCATTGTTTGGTCTGCAAAATAAGTGATCTCACATCATCAATCCTCTTCCAACATATCACATGGCTCTGTGAACTTAAGATGCTTTTGCATAGTTACCTGCTGTATGCCCAGCTGAACACCTTCTCTGCCTCACAGACAGGATTCTTTCCCTGCTACTCTTGTTTGAATTAAGTGATTTTACTAAAACTGGAACAAGACTAGTTTCTGTGAAAATCAGACTTCTGTGAAAGCTTTAGTTTTCAACAAAAATACTAGGTGACCTAGCCATGAAAAAGCAAAGTTAAGTAAAATGGTTACTGGCTGTTCAGTTACTATACAGCCTACATACAAGCTACTGTAAACAGTTTGGCAAGGCTATCACAACTACTTACATGATTCAGAACTAGTCCTACCCCTTCTCCCTGCACATATACCATATACGGTTTTCTTATAAACTGCTATCGGGCATGCTGAGTTGTGATTCAACCAGGCAGGCAGTTTTGTAGCTGTCACCAGTAGGTAAAAACCTTACTGTCCTGCACTGACACACATGCCTTAATGCCGTCTCATGCTTCCCTGGGATTTTCTATAAAGCTATCTGTTTATACTTTAAGACTACATCTTCTGAAATGGGATAAGAAATTGAACTTCAGCATTAGTGCCTACAATACTACCCAGAAATAAGCCAGAGAACATGATGCAAGCCTCAAACCATGGAGAATATACACAAGGAACAATTCAAGTTGACCCTCATCCTGAACAGGCAATCATTTCTGCTGGAATAATCTCCCCCCTACAGCACTCCATGGCTTCAAGACAAGAAAGTGAGTATAAAAAAAAAAAAGGTGATGCAGAACTTATTAAAACGGATGTGAAAACATCACAGGGCCATGCTACTAAGTCAGAAAAAAATTCCGAAGCGGTCTGAAAGCCAACAACCTGGAGTACCAAAGGCCAAAGTGGTAGGGAGAGTGGGCTAGCTGACCTTCAGTTCCTGCAAGATCTTTCCCACCAAAAGCAGCTGGGGTGCCACTTTGGGCTTAAAGGGGAAACCAACGGGACAGAACAATAATGATACAACATGGAATCCATCTTTCCCCCTGCCCGCAGGGAACCCTTGCTAGAAGCCACAGCAACATTTCCTTGACTCTCTCTCCCCTCCAGCTGGATTGGTGTTAAGAGCAGTGAGGTGCACACACTTTCTAATCAACTTATTTAAAACTGTTTATTACAACATATACACACCACTTGCCTGTTTATGACAAAAACTAATCTCAAAGGCTGAACTGCTACAATATTAACAAATCAGTGTGGTGCAACAAACAAAACTGGTTTTTCTAGTAATAGCAAGATTGTCTTTTGAGTCACAGTTAAAGAGACTGACTCACAACCTCATTGCTGGTTTAAGATTAAATCTACTCTGATCTCATATTTTAGCAGTCTTACTCCACCTATACACCTCACTGCTTGGGAGTGGATTCTGCTCTCCCCATATCCTTATACAGTAAACACAATGTAAATAAAATAATTGAATACTGATGTCTGTAGCTTCACTGAATGAGGGTTTTTTAACTTTTCCATCCATCAAAACTTTAGTAGTGTTTACCCCCAAACTTATGTGGCTGCTATTATGTCTAATTTCAGTCAAATACCGTTACAGTCAATTCCTTTCATCCTTCTCACTTATGTGTTTATATAAAAATAAAGATGTGTATTTTTAACTCTATATAGAAATATATTTTGGTTTTAAGAGCTGTGTTGAATGCTGTACTACACTGAGCCAGGAAGGAGTGGTCCTTCTAAGGATGATAACTAATATGTTTATGGGTAAGTGGTAACTACATGCTACCTACTCTCTGGTGGATGATGGCCCACAAGCCATCACTTTCACAGAAGCTAATGGGACAGTTAACATTTCTGCCCAAATTGCACTGAAACTGAATTTGTTGTGTAGTTACAAATAGCAGGGAGTCTCTGGATCTTCTTAGAAACTATTTAAAATATAAGTGGATGAATGTTAGTATTTGTTGAGAAGTAAATACATTATTTTATTGTAATGTCTCTTTAGTGCTCAGATACATTTCAGAGGAGCTGACAAATCACCTTGCCCACTCTGTGATTCTGTGAAAAATCACCCATACAATTCATACAATTGGCCATACCCATTCAAAGAGATGTGAAAAATAACGTTTTAAAAGAAAGTTTGGTCTCCCCCATTTCTTCTAACACAAATGAATCTCTGAGTATGCAGCAATCTACAATATTATTTCTTATTCTAACTCTGCTTATAAAGTTCTTTTTGATGACAAGTTAAACCTAGAAAGTATTTGGATGCATGAGGGAAATCCTAGCAATGAGATTTCACAGATCTTGGATACCTCCTTGTCCCAACTCCCACACGTAATGGAATAGCTGCACTCAAAAGAACACCAGTTACACGGGCTGAGAATTTCACACTGATAACCCAAGGAAGAACAGATCGAGTCATCACTAATCACAATTGTTGCAATCAAGTCCCTCAAAGCTCCCCACAGATGTGGCAGGAGGATTAGTATTATAACCTGGCAGGTAAACATCTTTCAGAGATGGCAACCCGACTACTCTATTCAACCCAGCTTCCTCACTTCCATCTCGGGTGTCTGAACTTCCTAAAGCACTGAAAGTGGAGTGGGAATAGCTGAAAGAAAGAGAATGAAAAATTAACTAACTGATCTCTATTAATAACAGCTCAGGGGAATCAATGAGAGACTGGGAAAGCGATACTCCCAGGAAAATGAGAAAGGACAGGCTGGACCTCAGCATACCAACAAGAGCTTCATATTCTGAGAAAGAAGCTTGGAAACAAGTGGACTTTAAAAATAAATCCCAATCATTTCTGAGTCTCTCTCATGGCTGCAGTTGTAATGCTGAATCTTTGCTCACAATGTTTCTGGCTTTCAGCCAAATATTTGAAAGTTGCTGTGATCTTTTTTCCCCTCCTCCCTAGCCATCCATAATTTTTAAGCATTCCCACAGCTGTGAAAGAAATGATAGCTGGGAGGGAACAGAGCTTGGGTACCCAGAGGCTGCTCTCTCACATTTGCTCACAGCTGGAATTCTTCATGGTCTTTGGCACAAACCCTTGCTACTGCCTTGGCTGCTGGGCTGCCCTTTGTATGGGCGAAGCTATCTGAACAGTTTCAGAATTATTTTTAATTGGAGAAATACTGGATTTTCCCATAAGCTCACAAAAATAGGCAGCTGTTACCATGTGAAAAAAAAAAAAAAAAGAAAAAAGTAGCAAATCTATCTGGACTAGAGGGTAATAATTCAAACAGATTCATATTCCAGACTTCAGAGATGAAGCACAGGGCTGCATCTTAAGCACCTCGAAGATATGACACCATTTCCCTTATTCACATGCCCCTTACCTTGCAAAACTAACTCCAATGTGAAGTTCAGTTTGCAGCACTAAACCTGCTAACCATGAGTGAGAGCTCTTGGAGAGCAGGCAGCAGGCAGGAGCCACAGGAGCCAGGAGTCAGCCTCCTGCCTGCCCAGTTCTTCAGCAACTACCTCAGGCTCAGAGTTTCCTGCCATTACTGTCTGTCATTACTCAAGCGTAAACAGGAAAAACACAGGAAACGGCAGCAGGGTCAGGCCACTTGGGATGAATGTGGAGAGGTTGTCAGAATAAGTAGAAATGAAACAGGGAAGGCCAAGACCCATCTGGAATTCAGTCTGGCCAAGGATGTTACAGACAACAAGAAGGGCTTTTTCAAGTACATCAACAACAAAAGGAAAATAAAGGATACTGCTCCTAAATGGAAGGGTGCCCTGGAGCAGAGGGTGCCAACAAAGGAGAGTTACTGAACACCTTCTTACATCAGTCTTCATTGACAAGACCAGCCCTCAGGCACCTCTGACCCAAGAAAGGGTAAAGGAATGTTGGAAGGAAGACCCTCCCTTGGTCAAGGAGAATGGGGTTAGAGAACACCTAAACAGATCTGACATCCAGACTTCCATGGGCCCTGATGGGATGCAGCCGCAAGTGCTCAGAGAGCTGGCAGACACCAAGGCAATGTTGCTCATTATCATCTTTCAAAGGCTGTGGCAATCAGGAAAGATGCCTGAGGACTGGAAGAAAGCAAATGTTACCATGGTCTTCAAAAAAGGCAAGAAGGAAGAGTCGGGGAACTACAGCCAGTCAAGCCTCAGCTCAGTCCCTGGGAAGGTGATGGAGAACCTCCTTTGGGAGGCCAGCTCTATCCACATGGATGACAAGAAGGTGATCAGGAGTAGTCAGCATGGATTCACTAAAGGTAAATCACGCTTGACCAGCCTGATTGCCTTCTATCATGAAACAGCTACCTGGCTGGATGAGAGGAGAGCAATGGATATTGTTTACCTAGACTTCAGTGTGGCTTTCAACCCTGCCTCTCACAACATCCTCATCAGCAAACTCAGAAAGTGTGGCCTGGATGAGTGGTCAGAGAAATGGATTTGGAACAAGTGAACAGCAGACCCCAGAGAATCGTAATCAGGGTCTAATTGGAAGTCTGCCATTCGTGGTGTCCCACAAGGTTCACTAACTCCAGATCATGGGGCAATCAACCCTTCTAGAGGCTCTTAAGCATGTCATTAGAGAAATCCCATTACAGCTAAGTGTCACACAACAGAGACGTGACATCTCATAACGGGATGTGCACATACAGAGTCAAATGCAGATATTCCTGGCATTTTCTAACACATCATCAGATGTATTCTTATTGCACGCATAGGAGCTGTCAGAATTTAATTCACCTGAAATATTTACTTTTTTCATGTGCTAGGAAAAATCTATGGAGCCTCTGGGTAGGAGCATAGCAGGGACAAGACTAACAGATTAAACCCTCCAGTCCTCAAACCACTTCCTGCCCACAGCTGAAGAACCACCAACAAATAGGACTGGAGAGGAATGTTCTGGCCTGTGCTGGTGTATGCTTGGCATCCTTGGATTAATGTTTTTGAAACCACAGGCTGTCCTGACAGTTTTGAAAAGCTATAAATACAGGATGAAATGTGCTAAATTAATATGCCTGCCTAAACTGAAGATTTTACTTTGGCTAAAGAGAGTTGATTTTCCACCCCCCCGTCTGTTTTCAGGAAATTGAGCTCAATGTGCTCATTTACATGCCACTGCTACTATGCAATGATGGCCCCTCAGTCTATGCCCTAAACTTTGCCTCTCTCAACTTAGTTTATTAACTTGGTGCCTGAAATGCACTGAAGTATAGCTGATAACACCAGCAACTGAAGCAGCTGTGACAAGTGCCACAGCTAAAGTGTAGGTGATACCAGAAATCCTTTGTGTCATACCACTAAAATATAGAGCTGTGATGGAAAGACAGTGACAATAGCGACTAAGGATGCTCACCAAGTCTGGGCTGCCAAGTGCTGGGTGCTGTCTAAGCATGCAGCTGGCAGTCTCTGCTGTCTGCAAGATAGAAGTAACAACTGGTTGAGACAAACAATGACTAAAAATAGTCTAAGGAGGGAGCGGTAGCTAATGAGGATGTGCCTGGCTTTTTTAGACCGCAACAAGAGTTGGTCCATGCCCTGCAGAGTTTATCACCATAACAGACTAGAGAACAGACAGGCAGGGAATTGCAGGCAGACAAAGGGAGCAGTGTGTGTTCACAGCCTCACAACAGGCATCAACAGAGCAGGAGAAGGAACTCTTACAGCTCCGTTCTGTGTCATGCCTAACCCACTATCCACAATGGGAACCTGTCACGCAAATATACATATTCCCAGCAGATCTGCTTTCTGCTTTATATTCCACTCACCTCAGATGAGCTGAGCAGTGTGTGCAATTAACTTTTACAGACACCTTTCATGGGGTCTGCCAGTTAATCACAATACTACAGGATTGGAAAGTATCTCAAAGCTATTATCAAAGGAGAAAGAAAAAAATAATTATATGAGTAAAAATAACTGAATGAGATGTCTGTTATTACAGCACATCTGCAGCAAGGAGAAGAAAGCAAAACAAAAGGCAGATTTAGGTTATTTCTTGACTTCAAAGTGGTAATTCATGCAGTGTTACTATTCAATCACTCTTGTTCTGGATTTTATAAAATAAAATAAAAAATATACCTAGAAAATGTTATCACCAAAGACCAAGTGAAAAACAGAAGCTGGGGTAAAACCTGACCCAATAGGAAAATGAGCTTACAATGAAAAATTCCATTAGGAAGCACTTCAAGCTTGTCAATACTCACTTTTATACAGATTCAACTAAATTGACACAAACCCCAACACAGTTAAAATAGATGTAGCCCTTCAGCATAACTAAAGTCAGAGTACATTAAAAGTGTATCAGCATGGCTTGGTTGGATAGTGAATTAACTAAAAATCAATATCCATTTAGTCAAGTGGGTTCAGTAATAGAGTGCCAACCAGACACAAACAATGATGAATTCTAACAACTGCTGTTATTTCTTCTCTAGATTCCAAGTCCCAGCTTCAGTACTATGACTGATGTGCTGAATAAATTAGTCCACAGGTCTGATTCATAAAACCATAATGACATACATCTCAAGCTAAGATATAATCACAGTTAATGCAAGAACCACTAGGCAACACTGATTAGGCAAGGCTTTGTTAGATTTTGACCATCTCTAGCACTCCGTTTTCAAGTGAGTCTGGGCATAATGGTGGATGAATTCAGCTCCAAAAACCTCCCTATATCCCTTTGTGGGGTCTAAAACGAAGACACGAGCAGAACTGTCACAGTGCAGTTTCCCCTCTCTGGCTTTTCTCACGCTCTCCCTCTTGTGGCAAAGAGACCCACTGTTTCCTTTCAAAAAAGCAAAACCTTCGGATTCATTCACTGAACAACTTAATGCATGAGCCAGCACTCGTTGCCGACTCAACACAGAAGAGAAAAACAAAGGCTGTTATGAAACAAAACATACCTTGTCTTTTCATTTCTAATAGTGACACTTGCATCAGACAAAGTGCTGATACCAGAAATCGAGATCCTATCACACCACCTCCTTTCTTTATACCTGTGGGTTTTAAACCACCTCCTTTGATTCTCATATTTGGCCCATTGTGACTGTGTTGTAAACGGTACTCTCTGCCATGTAAAGCTCATTTTCTTATAAGCTTTCACCTCTTTAGCAGGAGCAAGATTTGCTTTTAGGTAAAAACAGCAGCAGACCAGTGAAGATGTTTAGGAAGGGGGGGAAACAGAGGGACCAAAGGCCATTCTCTGTAAGCAGATGCAGAATACAAACATCAGTCCTGTTCACTCCATTGCCAAGCAATTCAAAATGAGGATGGACAAGGCAAATCCAGCTTTAGTATCCATGAAGTCTCAGAGAATGGGATATTAAGAACCATGGCATGTCAACACCTGTAATAACGGACTTTCATGACATACACTTCCAAAGAAAAATCAGTATGTCCTCTCAAAGGTTACATTATACTCACTCTGTTTCCAACCCTATATCGTATTAGTTACATCCAATGTCAACTCCCCTCAATTAGACAAATTTATTATTCACACTAATCCAACATGCCCTTGAGAACTGGGATGAGGAAACAAGGATATCACTGCAGAGACAGACATATCTTCAAACAAATGCAGCTTTAAACAGTCTACAGATGGTGGAGTCAGGCCAAAGGACTGAAAATAGAATTTACCCCCCAGATCCCAAATACAGAGTAATCTTAGTGCATCACATTTTCAGACTAAAGAACAAGCCAACGATGTATTCCTTCAAATGACAACCATTATATTCTACTGTCCACAGTTTACAGGCTCTATGTTATGTGCGTACTCTTTTCTCCTATAACGTTATATTGTAAGAGTCAATTTCCTTAAAATGTTTTTCAAATGAGTATCAAAGTGATATCAAGCCAGCTGACATAAATAACCCAGTGAGGACCAGTAGCTGAGTACAAAATTTTGATTTAGCCATAAAAGTTTGCTGTAAGAATTAAATAAAGCAGACAAAAATTAGAGTACCGGAGGCATAACTACTTCATGCTTTCCTTCCCTTATTAAATGTTTATGCACTAAGTATTAAAATTGTTACTCTAGAAGTCTCCCCATGAGATTGGAATGTCATTACAGTAGTAGACCCTATGATCTGACACAGCACATAAGAAAGCTTCAATACAAGCAAACAGCATGAGAACTACATGCAAATTAAATACTTTGATGGTACTCTGAGGTCAGAAATTGCAAGCCCAGGCAGTCATGACACATCAAGAAAGATCTAAGTACTACTTAAGAGTAAGAACTGTCCTTAAGGATGTGGAAAACAAGCCCACCACAACACTAAGAAGAGCTGTACTGCTGCAGCTCCTGACTTCCCAATATAGTGGGCAAGCAACACAGAAATATTTGCATGTGTCTTGTCTAACATGCATATAAACTGAGAGGCCACCAGTCTGTTAGAAATAATAATTGAAGCCCAGGAAGATTTTAAACCAGTGCAGGAGGGAACCTCAGTGGAAACAGGAATTTAACACCATAGGAACTATAATCAGCTCTTCTTCCGTTACATAAAGACCTGCTAATTTGCTACTCTGAATTTACTAAATCTACCCTTCAGCATAATTTTTTTTTTTATTCTTTAATTAGTTTAACCAGCTTGATCTAGAGCTTCTAGTCAGTTTGGATACTGCAGTGAAGAGTTCATTCCTATATACAACATACTTCTGCTTTCCCATGTGTCTTTTCTTCACCATTTCTTTTTGGTCTAACTTGGGCTAGAAGCCTTAACTCCTAAGCAGAGATTTTTTTTTTTATTTATTCATGCAGTTATTTTGTATTTACTTTATAAACTGCATGTTTCCTTGGTATCTGTGCTAAAAATAATGGGGCTGTGGATAATGTCTAGGGTCCTTAAGTAATGCTACATCTACCTTCTCTGAGAGTCCTTCTGATGGATTTGAAGCAAACCTGGAAAGTCATTCTTTTCAAATGGTGCACAGTGTGCTGGTCTGGTCCCACCCATAAACCCACTATCAACTCCACAGCAGAAGAATGCATAGCCATTGACAAGTATTGCTAAGAAGGTTTGCCTGCTACAATGGCTCCAGATAGAGCTTCAACTTGTACTTCAACATTTAATGCTTTCAGTAAATTCCATTCAACCCAATTTGATAACACCATGACAGACTTCAACTGCTTGAACTTTTTCTAGGCAATAACAAGAACCAGGGTTTCAGCACCAAAGTTTCACCTCCTCACTATGGATGCTAAAATAAAGGAAATAGAAAAGTCACTGTCAAAATCATTAGCCTCATCCCTCTGATTATAAAGCACTACCAGTCCTGAACAATTAATCGTGACAACGGCTATTTGCATGTACACAATTTAGCCAGACCATTAGGATAACATCACTAACATAACTATTAGTGAGCACTCACATGGCACTTAAAATCACCCAAATGCAGTAACTGATCAAGAAGTTAGAGAAACTACAAAGTGAGAGCACTCCATGCATTTTAGATGGCCAGATACTAGGAACTGAGAATTTGTTGGTTTTGGTTCTGTCCCTCCCAAAACCAACTGTGAAGGCAAAGTGGGTTAGCAACGTGTGGCAGAAAGGGACACACCTCTCCCACAACAGGACAGCGCCAAAGCTACCCCCTTTGGCACACTGTGAGCAGGCTGATACACAACACCAAGGACCACCTTACAGTACCAGTCTGACTGCTCTGAAAGTCCTTTACAACACTGTCAGAAAAGCAAGTGTGGCCTTTGGCAATAAAGTGCAAAACAACATGTCCTGCCCCTTCCAATCATCCCCATCCTGGGGGGACACTTTGGATGACAGCATTCATGTACCCTCCTTAAACAGAGCCTCATTTCAATAAGCAGCAGCTCTAGAGGAGCATCTGGTTAATGACCTTGACTTCCCTGGAAGCAAAGCACTAAAAAGCATAAAAAAACCCCCAACAGACTAATGCTAGTCAAAGTAAACCAAACAGGCTCCCTACTTAAAAATTACTTTCAAAAAAACCCCTTAATACAGATTAGCACTAAGGATATTTAACCTATTCAAAGCAGTGTCTATTTTTTTTTAATACCTCCTGCATGTTTAGATTAGTCTGGAAAAACAGATAAATTATTTTAATCTCCACTGGGATAATAACTGTTCCTTCATATTACTGAGCAATTACTATAAAACCAAAGCAAAGGTCTGCCTCAAAGAAACAGATAAGAGCAGAGGCAGCTCTTACAGTGCACACACAATGAGCAAGTAAAAATACTAAAGTTATGGTCAGACCATCTACTCAGCACATCTTCGGGATTTACCAGCCCTTATATCCAGCAGTCTCCATTTTTAAGAGAGATGCATAAACACCACATATTCTTCAGCTAATGCATTTTACTTTGCATTTCCAACAGAGAGGTACACTGTAAGTTGTCATACATCTGAGAAGGATAAAAGTTCAAGGTGCATTAACTTGCTAGCCAGTGATCACAGAGCTCCATCCCAATACTTAAGAGCAGAACAATAAGCTTAGCTGAAAAGAGAATAATAGATTTTCTGATGATTATAACAACAGAACTCAGGAGGGATTATAGTTAATCACCTCATTTTCCTCATTTTTAAGAGTGCTCAGTACATCAAGAGAAGGAAGCAGAGGTGCTGCAAGCTTTGACAAAAGAGCTTGAACTATGCATAAGGAGTAAAGAAGGAGAAAGTTGCATCTGATTCACTGGAGAAAGAATGCAAGGGGGAGAATGGAAATAACCAAGCAGCAGAAGACAAGTCTCCACAGGTCCAAGAGCAAGGAATCGTGAGTAAGATTTTGATTCCACCTTCTCAACAAACACACCATCTTCCTCACTGCACTGTCCTGCAGAAAAGAGCTTCCTCCAGATGAGGAGGGCATCAGACACTTCACATATGATTCTATATATCCTGCTAGGACTCAGAAATCACAGAAGGAAGATTTTTTTTCTTTGTTTTGGACAAACCAATGGATAAATAGAGAGATGTTCTCTAATATTAAGCAGACACAACCACTTGTAGAAACAGAATGACTGTTTTGAAGCTGCCACCCGTGTACTGCAGTAGGTAGAGAAATGCCAGTACTGGGGGGAGGAAAAGACATTTGCATGTCTTATTTAGGATACAAATTAATTCTCTGCTATTTTTGACATGCTGCACAAAATGAACCAGAGTATTAAATATAAACCTAACACTGATGGTGATGCATTGTTAATGTCTAACACTCAGTGTAGGCTAAATAGCCGTAAGTATCTCAGGGGTATTTCATAGATATGAATATACTTAATGGTTGCAAAGGGAAAAATTATTATATAAAATTATGACTCCTCCTCATTACATATTCTAAGCTGGACCTCCAGTACTGTGCATCTCAGGCTTCCCAGTTCATTTCCATGGATTAAAATTGCTGTCCAACCCTACACAACCTTTTCTAGGCCCACAAGCAGAAGCTGCCTTCCCTATTTTTTATGAGGATATCCTCTCCTGCATTTTCTGAGGGTCATTCTCTTTCAGTGATTCAAGAAATCACAAGGATGCAATACAATGTAAAAGTATGTTTTAATGCATTATTTAGCCACTTTTGAAAGTTCTCATGGCTGCTGAATTCTGTATGGCAACCTGGACTAGCTCTGCACACAACTCACAAAACATCAAGTTCACTCATGTGAAAGTAATTATAAAACTCCCATAGGAGTAGACCTGGATGGATGCTTCAGTTGAAAGCTATTATCTCATTCATATTGATTCCCAATAGCATTCACATTTTAGAACAGAACAAACCTGCCAGGACAGAAAACTACTGGGACTATTACTCAGATCTGACTGGACACAACATCCTAACAGACTGAGGATGTCAGAACTGACTGATTCCCCCCCAGGAGAAAACTACCCAAGAAAATCACCCTCCTCATCCCCACACATAGTCACAAACGGAGATTCTCCTTTCTATGATTATTTTTGACCCGGATTATCACATCCTTTATCCCTGACTTTGATGACATTTATTCACATTAAGAGCATTCAATATAGAACCAGTATTGGACACTAAAGGATGTATCTTTCAGGAAGTTGCCACTAAAATATCAATGCCTCCCCTGCAGATCAGACAGACACTGGTTGCTGAGACTGGCATACCTTCCCAACCCATCATCAAGCCACACTGTCTCACTGCGACCCAGGCAGTAATAGCTGGCCTCTGCTGCCTTAAAGATGGCTTTCACTTGAGACTAACAGAAGACAGAGCTCATCTGCCATGCTATTAAATGACACAGGTTTGGACCTATCTCCTGGGATGAAGACCATCCCAGCATTCTGTGGTTTACTTGGACTGCTAACAGCAGCAGAAGCTTTGCCAAGAAGTCACATGCACAGGTCATTTCATGTCCTACACACAAGTTCTGCTCAGTTTCAAACCTGGAATTAAATTGAATTTAAATTGAAAGAAGCTAAAAGGAAAGGGTTAAGAGTAAAAGCTCTGCTACAAGCCTCTAGATCTATTCTTCAGATATACTTAAATGTCTTACAGAGCTCACTCAGTGGCACTAGTTTCAGGGTCTGCCACGTACCCCAATGGTATTAAACCATCATTCCTCAGAGCCATGTTACACCTTAGCCCCAAAAGTGTTTTTTGTGCACAGTACGAAGAAAATTAAAATCAGACAAAAGCAAACTATTTCAGGATGTCTTCAGAGCAAAACTTTCCCAGTGTTCCAGGACAAAAGGACACCAAGACCCTTGATAGAGCATTGCTGCTATTTAAGGAGAATTGTCTCAGTACATTTCATTTAATGAAAAAATATTCCACATATTGACCCCATGAAAGAACAGTCTGTGCACCTTTTGATTCTTGAAGACAGCAAAGAGACTTGTTTAGAATAGCCTACATAAGTCTTCATCCTCTCTCCTCTGAGGCTCTGCATTCCTTCCACAACTGAACAGACAGAAACAAACCTGTATTGTCACACAGCAAAGCATAGGGTTAAGACATCTATCAACATTGCATTTAAGCAAGTATTTTTCTGGACAGGCTACTGAATATTAATCTATGCTGGGAGACAGGAATCCCAGGTTTTCTCCTGCAGTCATTGCTTTTCAGAGCTGCCATGCCCTCCTATCTCCCACTGACTTCGGTGGGTGTTCTGCCCTGCATTTCTGAAGGTCAGTCCCTCAACTCCTCAGTGTCTCAGCAATCTCATCAGTAAAACAGGAATGGATTAGACCTGTACTCCAGCTGAATTACTCCCAAGGACTGTAGTAATGTGTGGCATCCTTTATTTTCTGCCTTTACTTTGCTCTGAACCAATGGAGCACTCAACAACTGCAGACTTACAGCTGCTACAGGAGGTTTCTTCAAGCAATACAGCTCTCAAGTTATTATATAAATTCAAGTTATTGTTCTAGCTGTTTGTGCCAGGATATTCACAAGCAGCTCTAGGATAATAATCACTGTTAAAATTTACAACAAAATAGGTCCTGCTGGAACCTGAATCGGAACTACACTAGGTAATGATATTTGGGTGGTGCTCAGCACTACTGAGGCTACTCCATTCTCAGAATTCAGGATTCTCAGATCATACACTTCTTATTTAGCTGAACTAACAGATCAGTGTCTCAAACTCAGATTTTTCCTTTCAGAAAGAGTGCCCATTAGTGGACCTGAGATACCACACTCCCTGGCTCAAATTCCAGCTGATAAAAGTGCATTCTTGGTCTCTGCCTCAGTTTTCCTTTCTATAATACACAGAAAATACATCTACAGAAGTGGAGCTATTTTTACTGAACTGAACTCTGGCTAACAAAAGACCAGGGCAGCTAAAGTTGATTATGCTTCCACAAGTGGCCAGATGGCATCTAGGCAACAGCAGGTTAACACTGTTCAGCAGAGCAGCCTCCAAGAGCAGTAGATAGCAAAAAGCACTTTTATAATCACTGCAGCTGAGTTGGCTTCAACAAAGAAGAAAACTTCTTTTCTTATGAAAGAGGAGTTAACTTCACTGAGAAGCTATGAAGAAAAAGTAGAAAAACTGACAATGCAGTAAGCAGAAGCAGTACCACCACATAAAGGAAACAGATCTTCTGAGGCATCAACCCAAAAAGAAAAGGGAAAAAAAAGAAAAAGACTAGGGAAAACTCCACAAAATTTATGATTCAAAAATACTGTATACTCCCTGTGCTAGCAAGACTATCCAGAAGGATCACTTCACTCTAACAGACATTTAGCAGAAATATTAAAATGCCTTTTCCAGAGCTTAAGTTACCTCTAGCTGTTAAAGACATGATAAAACCTAGTGTAGGGGTAGATTAACTCCCACCTGCTGCTCCAGAGCCCTATCACTTCAGAGACATCTGGTGCTAGCCACTGCCAGAGACAGAATACCAGACCCTGGGTTAGATCCAGTCTAGCAACTGCTGCTTTCTTAGAAAAAGAAAACAACAGACTCGTTAATTTGATACTAACAGCACAGCAAGAGTTCTGTCCAGGGAAACTGAACTGTCAGTGAAAACAGACCTTGATCATGTTTTGGTTTAGCTATTATCAGAAAAAGGCTACTGCTGCAGAGTTTTCTGCAAGTATGATATTACTCCTGTTTTAGGTAATTCAGAAAGGAGTGTTGAGAGCAGATGAGAGGTAGATAAAACAGCTTCAAAACGAATGAAATCAGAGTACACTTCACTTTTGTTGAGAAGAAACCACAAACTTCCAAGGGTTTATTTGTATTCCTTGACTCAAAATGTTCATTGCTCAGTTATACACTACCAACCACTCACCTACAGCATCAGAGAAACAAAAGAGAATGATTCTTCAACCCTCCCTGAACTAGACAAATCTGTCAGTAACACCAGTTTGTGTCTCTAACAGGTTGAGTTACTCAGGATGGATAAATTATTGGGATGTTGTGAGCAAGAGGAATGACCTGATTAAGATTACCGTGAATTTATGTGGGAGGCTCAGTAATGTAGAGCCAAGAAGATACAGAGTTGTGAGAAACTGGAGTGGGTGATGCCAACAGACTTGAAAGGCTATTGTCCTGTGAGGCAGTAAAGCAAATTTTAGGGCATTTTCCATAATACCAGAAAACATCCCAGCTGCACAATACAAAACAAGGGTGCAAATTCTGCCTTATTCAGATGTACTAAAATGCTGTGAAAGGATAAACTTCTTCATGTCAGATCAGGCACTGTCTACTTCCACAGGCATAAAGTACCATCATGAAACTCTACTATGTGCTCTGCCTTATCCAATATAAACACTGATAAATTGACCACATGGATAAGAATCACATTTATACTGTCAGGTGATCTAGGAATACACATTGTGTATTAATAAACAGGGAACCAGGATGTTTAAAAGCAGTAATTCACAAAGCATCTCACCATCAGTGTGTTCAGGGACCCTTTCCAGCTCCCTAAACAGCCTCAAGGCCTCTCAACTAGTCTATTCTCCTTTGCTCCAAAAAATTAACTCAAGTACCACACTCCCTTGTGTGTTTCTCCTATACTGAAGTCTCTCTCTACCACATAAATAGCAATATTGAATCTTCATAATCATAAGAAAATTTCAACATAATACAGAAATATACAGTAAGGCCATAAGTCATTGCTACCATCAGTAGGTACAAAACAGCCCAAGTCTGTCTCTGGCGGAGACTGGGTAAATCCCTGACAGTAAAGTCTAAGAGACCCTTTACATCACTGCTGTTTTCAAGCAGATTCCCCTCATTTCCTTGGAATTTCATTCTCCTTCCTACAGTGATGGCTGAACTATATTTTGCCTCCCAAGGGAAAGCTGGATGCCTGTCACTTGAATTGCTTACAGCCAAGCTACTCAAAGCATATGAGAATATGCTGGGGGAACAATACTGCATATGGTTTCTCAGCATTCCTGAGAGCTACAGACAGAAAGGGATTGATGGAGTCAAAGCCCTCCCTCCCACCACCCTTCAGTCCGACTCTTTGCTCTGGAGGGGTGTCTGACCCAGTGGGCTAATCAGCAAGGCACACACATTGGCACACACAGATTTTCCCACACAGAAAGCCAAAACACTGGTTTTTCAAAGCATTACTTCAAGAGCTAGACACAAAAGGCCTACATGCCTTGGGCAATGGGAGTAAAGTCCCAGATTCCACCTTTTTAGAGGTGCTTAAGTGGTTTAACTTCAGGAAGATGCTGCCCTCCATATGGAAAAGAAACCAGTCCTCACAGGGTATGAGGAGACAGTAGTAAAGTGGAAGTTTCATCCAAGAGTTTTCCTTTAAGGGACTGACTGCTCTCTCTCTCTTACCCTAGGCACCTGCCTTTGTATCCAGAGAAACTCAAGGCAAAATCACCTCAGGCAGCAGACTGTGGTGGGAAACAAACTGGACATACCTCACTCCCTACTGAGTTCCTAATGATGCCCTGGAGTACCTTGCTGAGTGTCACTAGAAGCAGCCTGGGCTCTGTGGGACAGCAGCTGCTGCAGGACAAGGAAGGCTTCATGCCAAAAGCAAGAGCAGTTATAGTGCTGACAGTATGAGTGACAAGTATAAAGACAAGATTTGAGGAAAAAAAAGACAACTTCCCTGAAAGTCAGGGGACAAACATCAGAGTCCAGTGATTACATATAAACCTCACCCTAAAGAGTGCAAGGACAATACTGTGAAGCTAAATAGGCAGACCTGAGTCTAGCAGTAAGACATAAGAGTTTCCATCAATCATACAGGTGTGCTGCTGGATGCTGGCAGCAGGCTGCATGTACTGGATGTTAAAGGAATGGAGATTACGAGCATGAGCACAGAGACAGCTTCTTGAGTGAGAAACATCCTAGAATGAGATATTTAGAACACTTCAGGGTAGAAAACAGCCCTTCTGTTATCCATTGTCCCTATATTTAAGGGAATTACTTCAGGAGTTTGTTTTGGTTTTTTTTTTTTTTTTTTCAAAGAACACAAACAATTACTTAAACAACATACCCAATTTACATAATCAAAACTACCTTCCCAAGTCTTGGCTTTTGGGTTAGAAACTTTTCTAAATTAAGGATTTTAATTTTCTGCCATTATCAGATATTCAAAAAGTTCACAAAACTATTGGTAACAAGGAAAATAAAGCTTTCATTCTTACTCTGCTCTCAGTGTTTCATCTGATTTTTTTTTTCCAAAACCTTTCAATACTTAGTATAAATTTCCCTTGGAAAGTTGCTAAAAAGCTTCCATCTCTACAGAAAACTTTATAGAGGAATCATAAACGGTTGAAGGTGGGGAGCAAAATAGTGTGATTACATTTACAACCACAACACTTTGCAGCAAAGAAAGAGTAAAAAACCACACATTCTAGATTGCCTAGCACTGCTAGAATGATTAATTACTGGTATGTTACTGTATTTCTTCATGTGTAATTCGACTGCCATGCCATGTCCTGGCTTCATCTGGGATGGAGTTCATTTTCTTCTTAGTAGCTGGTACAGTGCTGTGTTTTTCTGGATGTAGTGTGAGAATAATGTTGATAACACACTGATGTTTTGGTTCATCTGAGCAGTGTTTGTCTTAAGTCAAAGGCTTTTCAGTGTCTCGTGTTCTGCAAGTGAGAAGCTGCACAGAAAGCTGGGAGGGATCATAGCCACGATAGGTGACCCAAACTGGCCAAAGGGATATTCCACATCATAGAACATCATGCTCAGTATACAAACAGGTGAAACTACTTGGAAGGGACCAATTGCTGCTCTGGGATGGGCTAAATATTGTTCTGTGGGTGGAGAAGAATTGTACTGTGCATCACTGGTTTCTTGAATTCTGTCTTCTCTCTCCCACTCCTTTTTATTAAAATTATTATTAATATTATTGGTGTATTTAGTATTACTACAATAATATTTTGTTACAATTACTAAATTGTTCTAATCTTAACCCATAAGGTTTACCTTTTCTGATTGTCCCGTAACACATTTAACTTAGACAAAAAACATACAATCTCACACTTGTGACAATAATGTAACTCCCATTACGACAGTATCTGAGCAAATCACAATCTTTGGTGTTCAGTCTCAATTCCAGGTGTCATTAGACATCTTTCACAAATTAAAAGTGAGGAGTTATAGGACTAAGCAACTGGCTTGGGGTCACAACAATGACTAAGGCAAAGCCAGGTACTAAACTTAAGTCTCCCAAACCAGTGCTCTTACCACTGGATGTTGTTAGATTCTCTTACCCTCCACATATGAGTCTTTATCCACACCATCCCAACAGCAAGAACATAGGTGAAAACACCATGGTGAGAGAGGCTTTTCCATTTCTCACTCTCACAGCAGCAGTTCACTGCATATCCCAGCAACCTCATAAAAACAGGATGCCCAGTAAAAAAGACTTTACAGTCTACAGAGATAATGACTTCCTCTACCAACTGCACTTCTGATTTGATAAACAAAAGGTACGGGGGAGATAAGGCTATCCAATCATGGGTAGTGCTAGGATACTGCTGTAACCACTAAAACTGGAAGTGTATGCTCATCTGACAAGAAAACATTAAACAAGATTTTGGGGAAAAAAAAATCCTTCATACAGGATTTGGGGGGGGGGCCCCCCCCCAGACTCAGACCAGAAGCAGAGCCCAATTCATTTCTTTGGTAATGGCCAACTCACAGTAACTAAATCACAGACGGTCCTGCCAAGACACGGCCAAGAGAAGCCATATCTGAAGTTACTGGGAAGCAAAGGTTGTGTCTCACACTCCCTGGTACAGCCAGGGCCTCAATTACTAGCTCAGTGTCACAGGTTATTAATGAACTGGCACATACTTGCAAGCTGAAAGGTAATGGCCTTTTTATAGATGTTAGAAATGAGTTAATTTAAAAGAAGAATTTCAAATAGTTCATTACATTCATTTCGCAACTCCCTACCAGATTCACTTGCTCAGTTCATTAAACCTGGCATCATAGCATAACCAAATATCCATTTCCACTCAGAGGTGTGACTGCACCTTGAAAGTCTAGAGATAACATTTTTGCTGCAAAGGCTGTAGGAGGACAGAGAGCCTCTCTTGCAACACCAGCTGCTCCCAAAGCAGAACTGAAACTCATTAGTTTTGCTCTTTCAGGAACCAGTTCCCAAATCACTTATAGTTATTGACAAAGAGCACACTCAACTCTCTCTCCTTACCTTTTAAAGACATGAATTCCTGTAAGTGCAAAAGGACCATCCTGTCTATAAGGTCAAGCTACGGCAAACTCCATCCCACCATCCCATTTTTTCATGTAGCATCTACCAACTGTGGTGTAGAAAACACAGTCAGGGGATCACCTACACAGTACATACCTTCTGTAATGTTTTATGTGACATGCCCTCTTCTCGGTTAAAAAACAAGTTTAATTACTTATTCCTTTCAGAAACACACTGATTACACCAGAGCTGCAAAACTTACCTCTCAGGCTGCTGTTTCACTACCTACACTGATGCAACTGCTGAAATGAGAAAACAGCAAAATATTTACCTGCTAAAATAGTAAAATGAAGAGTCTATCTGCTACTACAAAGTATGCCAAACACTGGAACAGTTCCTGAACTTCTTTCTCATGTCACTTAAAAAAAGGCAAAATAATTATTAGACTTATCATATTATAACACCACCCACTGTTCTTCTGTTCTCTTGTCATGCACCTTTTAATAGTTTCATTTATGCTTTAAAATACAGACTTGTTGGAACAAAGACTACCATCTTGTTTCAAAGTGCCAATTCCCATATCACAGGGTCAAAAAGCTGTTGATTTACAGAGGATTTGTATTTGCATTTAGTTGCAGCTTCTTCGATGACCTAAATATTAATGACAGAAAAGAAAAACTGCCTGAAGTCCAATTTGGTTCAAATGCTGGAAAAGGCTACCTTATGGAAATGGTTTGGGGAGCAGTGAGGGGAGTGTCCCACTGTCAAGCAACATTCTTTCTTAAATGGGATAAATTGCCAGATTATACCATGAGGCAACTTTCTGAAAGTCAAAACAAGACACCCAAGGCTTCTGATAACACAATTCCTTAAAAACACTATTGCCTGATTTTATTAGGCAATATAATAATATTAGCATTAATAATGCTAATATTATACTTCCTGGGAATAAATAAAAATCAACAAAATAGTGTTATTATTCCAATAGCCATTCAACAAACAGAGGGTTTGGGCTTATTTTTTTGTTAAATTACTCACATCCCTAAGCACCATCAGTAACACATCTGAAAAACCCTTTCGTTTATAGCAGCTGCTCACAGCAAAGTCATCACCTAAACCAGATGCAAGGCACCCAGTGTTGACATTTGAACAAAGGATCAAATATTAATTACAGTAAGACCCCTTGATAATGACATGCACAGCTATTTTCAACACATGAAACAGAAGCATCAACTCCTTCAAGTCAGCAAGCGTGCCCCAGATGTTTCAACAAGCCTGTCATTTACAGACTGCATCATACAATCCCTTCGGATGACTGATACTTGCAGCAGGCAGGGGACTACAGCAAGCCTGGAGGATACATCCTGGGATGTCTTGAGAGAAGCAGCGGGTGAGCCACCACCAACATAGCTTCAGCAACGTTTTGAGTTTTCCAGAAACACTCAGGGCTCTCTTGTTTAGGGAAGAAGAGACTGGGTTTTCCAGGCTTCCCCAGAAGACAGTGGGGGATTCAGCAGTGCTGAATCTTGCCCAGCCAGCCCACAGCTGCTCCACGAGCAGGTTGGAGTACCCAGACACAGGCTCCATTACTGCCATTTCAGTCTGAGTATTGTGCCTAGCGTACAGATTATGGTTTGTGGCATCATTATTCAATTGTTATTTAAGAAAAAGAAAGAAAGGGAAAAGAAACCCTGCCACACTAGCTTCTAACCACCAAGTTTGTCCAAACACCACCTTTTTGCTCAGTTCTCACGTACCACAGCAAAGGGTTCCTCTCCAAATCAGCCCCTGGTTAAAACACCCAGGCACCTTATTTGCTTCATGAACAAGTTCTGTATCATGCCAATCAACAACAGCTAATTACTTATCCAACCTGCTTTGACCTCCAATTAGACAGTCATTTTTAACAGAGCAGCAAAGGCAGCACACTTGCTGCGCTCACCACACCTCCACCCTTTGTTTCCAACAACACTTTAAACCTCAAAAGTACTGTCTGGCAGATTTTTATTTTAGCACTACAGGCTGGGGGCAGAGTGGCTGGAAAGCTGCCGAGGGGAAAAGGACCTGGTAGTGTTGGTCAACAGCAGCTGAACATGATCCAGCATGTACCCAGGTGGCAGAGAAGGCCAATGGCATCCTGACTTCTACCAAGAATAGCGTGGCCAGCAGGACCAGGGAGTACAGGATTGTCTCCCTGTACTCAGGACTGGTGAGGCTGCAGCTCAAGTCCTGTGTCTAGTTCTGGGCCCCTCACTTTAAAAAGGACATTGAGGTGCTGGAGTGTGTCCAGAGAAGAGGAACAGAGCCAGAGAAGAGTCTGGAACTTGAGACCTATGAAGAGCAGCTGAAGGAGCTGGGGTTGTTCATCCTGGGGAAAAGGAAGCTCAGGGGAGGCCTTATTGCTCTCGGCCTGAAAGGAGGCTGTGGCAAGGGTCAGACTCTTCTCCCAAGCAACCAGTGACAGACCAAGAGGAAAAGTTGTGTCAGGGAGGTTCAGGGTGAATATTACTCCAAGAGTAGTTAAGCTTTGGAAGAGACTGCCCAGGGAAGTTGTGAAGTCACCATCACTGGAAGATGTCCCCAAGAACAATTAATGCGAGTTCTGCCTGTGGTAGGATGCCAGGCTGAGAGCCCTCATGGAGGCATGAACACTGTATTTAGGAAAAAAGAGAAGAGAGGATATAAAACAAGTTGGAGAAGAGAGAGTACATGCCATTTCATGCAGTTTAGAGAGCTTTTCTGTCACAAGTGAGTGAATCAGTAACAGAGAGCAGAAGCAATGTCACTGCAGGGGTTCATGCTGCATCTATGAGCTCTCTCACTATGAAAAAGCCTGAATTTAGATCAACAAGTAACAAGACTGTTGACAGTAAATACAAGCCAGAGGTTATGTATACAGCAGATGTTACCAAATCTTCAGGTGTTAGTTCAGCTGTGTACAGATTAAATGCAGCAGGCAGTTTAACCTATAAATGGCAGTTCATTGAAGGGGCACAGACACTGCTCACTAAGGAAAGAACTGCTTCAGCTTCCCAGCTTATGTAGTTGTTACACATTAAAAATCTCCATGCAGCTGCCCTCAACGTAGCAGTATTCCACAGTTCCCCCATTTCACATACAGGTAGTGATCCACTGCTTTGCTGAACCTCAGTACCCCCATTTCTGGTTTTGGACCCGTATTTCCTGTCCTGCAAGTATCCCAACTCCACTTAATATGCCATACATGCTCATTTTTGAGGGATGTGGTCCAACACCACACGAAGTAACACTTTCTTCAATAAAAGGGCAACAGAAAATATTTTGTAATTCTGCTAAATTATTAATAATATGTGAGGAAATAAACCTTTTTAATTGAAACTGATATTTTCAAGTTACAGTAATCAAGAACTGTAGAAATACAATTTTTTATTTAAAAGTGTTTTTCATGAAGTGTCTCAACAAAAGAATTGCAATTAGTTCTGCTTAGCAACCAGCCAACATCAAAAAAACAGATGGTGAATTAGACAAGAAACCAAACATATGATCAAGCCTTTGAAATGCTATCAGTTAATTCCTTTCCTCTTCAGAGCATGAGTAGTAGAGACCATAAAGGTAAATAGTATTTTTCCATCAACTAACACAGCAACAGCTCTGCTGTGTTAGGTCAAAGGTTACTCTTTGCTTTCATTGACAAAACCAGTCACAGAGAAATTTTCTAGATGAGTAATAATTGACCAGGTAACTTCGGGACAATATTTCTTCCTAAAACAAATCTCTCAACTTTTCAAATTTCTAGTTAATTTTTGAATGTTGGCAAAAATAAGTAAAGTCTCCCACATGCCCCAGGACAAATGCCACCCTTAGCAGGCACATGGAAAAAGAAGAGGAAGCACATTTGGGTGCGCACCAGGGAGTGCCAGCTTGAGAGTCATGCAGGTGGCATACTCTGCTGTACTCACTAAGAAAATCAGTTCACTTTTTTCTTACATTTTGGAAGAGACTGTGAATTCCTCCTTTATCTCCTTTGTTATGTCTTGGGTTTTCAAAAAAACACAGAATGCAGAATACTCTGAAGTACTTTTTGCTACTATAGTTATAATGTAAACTGACCACCCTGCTGAAATGAGGAATGAGTTCACATCCTAACTTAATACACATTCCCACCTAACACGGGCTGTTCTTACAGTGCTTAGGTCACATCACAGAGAACTGTTTCTCACAGGAAGGAAAGTGTGCAACATAATAAGCACACAAGTTTATTCATACACATGCTCTCTTATCTGGGGACTTCATAACTCTACAATGCTGCAACTGTGCTACCGTGTGCTTCACATGACTGCACAGCCAATCAAACTGTCCCTGGGAGAGCCAAATGTGTAAAAGTATGGTCAAAATCTACTCAGCACTTCCAGTGAGAACTCATTCTGGACTTCTCTAAGAAGGTATATTTAGTTACTGTGGAGGCTCAAAAAGAATCTATAAAAAGATGATAAAGGAAACAATTTAGCTTTTTTTTTTTTCTTGAACAGGAAAATTAGTTCTTTAGCCCTGAGGTAGTACTATGAATCCCAAGGCCACATTTCTGAAGTATTTCAGACTAGAAGATACTGTACAGATTTTTTTGCATTAAGAACTGCAGTCTTCCAAAGTATGATCTTCTCCTAAATCCTCACCCATTTTCCTTCTACAATGGAATATATTAAGGTCATCCAACAGATGCAACTGACTTTTTCAAGACTTCCTTTTCTATTCCTTTTACACAAAGCACAATCATTATCAAAAAACCTAGCAAGCTTTGGCATCTCAGGTAAGCCCTATTTTCCCAGTGTTTCCAGTCTTGCAAGCCTGATATATACATTGCATCCTTTTAAACACAAAATTGCAACAGAAAACACACCTTGGCAACTGACACCAGACAAGACTGAAAGAGAAAATCCTGTTTGCCTGTGAGCTAGAGTTCTCTTTCATCCTTTATGTTTGCACCAATTAGAAACTTTTTATCATAGTGAACACATGGTGGGTCTCCCCAGGAGACCTAAACAGAGCAGGACCAATTGATGACCAGATTAAAGAAAGTAAAGGCAGAAGTCACAATCTTGGTTACATTGCATCACTGGAAAGCCAGCAGAAATCTCTGTAACACTAGAGCGCAAGATTTTTTTGGATCATCTGGTGGGGAACAACTCTCAGTATAAAAAATGTCAAGAAAAGAAATACAATCACACTGAAACAAGCAAGCCCAGGAAACGGCAAATAATCAACCATAGCACATGGCAAACACTCCCACCAGCTTCAGGTTCCAGGCTACTTGGGAGCTAACAGCACTACAGGGTGAGGTGGAACTAGGATTTTATTTCTAGTTCCCTTCCAATTCCTTCCAGCAGTCACGTCCTTCTCCCACTTTCTGATTTCAGCACACAGCAACCGACTGAATCTAACAGACAGGGTAAAGGGACTATTCAGTATTCCTGCCCAGGAATCTGTTCCTTTCCAGCCACTAGGGTAATTCTATTACAGGGACAGAAGGGGAGGTGAGTGGGGAAGGATGACAACTCAAGCTTTCCATTCTGGTCTTAAACAAATGCAAATACCCTTAAACACTCACCCCCTTATTAAGCTTGTCTCTGCTATCCGCAGATAACCTGCTGCATTCAGGGAGCCACTTCAGCCTGCAACTTCCAAGAAGTAGGAATCTACTCATCAGTTAGCCCTATCTGTGCCTGATGTGCTAAAAGGCTATCAGAAAAAGCTGATAGGGCAAATGCAATAACACAAAACATTGTTATCAGTACCCAGGTCCCCAGTCACACCCTTCCCACATCTGCTGAAAATACTTTCACAACTCCTTGAAGCTGATGATCAAAAGGCCAGTGCACCCGTAGCCTAAACCATTCCTTAAAGCCAAAAAAGCAAAGCAGCAGGGGCAATCTAAGTCAGTGGCTTCTCTACATATCTTGTAAGTTTAGAGGCATCTGAAAACACTAGAAAATAAGCTTACTGCTTTAAAGGGGCCCATGCCAAGCACCAAGGAACAAATGAATTTCAGCAGCATCATACAAAGCCAAATTTGGTCCCCAATTAAGAATACAAATGACAGCTTGGCACTTCAGGTCTTCCCTCACAGTGACAGATCAGCAAAACAGGGCATAGACTTTTTACCTTCCTGATCATATTAGTACCAACAGCAAAGCTGTATTAAATTTGAGACTTACAAAGTTACATGCACACACACTGTGCAACAAGCTTCAGCCTCCTACATGGGTTGAGTCAACTAAGAGATAGATTTATTCTGTTAGACAGGAATTATTTAAAATAACTTTTCAAAATAAGACAAAAGAATCATGCAGGACCTTTAATGGGCTAGCCTTGAAAGAGGTCCTCAAAATGTTTGGTAGTGTTACATACTCAATGGGGTTCCACAGGAATAGCACAATTTAACACAAATATCTATCCCGACTGTACAAGTTCTCAGAGGATGGTGTGGCTTTTACCAGTGTCTGAACATTTACACAAATGTGCATTTCTAACACAAACATACTTTGTTCTTTCAAGCCTGAATGCAATATGCTAGCTGAAACACCCATTGTTTGTAGAAGCTCTTCCTGAAGAAGATAAATACAATTTCACCCAAGTGAATGAGGTGACTGGATTTATGCCAGGAACTAGGACAAATGTTTTTTGATAATACCCAATCTAAGCCTCCCCTTCCTCAACAGATTAAAAACAGACACATATGAAAAATCCCACAGTATTCCCAATCCAAAATTCAGGGGTATTTTGCTCAAAATTTTTTTCCTTAGCCTGTCTTTGGAAGGCAATTCAGATCCATTCACTGGGTGCCACACTGACAATCTGGGCATAGTCAACTCAGTAATAACTGAAAGACTAGATATACCTTTATCTGGCCTTCTCTACTCCTGACAGGGAAAATTTATTTCAGTGTTTATGCTTCTAATATAACTGATAGTTACCGTTTTTACTTCAGAACAGCATACTTTTCCTCTAGCTTTTATACTGCTTTCTTTAGCTTTTTAAAGCTTACCTTTATAAATAAACTTTATCCTGATACAGCTGTGATGCAGACAGCAGCCTCATGTTCACCAAATTCCCCCCAATGTGTTTATTATTCCTTTTGTCTCAAAACTAGAGTATGGGTGCTAAATTTCTACCATTTTCTGAATCATACTTCCAACGTAGTGACTATTAAGGGTGTTTTTTCCAAAGTTTTGCACAAAAAGCAATTTTTCTCCCTATTTTCTCAAGAATCTAACTTCAGAGGATTTTGATTATTAAAAGAGAGTTATTTTCAGCTGTCAAAAGTCAAAACATCTAAGTGTTCATTTTACAAACTCCAAGCATGGTAATGTTTTCGAACACTATTCTTATGAGGAGACTACTTTCTACTGACGAAAGCTACACTTCTCTTTGGGCTCACACAACACCTATTCTTAGAGCTCCTAAATATCAGCTACAAACTTTCCCCAAAACAGACAGGATGTCAGAGGCTGGTCCCAATACAAACCCATGTAGGGGTCACCCTGGAAGTAACCGAAAATCCTTAGATAGAAGAATTACAGTAGCTTTAAGTGGGTTGGGAGACACTGTCTCTTTGCCGCCTAAAGTGGTTTCTTCTAGACTACTGGGCGCTCGCCCCTTCAGAAAGTATCCAAGTTCATCGCTATGTAGAACAGCTGAGAAAAGGTTGTCAGCTAATGCTATTGCCACGTTAACAGCCTTTCTGAAGGGGAAAAGAAACAACCAGTTTCCCTCCAATCAAATCTTATTTGTTAGTGGAGAAAAAGAAGAACCAAGAATTATGTTTAAAGCATAAGATCGCATCGAGACAATTTTTAAGGGTTTGGTTTAGTTTGCCGAGTTTTTTCGAGCCACAGAAGAAGTGGTGGCACCTCCCGAAGGACCAGACACCGAACACCGCACAGAGAGGGAAAACGGCCTCGTTCCGCACTCCCCCCGTCCCCTTCCCGCAGAGGGCGGCTGAGCCCGGGGCCGGCGGGTCCGGAGCCGCGCTCCCGCAGCCGGGGCTGCGCGCACCCCGCGCCGGGACACATGGGGAAGGACAGCTTCCCGTCACATCTCCGGGGGAAGGTTAATTACCTGTGGGCTCCTCACGGCAGCCTTTGCAGGAACATAGCCCCATGGCAGGTGGCAGCGTCCCTCTCGGCCCCAGCCAGCCCGCTCCCTGCCAGGCGGGGCCGCCTCCAGCATCCCTGGCAGCGGGGCGGGCGGCCGGGCACGGGCTCCCGAGAGGTTACGCAGGGGCAGCGGCAGGTTGGTGCCCTGGAGCTCCCCGCCTTTGTCGCCCGTATTTCCAGCCGGCCTCGAGGCAGAACTCAGCGCTTCACGGCTCCCTGCCCCTTAAAACGCACCGGCTTATTAATTATAGTCGCCCCTTTGAAGGGGTGAGAGCCACCGGAGCCTGCTTTACGGGAGAGGCTCTCAGATGGCCAGAGGGCAACAGAGAGTAAACGTAAACCTTCAGTGCGCATAAAAAAATACCAGAAAGACCATTTCACCTCTTGCAAAATTCTGTCAAGCACAGGACAGGGTCATATGGTATCCCCCCACAAGAGTAAACACTTCTCCATATATCTGAGTCTCCACAGAGATACTGAGTGTTGCAGGGACCTTGCATTCTTGCAAAGGTCAGCACCGCTCTAGCAATATTCAGAAGGCTTGTTTACACACTCACTTTTAATTGCATTAACCTAACTAAATCAACAGCCACAAAGACAAGATAAGAGTTTTGCTTTGGAATAAGGAAAGAACAACATCCCTACAACAGATGTTTGCTGGTTCTCTGATCACTATGGGCTTGTTTTCTAGACCATGCAGCACTTCACTTAAGCCGGCAGGGACCCTGCTTATTGAAGCCCCACTGCCCAGGTGCAGCAATGCCCTAAGCACTGCATCAGAGTCCCACAGTTTTTGTTATACACCAACTCACAGGCAAACTGGCTGCCTTTGCAAAGCTTGGATCAAATGTTAAGAGTTAGATGTCACAAAGAAGCAACTGAATGATATAAAATCTTTTCCAGGCTGGACACTGCAAAAAAATACACTCCTTAATAGCAGTGTGCAATGCACAAAAATTACAGTGTGGGTGGGAGGGGAGAAAGATACACAAATAAGAGGTTTGGGGGTGGGGGGAGTAACAGGGAGCTACATCTTTTAATACAGTTAAAATATCAGAAACAGCCTGAACCCAAGACCTGATGACAATCTGCAGCTCCTGCTCCCAGTACATATTCCAGCCTCTTGAGATTGAACTATAGTTCTTCAGAAAGGACTTCCAAAAGAAAAAATTAACAACCTAAAGGGTAGACATTTACCAGGTCTCCCACCATAAAAAAAACCAAAAACAAACAAACAAACAAACCCCTCAAAAAAGCAACAAAAAACAAACCAAAAAAACCACCAAAACAACCAAAAAACCCTAAAACAAACAAAAAAAAGCCCCAAACCAAAAATCCCCAAAAGAAACCAAAAAACCCCTACAATAATGTTCTAGAGAGAGGTCCTCCAGCAGAGTATTCTGCTGTTAACTGCACACTTGAGCAATCCCAGAGTATGAGCATTCATTAGTTAGCACAAAAAACCAAACAAAACCAAATCCCACACAGGATAGAGGATGGACAGGGCAGGAAAACTTTCTCACCACCACCAAACATACTAGAGGAAATTCAAGGTATTCCTGCAAGAGAACTGAAGGAAATCCAGTATTCTGGCTTTGCTGGTACCAACTTGCTCCTCTGGAATAGATGTGTGAGAATTCATCTCAGTTGTTTTGTTGAGCTTCTAAAATCATCAGACAGTGCCAATAGCTGACAGCTGCTTGGAAATCCATCTCTTGTGCAAAGTGCTACCTTGCCCTTGTAAAGCAGCAGATACTTCCCTTTTTTCTTGGCTAGAGGGTGATCTAATCTCGGGGAAGAGGCACATAAACCACCTGCTTGAGGGGCTGGACAATCTCCTGGCAACACTCCTGCATTTCATTTACCTAAAGCAACTCCGGGCAGCCACCAGCAGGGTAAGTTTTCCAAGTTCTGGAAAAGCCAAAGTGTTTACTAATGGCACTGTCAGATCAGTGGTAGATAAAATGGATGGAGAAAGCACCCTGCTCTCCAGCTGTTCCAGCCTGGCAGCCAAGTCAGCTCCATGGGGAAAGGTGCTAGATGCTGTATCTCAGAGAACCCCCCAGAGTACCTAGAAGTTACTGAAATTTGAGTATTTAAGAAGTTTTAGGACTATTATGTACATCACATGGGCAGATAGAGGCTGATGAGGGGTTAAGCACAGATGTCTGATACAGACAATCTGACCACTTCAACAAAGCATTTCAAGAATTTTTTTGTTTCTATTACTGAAACATTACAATTTTAAACTCTCATTACTTCCACAAAACATTTGGAAAACTGACAAAAAGTTTCTCTTACCTTTTGATTATGTGACATTACCTAAAGGAATTAAATGGTACCAGATGAAAATAGCTGAGATTCATTTCCTGCAGTAACCATCACCATGTATTTAAAAGAACAATCTTCAGGGTGCATTCACTGCAAGAGGAAGGCTGAGCCTCTGATATCCTTACGATGTGGACATAGCGTGACATTACCCAAAAGCACCACTTATACATAATGGAGCTAAAGAACACTCAGTCCTTCCCTCACTTTTGCTCTGGATGGCAAAAATTACAGTGAAGGTCAGCAGTAAAAAAAGCCAATATTGACAGCTTTCAGAAAGCCATCCAAAGCTTGCATATAAATGAACCATCCATGCTTTGAATTTCACAGCAAAATACAAATTTCGCCCAAAACAAAGCAGTTCTTCAACACTAGCTCATTAAGAAAAGATTCATTTAAGAAAAATCTTCCGTGTATTGGTGCCCTTGATATATATTTGTGTCAGTCTTGAATGTGAAAAAATGTGAAAAAAATACACTCAGAAAACACAAAACCCTTAAGGGAAGAAAATCATAGCTAAAGAGTTGTTCATTGAAAATTCAACCAAAGAAGTGAGAGTGAAAATGTGATTAAATAAAGAGCCCTAATCTCTAGTAAACTAAAATACTATAACCACTACCACCTCTTTTATAACCTGTAAATTCCATATAAATAATATAAACCAGGACATTCACGCTCTACATACCTTCAATGCACTTTGCAGATCATTTGTCATTTTAACTTCAGAGGGCACTCATTAAGTTTCCTAAAATTTAAGCCAATACGTGTCTGTTGTCAAACATACTGCTGGACAGAAGGAGCTAGCAGGGAATCAGGCCAGCAGAGTACATACACACAAACCAGTAAGCTTTTTTTTTTTTTTTTTTTTTTTTTTTTGAGGGGGAGAGGAGTGGTACAGTCAAAATTAAAACAAAACAAAAACATTTTGAGATAACTGAGCAATGTTTGGGAGATGCAGAAGTCAGATGTCTAGATCTGTCACCCCATGGGAAATTCAAGATTCTTTAATGTCTAAACCACACTTAGCTTCCCTTCTGAATGCAGTCAGGCCCAGGCAGATCATCTCAGCAGTCAGCTAATGAAGGTGAGAGTGCAGAACTGCCACTCAAATCTTTTGCCTAAATAAAGGCAACCCTAGAAACTCACATCCTAGACCCTAACATATTGATTGATTGCTACAGGTACAAGGTCTGACACAACCTGAAGGATTTGAAGGCTCAACACAAGATTAATATATTAAAGATAGCAAACCTGTCTGGGTCAAATAAAATTGAGATTTTATATATAATTTTTAATATTATAAAAAATGCATTTATATTTACACACAGCAAAAATTTCATGTAGGGATTAGCCTATTCTTGCAATAAGAAAGCTGAATATGCTTGCACTTTTCCAGCAACAAAACCCACTTACTCTGCAATGTGATTCTTTTGAGACTCATTTCTGTTAATACACATAAGTCAGTCTGGATAGCAAGAGCTCTTCAAGGTGGGATTTCTCTAAGTCTTAACAATGTGACCTTTTAGACCTATAGTTAACCATGCATGTCTTCTCTTTAAACAGTACACATCAACTTTAGACTACGGTTTATAAAATCAGGAGCCCAGAGTTCAATGTCTAAATCTGGATTTCAAATACTAAACCATTAGGCTGATCTTTCCAAAACTCCAAGTACTTAACAGATCCCTGTGAAATCCACTGGTGCAGACTGAGTGTCCTAAGATTTTCTGAGTAACTTGTCTACTTTGCACTTTTTTTTTTTCCCTCCAGCCACAGCTCACAGCTTCACCATCTGAAATTCTTGATTTGAAGTTTACATTCCCTCCCATTTCTTAAGAAATGCAGTAGTGTACTGGCTGCCACTGAAAAGAAAAGTCAGCTGCTGATCACTGTTGTGTGAATAATGAACTTTGATATTTCTTGACAATGATAAATATCTGGAAGCCAGAGGTAAAGATTTCAGTTTTAGTTAAGCCAACCACTTATTGTCTGAGGGGGAAAAAACTCCAACCAAGTACATTTTAAAAAACTGCAGGATGGCAGAGGAATATGTTATTCTAGTTCAATGATTCATTCCAGATATGACAGAGTACTAGTGGCTGAAGGTATTTATTAATCATTCCTTTACTAGGAAGTAAATGGTTTTTGTGATTCCCAACCATGTCAGAGTTACATCTCTAGAGCTGGACAAGCATTCATTTTGGAAGCTTTTCTAGACACCAGGCAAGGATTACAGAGCTTTGGGGTTTTTCCCCACCATTCCCTCCTCCACAGAAGGCACAAACTTGTCTGAAGAACACAAACACCAGCACCACCTTGCCTCATTACTGTTAAAGAGGTGAACTGGGCTTCATAGAGAATGGGCCTAAGCCAGCGAGTATGAAATGTGCACTCGTGAAAAGCTCACAATTTATACTAATATCCATGCTCAAAATTCAGAGGAATATGTCAGAATTTTCAAGCTTGGCCAGTAAAAGCTTGTGTTGTCTGTTCTGTAAAATTATTTATTCTATGATCTTCTCCATATCAATCAAATAATCCGTAAGTTAGGGCAAATTAGACAGTCTTTTCAAGAAAACTTAGAGTCTTTGTAAAATGAAAAGTTTACTTTCTAATTGAAGTCAGATTCAGCATGGATTATTCCCATGATTTCCAAAATACATGGTGAAACAAGTAGAAGTGGCTTGCCAGGCTACAGTGGGAACACCCTATGACTCTCCACAGATTTCCCAATAGCCATTGGACTCAGAAGAAAGAAAAGACTATTCAGGCAATGCAATAACACAGGTAGAAAATACATTACAACCAGTTTTAGTTCATATAATCTCTAACTCCCTTAAAGACCTACTACCTTTCCTATAAGAGCCTGAAACTACAAAGTGAATTTTCTAGTCTATTATTTATTAATAAAGTGACATGCTACTTCCCCCTAAGGCTTCTTTCCTGTGAGAGCTGAGCAATGTAAACCATCCTCACCCTTTCAAATCCCAGTCTTCATCATCCCCTGCCCTCCAAATACACACTTCTAGTATGTTTAATATAAACCACAAAGGAAATGTTTTTGAAAACTCCAGCTCTCTGGGCTTCTAAGACTCTGAAAAATAAACTGCTGAGAGAAGAATTAGACCTTCATCGTTTAAAGGAACAATTTATAGTTCATCTATTCTTCACAGAAGACATTAGCACAGAAAACAAGAGTTCAGTGGAGATATATCACTAGATGGTGTGAGAGGTAGGTTCAGCATGAAAGGACACATTCTGTATTCACAGGCTGCCCTGTCCCAAGTGCATTCCCATTAACCAGGCTAGGCTAAGTTTATAATGGAGCACAGCTCCGTTAAGAAAAGCCTCATGGGCTAAAAAAAAGAAAGGATCAAAAGTTACCTGTCAGGAATAACATTTTAAAACATCGGGCCTTGTCCTATTAAAGAATTTCTAGTCCAGAAAGAGTCAAAAGATACTGAGTTCATAAAAAGTCCTTCTGATTTGACGAAGTCCATTGCTTTCTCTTCTCCCTCCAGTCACTAATTCCAAGAGAAATTCAGTCATACCATCTGACACTCCTATGACAGTAATTTTCACTGGCATTTGGACATTTTTTCATATTAATGGCCATACTTTAGGAGATTCACAGGTGTCTACCTTCTTTTTTTCCCCTTCAAATAATGACTCTGCAGCCTAAAGCACTTGTGAAGTGCAAAAAGGAACTCCATGAATTCTCATAAACTCCAAAAATTGAAGAATTTTAGGTGCAAGCATCAACAAATGAAGAAAGCTTGGTTAGAAATTCCAATACAGCTTTAGCCACACTATGCTAGAGAGTACATTCCCAGGTTTTCGCTTTGCAGGCATTAGCAAGCTCTTGGGGCTCTGGGGCTGAAGTACTGAGGGAACATGAAAAAATCCCTGAATAGTCAAGCCTTACACACGGACAAAGTCCCTTTATAACCAGTCTTTTGCACCTGGTTGTGGTAAAGCTGACATTGTTACTGTTCCATTTTTGTTGGTAGACAGGCAGCATTGACTGGAGTGCTAGCACAGCTCTCAGCAGCAGGTAGGCACACTGGCTGACATCAGCAATTCCTACCTGGCACTGCCATGGATCCATAGCTGCTCTTGTACAGTTCACACCAGTTTAGAGCCCAAAGGGGAAGGTCAGCTAAACACACAGATTATAAGAAGTGGTTTTACTGCAAACACCTGAAGGCATCTTGCTGCCCAAAGCACTTTAAACTGCTGTAAAAAGAACCCTTTCCTAAGAGATTCCAGCATACAGAGAGCAAACAGCCTACTATTAATGTATGCAAGCTTTTGCACTTACTAACTTCAAAGAATCCTTGCTTCTAGAAGAGAGGGGAGGATCTGCTTTGGCTCACAGAGAGACAACTCTTCACTAACTGCAGAACTTGGAGCTAATGGCAAAAAGGCCTGAGCTTGATAAAAAATATCTGGACTCCTATAACCTAGGATGTCTTTGTTGAAGGTGATTAAGAAATAACTCCTTATGGGTAGCTTAACGCTTTCATTGAAGTTACCAAGACCAAAGCAGAACCCTGTGCTGATGTTGGCATTACAACCAAAGGCAAAACTGTGCTTTCCAAGAGGAAACACCGGTAACTTCTAAACACTGCTAAGGGAGAACACTGAATTTATTCTCACTGGTCCTCCCCAATCCTTATGCATCTCCTTCTGTAAGACAGACACCCTACAGGTCCGCAGCCATAATTATGACACCTTCTACAGACCTCCACCAGCTTCAGAACAGGGGCTAAGGCAATAATATTTCCCTTACCAAGCATGATCATAAGCATAACATTTCCATTTGTACTAACTTCCTCTATTCTCTGCTGCAATGTGTTTGGGTCACAGAGCTAACTAAAGGTAGGATGTCTACTTTCATATTCTAGAGTATTAACAACACATGACACACGTTACCTGTGTCCAAGACCTATAAAGGACACAGGGACAGAAACAGGTTGGTCTGTCCACTCAAAGTAGACCAGATGAAACTTAATCTGGAAAATATCTTCTGCTGAACCATTCCAGAAGGCATTATTTTGACTTTCTGATTCATATACAAACCACATTCGGTAAAAGCAGAGCCTTTATGGCCTCTGTGGAGCATAAGGATTCTCACACAATAGTGATCTTTGCAGACACTTCTCTTTGTGTTAATAAAGGTGATCTTTCTCCTCACTACACTATTATGCCAGCAGAGGCTTTCTGTTTGACACAATTATTCTGGGACAGAATTACTAATGTAGACAAGGGTCTTCATCTCTCAAGTTAGCAGCTGCCAGAGTGCTTATAAATTCTCATAGTAAAATACACAACCCAAAATTCAGGAAGCACTACAGTTTGCACAATTACCCTTCAATGCAAATAACATATGATCGGTTGTAACAGTCCTTCCCTATTGCCTTACACACATTCCCTTTTAACACTGTATACTTTTGATTTCATAGCCCTTTTCTTCATTATCTCAAATTCCTCCTGCTCCTTCCCCCAAGTTTTCATCACTGTCTGACAGTTGGTGATTAAAAACAAATCCCAGAACTAATAACAGTGCTTTACCAGTCCAAGATGATACATAGCATCTTTGATACCACATGGAAACATGGAGATCAACATCTCAAGTGGACTTCACTTAGATGAGCCAGGGGCTCTGGCTGAGATTCAAAGGCAGACTTTGAAAGAATGTGTCTTTAAAGGCCTGTACACCTGCTAGAACAGACAGAAGACACAAACTTTGAGAAAGTAAACATTTAGAGTCTGTCAAAACAAAAACTCTATAATTATGAATGACCTGAACTTTGGCTGCCTAATGGAAGAAATCCTTCATTTCAATTAGAGTGCTTGCAAAAAGTTAGGAGTATTAAGCTCATGAGAATGCACTACACTATACAATACAGACAGTAGTCCTGATCCCAGCTGCCTCACTGCCTTTAGAGAACAGTACCTTGAGCAGAGCCCCTGCAACGAGTACTGGAGAGACACTGGGAAGCTTATAATGAACTTCCACAAAAAAACCCAAAACGCTCTGGGTGTTCTTGAGCTGAGTGTAAGGCTTAAGTGTTACACTATGGGCAATATATCCTTGTCATATTTCCTCCTCCCTACGAAGTTCAGAAAGCCCAACGCAAGCTGGTTCTCACTGGTAGCACACTAGTTATACCTAAAGCATTTGAGACAAATACAGAGGGGGTTTTGCCTGGGAACCTTCCCTCACAGGTGTCTGGCAGTGAGCCAGCTGTCACTTCAAACTGGCACTAGTGCATTCATAAACACCCCAGATAGCAGTTTCTCAATTATATACTCTTTTGGATCCTGGACCAGCACAATATCAGCAGTGCCACCCTTTCCCCCATACACTGGGCCTTGTGTGTTTTAGTTTTCTCACCTTTGCTTCCCCGAATGACTTCCACATGGTATTTCCAAGTCAGTGTATTCTACTGAGAAGGTACAGTGCTAACAGGTACCTCAAAAGCATGAGTGGTGCTGTCTTGCAGGATTGTCAGTATCATAGAACAGAATCACAGAACCATTAGGGTTAGAAAAAACCTCCAAGATCAAGTCCAGTCTTTGACTGAACATCACCATGTCAACTAAACCATAGCATTAAGTGCCATATCCAGTCTTTTTTCGACCACTTCCAGGGATAGTGACTTCATCACCTCCCTGGGCAGCCTGCTCCAGTGCTTGACAACCCTTTCAGTGAAGAAATTCTTCCTCATGTCTGCCCTGAAACTCCCCTGGCACAGCTTGAGGCCTTTTCCTCTACTGCTAGAATTTGGTGTGTGCTGTGACATCACTGTACATCATGTATCTTATTTTACTTCATCCTGCTGACCTACTAGAGTACTTTATCAGCCTCAGGGATCCCAGACACTGCATAAATCTTGTGGAGAATTCACCCATTGTTATTGCAAATGGGAACACAGCTGTTTCTGGGGCTGAAAAAAGCTTAACCCATCAGAGCAGTAACAGAGCACACAAGCTGCAAAACATCACAGAAGACTTGATTCCTGACAAACTAGCAAGAAATATGGAGATGGTACAACATAATTGATCATGTTGACAGTTTGATAAGCATATCTCTATGTAACAAAGCTGTACTTGCACCAGAATACTTAAAAAAAAAAACCCTCTACTGAATACACATGCCTTAGGACTTCAATGTATTATCCTCAAGGCAGAATATTCAATAGCAGAACTCACTCTGGAAGGTCTCAGCAGGAAGTATTCAAAAACTTACCTCATTTGCACTGAAAAATCAACCTGAGGGGATCAAATGATACCTTGCACGTTTCAGCTACAATGTGCCACCACACTACAAAGCCGTATTTCTATACCCAAAGGACAACCTATATAAACTGCTGTATTTGTCTCTTAGGAATACAATGGATTAAAGAAGACTGCTCAAAACCAGTCAGAGGTTACATTTTAATGATCTGCACTAGCAGAAAGCCCTATTCACAAAACTTCTTAAGTCACATGCTCCTTTCACAGCAGGCCTTACGATATTGCAATTGAAGTTTTAAAAACCTTCATTCTTGTTGAAAGCCAACACGTGCATTAAAGACAGCTAGGTGCAACTGATCAGGGATCAAATGCAGAACTTCTGGAATACAAATCCCAGGACAGCAGAACACACGTATGCTGTCACAGCCCGTTTCCAGTCCTACTTTCAACTGCCCAGGGCCCAAGAGCACTGAGGGATGGAGACAGCACAACCCGAAGTAGGATCAAACACTTCTAATAAAACAAAGGCAGAATCTTGTTTATTTCATGAAGCAGGATCATTACCTGCCAAATGCAAACATAAGCCTTGAGCATTGCATATGCTAGGGGAAAAAAGAAAACAAAGCAAAAAGCAATTTACAGGCTGCAGGTGCCTCCTGATGCCCTTCAAGATGTTTTAAACCGATAACGTTAAGGTGAGCCAAAACATTCTTAACTATCAGAGAGCCTCATAGCCCTCAGGGGAAAAGAGGAGCCTAACAACCTTTCTGCACAAAACTCTGGATGCAGTCCGAAGACCTTCGCCTGCAATGAGTCATCACCTTAAGTAGGCAGAAGTGGATTGGTCAAGCTGCAGGGATACAGTGTTGGGCTGAACATAACACTGTGGAAATCAGTAAGCTTACATGAATTGAGAACAAAGTTCAGTCCTTTTTTCCATGTTCTCTTTTCATAAGAATTCAGTGACATGGTACAGTCAAGCATTCAGGGAAAGCAGAAAATCAGTAAGCAGAGAAGCCTTGCTTACTGAAGATTTGTGCTGCTAGTATGTATCTGCATGAGGGAAATGAGGGCCTCCATTAATTAAGAGTTCATCAACTTGAATCCATTTGTAAAACAAGCCTAGAAATACTGGCAGCTGACTGATACCTCTGTTGACACTAAAGGAAGTTATCAAGGTTTGGACAAGCCACAAAAGCTATTTTTTCAGTTCAATAAAATAGTATCAGTAGAATTAGGAAAGGAATAAACCCAAGGAAGGCAATTAGTACTTTTTGGAAAATGTCAATTCATTAAAATTGCAAGATTTTGAAGATACATATTTTGAAAAATAAGTTTATCAGGCTCAGAATGGGAGAAGAGGAAAACAGTCTGACAGATGTCACTAAATAGTCCATAAGCCCTGGGTCAGTATGTTAATCTGAAACAGTGGACACCAATGCCCAAGTTGCTTCCCCACACAGTCATTACTGTATGTGTTTATACAGAACATGTTCTGCTCTTACATAACAATTTTAAGACCAAAACAAGATTTAAAGAGGTAAAAAATTTGAACTTGAATGTTTTCAAAGACTTGATTTTAGCATGTGTGACAGCAGCTGTATATTGTGAATACATGGAATGTGTTCAATATAGAATATTACAGAACCACAGAATATTCTGAGTTGGAAGGGACCCACAGGGATCATCGAGTCCAACTCTTAAGGGAATGACCCATACGGGCATCGAGCCCACAACCCTGGCACCATTAGCACCACGCTCTAACCAACTGAGCAGATGTGCAGAATTTTATTCAACACTGTATTCTGCCTACAGAGCACAGTATTGGCTTCACAGGCTGGACAAAAACTAGGGGACTCTTGCTTGCTGATTTGCGTTGAGGAGACACGAACGAAACAGAGTAGGTAGTTTTCCTCTGAGAGGATGAACTAACACTCCAGTGATTGAAGACATGTGCCACCACTGACAGCAAGAGACCAAGTAGAAGCTGGAAACAACCAGCACCATCTAGTGCTCAGGAGAGACGGAGCAGGAAGAACAGACAGAAGAACGCACCAACTATTTTCAGGCACAGAAGTTGAGGAGACACACTTTCAAGGAGACTGAAACTGCACTTGAACACTAAAAGAGACTCTGCAGCAGGGAAAAGGCAAGCAGATGTACCTGTCATCATCTCAGTGCTTAAAGGACTTCAATGCAAGCTATAAGGTAATAATAAACAACTGCTTCCAGACATGCAAAGAAAGCAAGCAATTTTATCATTCTGGGCACTCCTTTGGAAAGACAGTTTAGAAAAGACATTTATTGTTTCTCACCCCTCAATAAGTGGGGGGGGGGAATCTCTCTCATGTTCCAAAAGACAGTTATCTACAAGTAACTGCATGCTCTCAGCTATGCTCCATACATCTAGAAGTAGTAAACACAGATCTGACAGACCCTCCACTGCAAAACCAAGACCACCAATCTTCTTGTCCAGGTCAGTGCAACGCCATGGACACGGTAACATCCACAGTTCTCTCTTGCTAAGTGTTTCCAGAGTGGACGGCTGCAACTACACTGCCAAACTTTCAAGTAGGACCCAAAACTACTTTATTTTGTTACCATTTCCCTCATCAGTATGGTGGGTGCCAAATCTCAGAAATCTAAATATACCTCTCAAATATCAACATCATCACATATTCAGATATGCACAGTCAGTTTTCAGCTGTAGACTTCAGGAGAAAACTTAATTACCAATGGCAAACTCTGTATCCTGCTGTTAATTAGAATTGCAATTTGCATTGAATAATAGAGAACATGGAATGATTTTCAATGTATGAATTTCTAATTTCTCCTCCAGGTATTTTAATTACACACCATCTCAACAGGAACTGAGATAAAAAGGCCACAAAAATAGCTTAATTGGTGTCAATCACCTGGGATGCAGAAGTGTACCACAGAGCAGACTGCTTTGTAGGCATCATTCCACCTACTGGCACAAGACAAACAAGCTGCCACTCCAACTTCTCTGTCAGATACTGTCAACAACACAAATGGACCCCTACAGATCAAGTAGGCAACAATTACTGTCCCTGTAAGAATTAGGACCCCCACCTTCTGATTCTGCCTTTCTTGATTTTCCTTCCTGTTATATAGCATAACCAAGGCAGTGAAGTAGCTTCTACATAAGCCCTGCACAAAGTTTCTGCACGAGGCATTTTATTTTGCCCCAGCCTAACTTCCCACATAATGCGACCATTACTCCATCTTTAAAGGGTTCAGTATTAAACACAAATCCCTTCTGCAAGGGCAAGTTGCCTATATTGAACTACGTCTCTATAACTGAAAGCACACACCATAGAGAACTGACTTCTAAAGTTTTGAAAATAACCTTTGACATATAAATCAAGTATAGGCTGTGATCCTTGCTCTGGCTAAGTCCGCAAAAACACCAAGGTAACAATTATGAAGAGCACTGAACTGCCTCACTAAGGAGAGGGCATGGAGCACAAAAAACAACCTGAAGGTGCAGTTTTCAACACCTCAGTTGAATTGACCTGAAGTCCAACTGGTTTGAGAACTTTTTTCAGTTACAAGAGCTGAAACGAAAGATATGATTAGATGTATGGAAACAAGATAACCCCTTCAGCAGCTGTTTCCAATGAAAAAATTAAACTCATTACAAAACTGTACTCTCACAGAAAGTCTCAGCTAAGAGCTGTCACTGTTCACCTTGGCAGAAAGCACTGTGGCAAGAAACAGGAACTAGCTATCATCAGCGATAAGGAGACACTAAGATGTGTACCATGAGTACTTCCTAACTTCTGAACCTTTTTACTGCTCCCTTCCTTGATTCTAAAAACCTTACTGTATCAGGGAATTCTCAGTCTGCAGAGGAATTTGAGCATCTCCGTGCTGCAAACACTGGAGAATAAAACTAGGTAGACCACTTGCAACAAGACATTAAAACATCAGTTTCCTACAAGGTGAGACTTCAGGAGCATTTAAGTCATCAACATTCCTTAAAAGATTCTCAGACCATAATCCCCTGTAGCTTCTTACAAGCTGCATTACACCACTCCAAAATGCACTGTAACCCCAGGTCAACACTAAGTTATTCTGTTGACCCTAGCAACAACAGATGCTGTTTCTGTTGCCAGATTCAGACTCCTCTCCCAAGCAACATAGATGACTTCCATCCCTAAATACCAGCTGCTGTGGAATTATTACCCAAAATGGTACAACTTTCGCACGTGACCTCACTACCCTCATAATATTACAAAAACATCCCTCGCCACCTGCTATTGTGCACTGAAATATGAGTGTAACTTGCACCCACAACTTACCCAACCATTCCACTTTGAACTTCCAGCTATGATGAAGGGAAGCATGAATGGATTCAAAAGGACCCAGAAATTTACACAGTTTCCCCAAAAATGAATATAGAGAATGTATTTCAGGAAGTCCTGTCATCAGATCTAACACTGGGTTGACTGTAGAACTGTTCTGCAGTCTCTCATGTCCCTAGTTAACCCGTCTCCCAGCTGCTCTATACAGCTTAGAAATGAACTTGATGAAACACGAATAATACACAATGCCCATCATTAGTTCTTGTTACTCAGCAGAAAATCAATACATGCTCTGTTACAGCACAGGACATGCTGTTACTCTAGTCCCTGTACTCTGAAGGAACAGCTCCCACAGCCAAGCATAACACAGCCTGCAGCAGAGGAAAGGTGGCGAGACCTCAGCAACAGTTCCACAACAAGAACGCTGAGCTCCTTAGCTATTAATCACAAAATAGGGTTTTGGAGATAACTGGTACCACAGGCTTTAGAACTCTTTGGACATTTCTCAGATCTCAGCTTCTCCTCTTTGCCAGATAAGCTGGTATCAGCTATAGGTACATTTTAGGAATGCTACACTCCATTCTTGATTTTGTTAGTTAAAGCTCTGATGTTTACTAGCACAGTAAAATCCCACATCTGTACATACAGCTATTGAATGTACCTGGTATTCAAAAAATCCCCAACTTAGCTAAGACAACTTAAAAAAAAAATCTTATCATCCCTATAGAAACTCTAGAGTCCTAGCTTATAGTGAGATAAATGAAACACAATTAGGCAGAAATGAGAAATGTGATCATGGCCATACATCCAACATAGGCAAAGACGGGCAGTGACAGAAAATAAAGATCTGGGTCCTGCAAGACCATTTGTGCTTCCCTTCCGATCTGGCATCTGTTTCAGAGCTATTCACTATGTGGGTGCTCTGCAGGCTGGCAACCATGCAGAACACGGTCATTTCAGAACACATGCAAAAAAAAGAAAAGGCATTTACGCCAAAACCAGCACAGAATAAGTGTACTGTGAACAAAATGGGGAACTCTTCAGGCCACATTCTCCAGTGATGTCTGTGTCAATGACATTCTGTATTGACTGGCTATTTATAGTGTTTTCCAATACTTACTATCCATGTAGCAACTAAGTTTGCTACAAATGGGAACGGATTTAGCTGCATAAGTTAGGGAAAACATCTTCATTTTGCAGACAAGTCAGTGGTACACTAAGACTAAATCATTTTTCCAGGGAACACAGAAAAGTGCAATGTTAAAACCCCAATGTGAACAGAAATATCCTGGGATCCACAACCATGTTGAACAGCATCACTTTTTTCCACCCTTCTGAGCAGCCCCTTTCAACTAGCCACATGGCCCTGCTTTACCAACTCACCTGAAGCAACCTGCAGTGTAGGACCACTCTTTTGCAGTAATATAACCTGACAGGTTGGACAAGCAGAGAAGAATTACTGCTTTCTCATTTGGAATCAGAAGAAACTCAAGCCTGCAGGAAGTTTAATCAAGCCAGTCTGTGGCTCAGTTAATTATTTCAGATCACTGCCAGAACACATGGAATCATTCACAATCACAACAACCCAAGTGCTTTCACACTGCAGGTCCACAGTCCTTCTGCATCAGTATGGGGCACAATCTTTGGAAAATGGTGCAGATGTGTCACATTCAGACCAACAATGAATGCCACTTCCTTGGAGATCCTCCACGCAAGCTGGGCCCAATGCCCTGTGGTTTGTGGGACCCCACTTATGAAGGCATGGTGCAGTATAAGAAAGAAAAAAAGGCACTAACAGATAGTGCACAATGATAAGTAAGAGAAAAAAAATAAATCTCTTCTCCCCAGGTAGCTTCCTGCGTGTCAGACAGAATTCTGTGACTAAGTCACTGCAAAACACTGCGTTCTGGTGTAGTTCAAAATCTCACAGCACTGCCTGTTCTTGCTCTGCCTGACACTGTGTCAAGAGGGATGTGCAAAAAGGCATTTTAAGCCAGCCTAACAGGGTGGTAAGACAAAGACCCCAAAGTGTAAAAACACACCTGACTTCACAGCAGTAACATTCAAATACAGGGGCAAATGTTGCTTTTAAAAAAAATTCCATTAAAAACAAGAGGCAGCCTAATGCAATTACTTTTATCTACCCTACTGACAGCACCAATACTGTTGGGAGAGACAATGCTAAGCAGCATGGACAGGGAGTCCACACAGAACAAGCTGGCAGTGAAGTGCATGATGACTGAGTCAGTGCACTCACATAATTTTTAGCAGAGTCACATTTGTCTCCTTCTTTGTTTCTGGGAACTCAGTCTTCAGGTACTGGGAGGTAGAGGAACTGGCCTAGTCCTTACACAGCTCTCACTCATCTGCTGTAACACTGTAGCAGTGCAACAGGTTTTTGGTTTTTTCCTCTGTAGATGCTGCCACTTGAAACTGCCTCCAAAATACACTGCATTCAAACCCATGCACAGGGCTGGTCATCCCCCAAATACAATCAAAACTAAATCAACTGAATTCAGTTGCTCCTATGCTGCAACAAGGAACTTAATTCTAAATCTACTCTGGAGATACCAACTCTGTCCACAGGAAGCACTTATATGGGAGCTAAAATGACTGCAAAAGTTTTACATTAATACTACAGTGACAGATCATTAGATTTTCTAGCTAAAAAAATTTCAGCCTCTCTTCCATGCTAGGTCATCTATTTTCTTACACCTTTCATCCAAAAGGGAAATGTTTTGAAGCTTTTTGTCTGCCCTCCCACCTGCTTCCCAAAATAGGTAGTAAACATGAAAGAAATTGCATCCAGGTACTGCATGTCCCTTTTCCACAAGTTCTGTGCCTGTCTCTCCCATAACAACTGGAAGAACACAGTTTGAGAGACTGCACAACACTCCAAGCAAAGAGCCCTCTCCAAATAGAAAATTCAAGGAGCATGATGCATCTCAACCACTATGAAATGAAAATGAGATATCACAGGAGCACTCATATCCAAAACAACACCATGTAGTCAAGTCCCATTTCTCAGTCTCACTAGATAATCTGGGCAGTGTATCAGAACACTCAGGAGTGATAAGTACAACTCAGTTACCATTAATGACAACTGATGGGAATGAGGTGATGTTATGTTGAAAGCACAAAGAAATGCTGGCATACCTGGGGTAATTTCAAAGAGATGTTTCCCTGGTTCATCAGGATTAGGTGGCAGCTCATTCACCTGACTGCCTTGCAGTAGTATCAAACCCTGTAATGGACACAAACATTAGTGAAAAGGGAAAGGCCACTAAAAGGGTAAGGAAAGGATGATGAAATGTATAGTAAATTCAAGTCCTGCTCATCTACTGAGCCCAACACCTTTCTACAGTTCTGAGCAAGAAAAGATTTGAGCTGGTCATGCACCTGCTTCACTGTCCTTTCTCTCACACTGGACACTGCTGGTTAAAGGCTCTTTCCTCTGGAATAACACTATGAGCACGCAGAAGTGATTCTCCTTGATTTCCGTAACTAATTATCCCTTGCAAAAGTTTTATCTCACATTACATCTGCTCTTCCTACACCCTTGAATTTCTGGTTGCAGCATGCATTTGAATAAAATGGCCAATTTTCCAGAGATCCTCAGTACACAGAAGTTCCCAGGGAGATACTAGAAGAGAGCAGCTAATTCGGGTTTGCAAGGCAATGGACTTACCCTTTTAATCCAAAAGACTATAGCTTCCCTAGAAAAAAACCGGAGCCTTTTTACTTCCTAAGTTCAAATGCTGCCAGTATTCAGCTTCATTTCCACTTTGAGCCCAAGCATAACTAACACAACATATTCCAGTTTGGGAATTCTGGATAGCTGGTGACAGAGTATCTTCAAAGTGGGCAAAATGGTCTTTATGGAAAAGCTGAAAAAGATACCACAGGAAGCTCTTGTCCAGTAACAAGAGTGAAACAAGCATTTAATCTCTGATATTTTAAAGGGTTTCCAGTTAACATTCTTCAGGACATATGCATAATCAGACAAAATACCGTAAGAACTGGGACTCTCAAGAGTTAAGCCATGAAGAAGGTAATCAGCAGTTCCCACTCCTGCACTAAACTGCCCTGGAATGCAAACTGGTTCCAAAGCATCTTTTCTTGCTGAACAGAAAACGAAGACAGCTGTTTCAGTCAGGTTTTTTCACACATATCCCTGGTTTATGAGAATGTAGCTATGCATGTTTACTAATCTGGCAACAACCAAATCCAAGACACACTTGACCATTATAACACTGGTAATCAAAACAAATTCTAGTTATGCTATTTGTCAGTTTGCAGATCCACATATAATGGAGAAACATAATTAGTGTCTCATGAGACAGACTATCCAGAATTTCAACTAACAGAAGACAACTCATCATATGACCTTTGCAATCTTCTCTCTAAAATAATGAGGCCAGATATGTTACTTATGATTGCTGCTATTCAGTATAACTTCCATAGCTTTGCTCCTTGGGAATACATCTTCCTACAGATGCTTTGTTCAACAGTGTAAAGGCTCAGTTCCTGTCCCCTGCTAGTGTAAAGATAAGACTATGGAAGGACACAGTGTAGGAGGGCACTTAGCAAAATCCATGCTGAGTGGTTTCTCAAGAATGGTTGTAAGATTTAAAATTGAGGTAAAATAAGTCAACACAACAGGATAAACCTTCAACACCCTTTCCTCCCAATCCTGTTGCCCTGCAATTTGACTCTGACGTTCACTGAAATTCAAAGATAAACTGAAGACATTCCAAAGATAACAGGAAAACACTGGAAAGGCAACTTGACAAAAATGCATCTGAAGTTACTCCAAATGGTATCAAAAAGTATTGTATAAAAACATCATCTTTAGAGTCCAATGGACAGAACACATTCTAGAAAATTATGCTGTTTCCTAAAGCACAAAATTCAAGCCCACTGCAGATGCATTAAAGCTTTTTATCATGCCAAGCCAATACTGAAGGAAGGTTAATGAATTAGTTGCAGTGACTTCTGTTCCCCTGGAAATTGGGGAGGGGTGCCTGCTGTCTCCTTTCCTGGGAATAGAAATGAGCCCAAAGCTACTTAAAAAACCCACACATATATTGACAGAGTCAGTAGCAGCATCAAAAGCTCTTTGCAAGTCAGTCCTCACTTCCCCCTGTCCTCATGGGGGCAAAAAAAAAAAAAAAGAAAACTCTGAAGAAAAGCAATGGCTGCAAGTCTACCCTCTAACGTTTGGTGTCTGATGGAGTGGGCTGTGCAACTGCAACTGTCAGGTGGCACACAAATATACACACCTTCAACAGTACTCTGTCCATTAAAGACAAGAATAATTCCTCTTCAGAAAGCCTACATGATTCTCCTGCCATTAGATTACAGTTCCACCTTTTCAGCAATATTATTAAAGGAAGAGTATCTACAGTTCTCTAAGAATCTGAAAGAACAGGTTTTCATAAAAATAGGCAACGCAACATCCATAAACAAAAAGATGTGTTTCATGTTTCTCTTTTGAAACATTATGTCATAAATCTCATTTGACTTTATCAAGTAAACAACAAGAATACAACTCTCTTCCGGAGTACGTATAAATAATCAAGTAGGCAAAAGATCAATGGGAACTCTGGTGAAACTATTGATTTAGTTTTTACACACAAGCTTAAAGGCCATACTTAATAAATAAACCAAGAAGATTTAAATTAAGCATGAGTACCTTTAGGTTTGAGGGAAATGAGGGATTATTATAAATAACAACTGGTGAAAATATCTCTATGGCCAATAACAAAGAAGTCCTTCCAATAAAGAGTCTCAGTTATCCTCCTAAGATGCATGGGCACGCCTGTGCCATTACCCTTTCATTCCAGAGAATCCCAAGCAACAGCTCTCTACAAGCCCCAAAAGTACATCTCACCTATGGGATGCATACAGTCGTAGCAGAAGTCAGATGCAAATCTAATTTGCAACTCCTACAAGAATAGTCAGGACATAGTCCTGTATCATCCTATACAAAATGGCTTCCCACAGTGATAAATGTATGGCAACCCTGTGCCCAAACAGGGCCACGGTTAAAGAAATCCTTTACAACATGATTACCTGAGGCAGTTTATTCCTCATCATGTTCACTGACACAGTTCAGAAGTGCCCAGCTCTCCACATGCACTGCATATGAAGATAAGGTGCTTGGCTTGAAAGTGCAAAATCCAGCTGCTACTGGCAGCATCCTGAGTAATCAGGTTACATCATCAAGTCGAAATCTCTCTAGCCTTTACACAGCAGACTATCTGTAATTATAGACCAAAGCCCTGATCAGGAGAGTGCAAGATATAAGATGCAGTCAACATCCTCATTCATCTACCATATTCATGTCAGGCCCACAGGGGAATATTAATTTCCATTCTCACTCTACAATGAAATTTATGTGTGACAGTCAAGCAGGCAGCTGCATCAAGCAGTTTAATAATCGTCCATAATGAGTCTGTGGATGGTGATGATATTACACAGGCTGACTGTCACTCTGTAATGCCTGTACTGACTCATCAGGAGCCAGCAGTACAGGGACACTGTCTGGTTCATTCAATTATGTTCCCTCTGTTCAATAACTCTGGTTAAAGGCCTGACAGTCAAACAATGACTAGTGAATTATGATGCATAATCTACTGCAGCAACTAGGGAAGACCTTAGCACAAATGCTGCAATAGAATTTTACAGCCATTTGAAAAACATGAATAAGAAATTCTTCATCTCCTCTGTAAGCTTTAGCCCATAGCACAACAGCCACCCCCTCTCCCTCCACACTAAAACACATTACAGCCCATTCTCAGCATGTAACAAAACCTATGCACTCCACACACACACAAGCCAGCCCTGAGCTGGTTCACCTCATGGCTAACAGTGGATTAACTGGGAGATAACGAGTCCCAGCTGAGCAAGCAAGGTTAATCACTCCTGCCTCAGTAATCTGTAACTCCATAGCTCTCCCTGTCAAACTCCAGTCTCATAGATGACCATATTAAGATTTGGAGGTCAGCATGCGCTAGTGGGTAAATAAACACCTTCTAACCTTTTCTCAAGCTCTATGACTTGTCTGGTAGTAGAGAAGCCTCCCTGTGACATCTCTTGCCTTTGAACCTCCTTAAGTGTGTATGGTTTTGGTGAGGATAGAAAACAACTGAAATGAGCTGTCAATCAAAGCATGACTGTGATCACAGAAGTCACAACCATTAAGTCCTACAGTTCTCTAGTCACACCTGAGGTTTAGTTTCCTCTTCATCCTTATAATAGGAGAGCTGATCCCCACGCAGCACAAACCACCGCTGCTGCCAGTTCTTCATAATGCTCCTTTGTTTCTTTAGCCAGCCACACTTCAGCACACGTTCTTGAGGATTTGGAGAAGATGGTCTGGAGGGAGGCCCAATCTGTTCACCCATCACCAGACTCCTTGACCGGGCTGAAAAGAGAATTACAGAGTAAGTGAAACAAAGAAATAACAGTAAGAACACTCAGAGAGGCTAAAGAACTGTTCCACATTTTCTTCTCAGATATGGACAGACCATTACATGTTCCCTCTTTGAACAGGTACTTGTTTTTCAGGGTGTACTTTCAAGTTCATGACAGCAAACACAAGACAAACATCACCTTTTTGGTACTGCTCACTCCAGGGTGTGTAAAGAGACACAATACCACCACTAAGGCTTCACTGCTCACACTACCTTTCTTTGTGGCAAATCATTACTGCCTTCCACCTCTACATGGGAATAGTGATACTGCTCTCTCCTAATGGGATATTTGCTCAATGAGGATGTGTAGTGAGGGGGCACAAAGAGAAGGAGAGTATAAAAAATACTCTCCCTTCACACACTATCAGTCTGGGGTGATTAACCAGTGAAACCAGCTGCCACAGGAGAGAGAGGGGAAAAAAAAATTAAAAACTGGGGAAGATTCAAAAAGAGAATTGTCAATCAAAGGAGTGACTGTGATCTACACAAAAGGCATAGAGATAACATAGCTATCCAGAATTATTAAAGTCATCTCACTCTTCAGGGCATTCTGGCATTAGAGCCAGAAAAACAAAATTAAAACATTAAATTAAAAAATAAAAGGACAAAATAGAGGAAAGAACCAACACATAAATCTGAGGAAGAGTTTCAGAAACAGACAAGTGAGGAAAAGTTTATGCAATAGAAGAAAAGTCTATCAGCCTTTCTATCTTCCTCTTTTGCAGTAAGAGTACTAAAGCTGGGGCATTTAGAACTAGTCTGGAGTAGCACACAATGATTATATATTGCAGGCAGTAAGCCAGTTCTCTGGAATAGATAGGTTAGGTGACCTCATAGGTCTTTTTCACATCTACTTCCTCTGGATTTATGAAGTATCTTATAATAACAGTTATTATTTAATATTTCATGCCATTTTTCCTTCATTAGAGCTAACACAACCCTGCTCCATCCCATTTTCTGCATTCAGCTAACTTAAAGCACAATTTGTAACTGCCCACTTGGAACAAGGCATGAGTTTACAGGCAAATACCAGTAAATCTGCATCACTGATGTCTCACATTAACACTGAACTGCTGCAGCTAAAAACCACGGAAGCTTCTTATTCAGGTATCCCTGACACACTACAGCTAATTCAAACTATCACAAGAAAGGGCAACCCTCTGCCTCTCAGAGTACCATCTAGTTTTGTCTCTTTCGGGTTCAGGCAACTAAGACGTGGCCTTGATGTTACCACCTGGTTTCTGCTCCTGGTGCCTCAGCACACAGTGATGAAACTGCCAGCATACACCAAAGAAAAAAATAATGTGGATGTTGTGGTGTCTGGGGAATTAAAAAAAAATAAATTAAAAAAAAAAAAAATCACAATTGCAACATTAAACTTGATCCTATTTCTTCACTTCCATGAAGCAAACTGCAAAATAAGGAGAGGCAGATAAGGGACTTTGGTCAGATCTTTAGAGAGCCTCCTCAGTGTAATCCAGTGAAGGAAATTACATTGGTGTCTGTGATAAAATCTGCTTTGACCTTCCTCATGACCTGGCAGTCAGGTCATCATGTTCTGCTTTATAAAGAACTATAAACCAGCACATCTACACAGTAAACGTTTTCTTCAGCAGAGGGCAGATCTGAATGGCATCACATCCTCCCATTATCAAGAAGTCTCCGTGACACAATCTCCACTTGTATAGTTTCATATCCTTTCTCCTCCCACTCTGGCTTAAGGATCCGCTCACCTCTCCTGTAACCATCCAGAAGGCACTCAAGTCTGACCCTAACAAATTCCAGTTTTATAGACAAAAGATGGCATCACTTTTTTAGTCCTAAATTGCAGACTCAGTACAAGCCCTAGCAGGCAGGATATAATTTTTTTTTACATTTCTCTAAACTGCTAAGGTAAATCCTGCTACTCTCAACAGAGCTGTGAATAACAGGTTTTATCTTGTGGCTCAGTCAAGAAAAATTAGGTTTCAAATTATAACTGTTTCATGCAGTAAGAAATTAAGTTTTTATTTTGTTTTTAGTTTCACTTAAAAATTAATTTAAAAGTTGAAATGTTGTAAGAAGTGCTGCTGCAGCATCGCAGCTTTTTCAGAATTACTCTTCCCTTAATTTATGCCTAAAATACATTGCTGAATTCAATGTGAGCTAATATATAGCATTAGTCCTACATTAGTAAAGTTTACCAGCAACTTTTGGATTCCCCTAAGTAACCCAATACTCCTTCATTCTGATTATTTCTGCACACTAAAAAAATAGTAAAAAAAAAAAAAAAAAAAAAAAAATCACTTAAAATCAGGCCTTGATGTATCCAGGCATATTCTCTAAGCTCACTCACTGTGGTCTGAGCTCTCTCAGACAGGTATTTTCATTCCCATAAATATATCAAGAACCACCTTCCCCCATGCAGCCAAGATCCTCAGGCTTTAATTCGGCCCTTCTGGCAGCACAGCAACCTCTGGCAGATGGTTACAGAGGTACCAGAACACCTGGCCCCTCCCCATCAGGATGTGGAGGACCCCATCTCATGCACAGGCTGTAACAAAACTCACTGGTCATGTTTAAATCTCTGTTGCAGAGGTCCATAGGAACTGAGTCAAATGAAACTTCTCTGCCTCATCCCAGGCCACACTTTACAATTATTATCAAACTGTAATCTGGTTTAGACTGTCCAGATTCCATTCCACATTCATGTTACAAACTGTGTCATTACAAAAATAAATATCCCAAACATTTGCTTTTACCAAAGGCACTATAATGGTTCTTAGGCAACATCTTGGCTATTAAAGTAACCAATTAGGTGCTCACTGAAAGATGGATTTTGGTAATGTTAGACTATCTATCTCCACACTGAAGTACCTTAGCACTCTCCAACTTAAGCATGAAAATGCCATCAGCCCCCAGTTTTCCTGACTTGCATGTAGTATATACACCCTCTGCTACTTTACCTCTCCCTCTAAGAAATTCATTTTATTTAACTGGAAACCTACCATCTATATTGACACAGACCTCACAAAAGACATCAAACATCTTGCTTTGAAATAACCCCAAATATGTTACTTTGTATGTTCCCTCACTCCTGCTTTGGTACTACTTGTACAGCTCACCTAGTAATTATTTATTTTAGCCAAGACTTAAAGCTTTCACAATCAGTCTCTGGAGAATGCAGATCTTTTTCTTATTTTATTTTATGCAGCACCACATCTCAGTCAATTGCTATGATTGTTAATTCTTCATGCTGCCTTAGCTTTCCATTTCCTTAGTTTCTGGTCGTGACTGTAATAGTTAATTTCATTAGGGAGATACTTAGGAACTTCATCTGCAAGTCAACAACATGGATCAGATAGAAATTTTTAGAAAGAGGAATTATTTATGGCTATTAACAGCATTGATGCTTATACTGCATGCTTCACAGAATATAATAATTGCATAGAGGTCAGAAGAAAACTTTTACAGATGAGCACAGCCTGCCTTTAAAGCAGCAGCTATCTCAGACTACTGAGATCAAAATATCTACTTCTATAATCTGATGCAGTACATCAAGACCTTGATTCTTAATGGTAGAAATATATTATTTGTGCTCATCTATTTAACAGAATTATGGAATCAGCAGAACATAAGGAAGAAAACAAATCAATAAATCAGACTCACAACTCAGCAAATACATTACATGCTCTGGAGTTCTGATCCAGTAATGCGTTTTCAATAACGCCACACAGGTTGGTTTCGCTCTTCACATTGTCATTAGTTGATTATTGATTTAGCCATATGCATAAGTTCTAAACAGAAATCGGTGTAGAAAGGATTCAAACTCTCCACGGATAAAGGTTTGGGATTCATTTGCACAGCACGGCAGTACTGAAATGCCAACCACATACCCACACCACGCCCACTCCAGGTTAATTGTAGCACGGCAAGGTAACAACAGACCAGGCAGACACATAGGTGGCACTAACGAGTCGAGCCATTTTGGGATGGTAAATCATTGTGTAAGGCAAGAATCAGAATTACAGACCTTGAAAATACTCCTGTGACTGGAAGTGACACTGGCATATGGAAGTTCTCATATCGAGATGAATATGAGAGGAGGAATACAAGCAAAGGCAGTGAAGCAATGCTTAACACTCAGTGTGCAAATGCCTGAGACTACACTAAACAAACTCCCCTCCTTGATTGACACTTGATTGTCATGCCTCTAATGGTAAAATCCAAGATTATCCTAAGGAGTGGGTGGGTCAAGTTGGATGGAGCCACACTTCCATTCCTTACAGAGGCAGCGATCCCTATCCAGAGGGCCATACACCACTACAAGAGTTCCTCTACAACTTAGACCTGCCTCCAAGCAATATCCACATTCCTGTTTTCTCATCACATCTATTTTCTACCCTGAATATGCACATAACAGAGACAACATCTGCCCTTCCCTATCCATACCATCCCCCCTTCCTGAGTTCAATCCTGCCTGGCAACATTATACAATCTCTTCTGCTCTCCCTCTCCCAGCTCTGAACACCACTAGAGATTTGAGCACTCAGTAAGTACTTACTTAAACCAGACATGGAAATCAATCAACTCAATGCAATTCAACATCAATTAAAGTTGTAATCTTTTGAAATTTCATAGGCAGTTAGCTAAAATCAATATAGTCATTAAAATTGATTCTGGCCAACAAACTGTCCTACAATAAAGGCACTTTGCTCTGGTGTTCCTTCAGTCTGATGACACAGTGACACGACATATTATTTCTAATATAGTCTGTTTAAAGCACTAGCCACAAAGGGAAGTGGTTTCCCATACTATAAAAAATATTCTCACTTGGTTTACTCAATTCAAATTTGGCCTTATAAAAAGGATTCACTGGAAACATGAGTAATATGCCTGAATTTCCTTTCACTGAATTGTAGGCAATAAAATACTTGGTTTAGATTTTTCTGTATCCATCTCACAACCATATCTATGTTTGAATTTGATTGCTAAGATACCAGAGTCAGTAAGCACAAACAAAACCAAGATACTTCCTCAGCACAATCTGAGAATTAAGCATCTTGAAACACAATAAGCAAAGAAATTAGTCAGAATATTTAATATTTCTAAGGAACTGGCAAGGGCTTTTAGTTCCCTCAAGACAGAGTAGCAATCTCTACAGAAACAAAAAGGTGCTACACAGTCACGTACCTGCTCCCATTTTGTGATCAGGATGACAATTGCCACATTCAGAAACACTACCATAAGAGCCAGCTTGTGCTCCATCACTTCTACTCAATAAAGCTGCACCTGTCTGCTCAGAACATTTTATAGAGCAAAGTGATGTGCTGTGTTCTATTTCGTTCCCTTGATCTGGTTCTCTTTCAGCCAAAATAAAAACAGGAAAGGAAAAAATAAAAGGGTCTGGAAACCTGTTTCTGTTTGTTTTTTTTTTTTTCAAAAAAACCCCTATGCAGGCATTACACTGGAAGCAGTTCTGTAACATTACAGTCCAACCAAAGGAAAAGCAGGGAGACAGCTTTATATATGTTTGTCTACTAACTTGTATTTTCTGCAGTGGTTGGAAAACCAGACTGAAAGTACCAAACCAGACTAAAAAAAAAAAAAAAAAAAAACCCAACAACTTAAAGTCTGAAGGATTGGTGGATCTGTTTGTATAAATATTTACTTGTTATTAAATTCCTGCAAGAAAAACTGCATTCCCAAAAACCAGTTCATAAATGTAAAATCCAACATAAACTAGTACAATATACTATACTATAAACCACTGTAATTTCACTCAGACTACGGATGACTGCTGTTAGAAATTGGCTATATTCACAGTCTGAAATACCTTTCAGCCCTTAACTGAACAGCAGAAACTTTGGTTATACATTATTTACCTGTAGGTAAGCACATTCTGTTTAAAAACAATCACCAAACCCAAATAACCCTGCCCCCCAACCACATAGATAGCCTTTTGAGCAAAAAAATACCAAAGGGGGGGGAGGGGGGGAGGGGGTGAAGAAAGGTCTGAATAGAAAGGAGATTACCAAAAAACATATTTCGGCTATGGCTAAAGAATCTGAGCCAGCATGAAGGACTCTGACAAGAAAAGATGAATGCCCACAAAGGAGCCCAAATGGCTTGGGAAACTAGACTTGTCCATGAAGGAACACCCTATCTCCAGAACACAGTTCCATCTCCTCTCAAAGTCCAAAAGCTGAGGGTTCTGCTTTTAAGATGTGTGCTATTTTGTAAAGGTTGTTCTCGCATGTCTTGCACTGCCAGATCAGTCAGTGCTTTTTCACTGGCAAACTCCAGGTGCACCAAGAAGTTCTGAAGAATAACACTGGACTGTATAAATGCTTCATATCAGCACTTTTTAAAGGGTGAACATGCTGACAGTACCTGGCAGAAAGGGAGGCAGGATTTCCTGCCAGTAAGCAGGTTAGGCACACCCAAACAACACTTGGAATACACATAACTGGATCTGCTTCTGAAAGCTGTGTAGCCCCACCGTGCCGTAAGCTCAGGCACAGCAACACACATTACAAGTTGCCTATAGCCTTTTTAGGGTCATCACAGCTGACTCGGGTTTTCCATCTATCTTCAACAAGATCACAGTATTTCCTTTGTAGGATATGTAGAAAAACGATGCCTCTGTTCCACTGGCACAGCATTTATGGAACACAGTCAGAAACGAGGCAAAGACACACTAGTTTGAGGGAAGTTGCTCGCTCCCTGGCTAGAATGAAGAAATTAATCTTGGACTTCTTTGTGGTGTTCAACAGCCATGACTTTTCACCACCTTACAAATGGCATAGCCAGCTCTGTATAAAGCACACTGTAAATCAGAAAAATAATTTTATACTCCAGTGACCTGGGTGATGTGACCATAAAAGCCACTTTACTGAGCAGAGTTACTTTCAAAAGTATGCAGGTCGTTTATCTAAACATGGCATCAGGGGGATAAGACTGAAGAAAGAAAAAAAATCAGCTTCAATCTTAGTCCTCTTTTCAAGTAACACAAAGTTCAAGGCTTCCATGAGATATACTAACCAATGACCTGGCAATGCCTTGTCTTTATTACATCAGAGAACACACATACAGTAGCACAAACAGATAAACATTAATGCAGAACCTTTCCACAAGTCAAGGAAAACCCAAGTATATTTGATAATCAATGCAATCCACCCCATACAATACAAAACATAAAGACTGGAATAATTTAATCATTTTCTCCTGAAGAACAACTGACATTCATCTTCAAACTATTGTTACAAATTGATGGCATGCTGGACTTCAGGAAAAGCTAAGTATTTTGGCAATACACTGCTATCCATAAAGGGGCATTGGTTTGCTGGTTGACATTTCACACTGGAGACCTTTCAGCTATTGTACAAAGCAGTCCCAAACTTAATTTGCTGTCACTATCAGCAAGAAGGCCAGCAGGTCTCAACTCCACAGAACAGTTATTTAAAGAGTTTAACCTTGTATTTGCAAAATAATTTGAATTTCTGTTTCAGGTTGTAGGAATAGGTAGTAATTTTGACAACTGTCAATGAACAAACCTTAAATACTGCAGGTAACCTGCCACCAGCTGTTCTCAAAAGCACCCTGCAAATACACAAAGCCATGCCAGTCTTTTCAAACCACCAGCATTAGATCATGGATAAGTGCCAGGATGGAAAGATGATGGCTTGACTTCTTCTGCTACAACAGACTGACCTACCAATTTACTATCTAGTAAAGTGAAATAGCCCATGTCCTTTGTTACTGCAAAACCAGAGTTACAGACCATATTGACAGTGTAAGAACAAGTACAGAAACTGCTCCCAGCAAAAGACCGTATTTTCCAGTCCCTTTATCTGCACCATCCTCTGAGATCTTCCATCTGGATCCACTGCAGACTATTCAGAGGACAGATCAGCACTTGGGTCGTCTCTAATTGATGTGTTGCTTTAAAGCACATGCACTTGTTGCACACTGCGGACTACAAAGCTATCCAGCAAACCCAAGCACCAGCTCTCCACTCCCACTGAACTCTGGCACAACCTCTTGCAAGCTGTACATCTTCTCCATCTGGTTGGTTAGAACTGCACACCTGACAAGCACTGCTGAAGGCATCTCTGTTGCATCTCTTGTAGTCCCATGGACAACCACACTGAGCTACAGCTTACCACTGCCAGAAGAAAAAAGTCTTATTCCTTTCCTTCTACTTCCACTCAGCTCTTTCCATCTGCCAATACACTCAGCCTTACATTCCCACACTACACTAACAAGGTGAGACCTTTTCATAAGAGAAGTCGCTCACTGTAATGGTAGAAAGTTCTCAGATTTTTTTTCTTGCTGCTATTTTAGTGAGTCAAATCAGGTCACAGAAGGAAGGCTGAATGAATACTTGTACTCCCTCTGCAATCAGCAGCAGCCCCTTGCAGTCCTCTCTATGGCTATGACTATTAATTTTTAATAATCTTTCCAGCCACAGTAGATTAAGGAGCTAACAAAAAAATGCTGACCACAGTAACACTCAGTTTGGAGCTGGGACTGTGGCCTGAGTTTGTACATCATCAAATACTGTGGAAGCCTGATCAAGATTGTAGCTCTACAGCACTACAGATGCAGCATAAACATAGGTCCACTGCTGCCTAACAACTCGGGCTCCTCAGAGGCACTCCAGTCACCCACATGCTTTTGCTAAATACTGTCTGTGCCATGCCAAGCATGGGACATATTCTTCAGACACTGCAGTGTCTGCTAGCATCAATGATTCCTAAAATTGATGTTATGAGCACCAAACATTTGTCCACCCTGCTCCATGAGATATCACTTCCCAAAATTATTCTGGACTGAAAAAATAATCTAGAGTAGAGAAAACTCTCTCAAGGCCTTTTGCCAGCAACTGGCTATAAAATGACGTGATACCACAACCCAGCTGCTGTCAGCAATAAACACCCCTGAATTCAGTCGTAACATTGTATTTCTCTTCTTTTAGTCATCCAAAGATCAGGAGGGTATTCATGCCTACCCTGCTTTTTAGGGCATAACACTGAACCAAGAGCCCATTTTGCCTATTTCAATACTGTTGTACCTATTTTCAATGTGTGAACAAATTCTGCTTCCTTATGTATGCAACAGCTGACTGACTTGCTGCACTGCCAGGCTTGATCTGGGGGACAAAAGCAGAAGAAATATAGGAATTCTTACTCCTACATTAATTCATACTCTGAATCTAAGTACTCAGATATTTGACTCATCATTATTTGTGACATCACTGGTTAATAAAACAAAGGTGGCTCATCCTAAACTGGAAGTCTGCAAAGGAGTAAGTATTAACCCTGGGCCTACAGTTCTTCCAAAGAGATCATAAAGAACCCAAACCCTTTCCATGCAACAGAATCAGTTCTCACCTTAGAAACAACATATGCAGCTTGTCATTTATTTCCTATACCACAGGTTGGTTTTTCTAATACCAGTGCACAGGATGACAATCTTAGTGAAGCATAACATTTCTGAACACCTGCTTTTAAGGGGAAGGATATTACAAGCAACTTTTTTCAACCACAGCAAAAACCTAGTATCTCCTCTATTTAACTCTTCATAAAGACTAATTTACAGCTCATTGGGCACAAAGGATGCACAGAAAAGCTCGGTGGAAGGAATACATATTAGAAAGACTGTCAGTAGGAGCCTCCCTCTCCCATATTAGTTTTAAATACCTAAATACATGCAGGCCTGGACAGAGTCTAGGCACAGATCCTTTCCTCTTCCATCTCAGCAGATGGCACATGCTGCAGCCTCAGGAAGGAGTTTCCCACCAGTGAACCTTTATCATTGCATCAACTACCCCTGCCCATACTGCAGAGAGCTGAAGAAAACAAATTAAGTTGTTTATGCTGCTGTGCTTGCCTAAAATTTACCATAAATGTAAAGGGAAGGCCAGCAAGGAAAGAAAGTCATTCTGGCAGTAATCTTACAATTAAGAGCAATACATTTATACAGGTAGTAAAAGTAGCAGGTGACTGTTCTCTCAGGAGAGAGGTGCTAACATTTGTAGTGCTTCCACTGTGCTATTTATGCACTAATTTCCAGTTTCACCCTGTACTCACTCAGTGATGTTCTACGAGTAATTAGAGAGCCTATGGCTTCGTGATTTTTTAATATTTAATTCTCTCCCCACAAGTGGTCTCCCCAGCCATCCAGCTGCCCTCAGAGCTGAATTACTGCTCTTTCTCAAGGCCCCTTTCCCTCCCCAGGAGGTGAAGCTATGGCTCGTTATTTTGAATTCAGATTGCCTGTGCTTAATAAGCTGGTGCCTGCCTGCAAACTTTTCAGGGCTTTTTCTAAGGAGAATGACTGCCTGCCTGTGCCTCCAGGCAGGGACAGAAAGCTGCTATTGCCAATAGCAGCAATTCTCCAGCACACACCATGTATCCAATTTGAGAGCAGTATCTCTACAGAAATGAGAGGATTACACCTTTGAACAACTCATGTCCTTCTTCATGGGACATGCCACAAAGTAAGAGCGAGAATGCAAACCTGTCTCTTGAAGAATCCCACAAATATCACTTTCTTGACCCTGTCTCTATATGCAAATAGCCACTAAATCAGGACAAGAGAGACCAAAAAAAAAAAAAAAAGCCCAGAGCTTATAATGCAGCTCCTTGCCACACACCCCTGCACCAGAACAGCACAATGCTAGGAGCCTAACCCTGTACTGAGGAACACAAGTAACTCCATGCTTCATTCACCTCCCTAGGGCTGCACATAGTGAGAAGGGACCCTCATAGTTTACTTGTCCCCTACGCTTCACCCTTTAGTCTGCTCCTATTTCTTCATGCTACCTTCAGGGAAGTTAGTCCAGCAATGCACCAGGTCCAGCCCAATGCCTCCGTCCACAGCCCCTGTACCCCTGCCTTAGGATTTAGACTTAGCAGCTTCATCTGAAGTTCCTCCACAGCAAAATAACAAAACACAGGGCTATGCTGCAGGCAGCCCTACTGCCACCACCTCTTCCTCCTCCCCCCCACGGTCTCAGAGATGCCTTCCTCTACCAAATTGAGCTATAAACCAAATTACCAACACCTCATCCTTGCCTTTTACCCACATACCTCCCAGAGAAGAGCTCCTGAACTTGCCTCTCCTGCCTTAAAGGATCACTTATTTAAGGATATGGGGTAGTGAACCGCCCCCTCACAGGTGGGCTCCTCGTTAATGGTGCCTCTGCTCTGCCAGCTGCACGAGTCACTCTGATTGCTCCCACCCCAGGGCCTCATGTGCTCCCAGCAATGTTGGTGGGCTCTGAGGGCTGAAGGAAGTGTTTGGAGGAGTTCACAGCTTCAGGGCTGTTTACCTTGGTTCCAGGAGTAAGAAACCGGGTGTTACCATTTGCCTGGTAGGCTGGAGGTGCCAAGGCGCTGGCCTCCCAAGTGCTCTGGGATAGCTGTGTACAGCACCAGCCCCTCAAACCAAAGCTGAGCGTGGGGCTGTGGAGGCACCGGTGCTGCGCTGTGCAGAGCTGAGGCTGCAGGTGCTCAGGTGGCATTTGGTGAGAGGCACTAGACACAGGAGAGCTCCTCTTTTCCATCTTTCACTGGCTGGTGAAGGGATGGTTCTTCACACAGCATGAGGGAAATAACCCAGTTCTACGACAGGCATGTGAAGGATACCAGTACATTTGCAGCAGCCTAACTAACCAAAATGTTTCCCATCACTTTTCCCAGGCTCTAAATTTTAATTAAAACAGACAAACAAAAGTTTAATTGTTATGACTGTAAGGAAAACTTTCAACATACTGTAACATATGTAAGAGCATGTCACAAACAGAAATAATAGGTCAGAGTGTCACCCAAAAGTACAAGGTCCTACTAAGGAGACAAGGATTATCCTTGGTGCCTCTACAACTGAGACCGACAGTGCTGAAGACAGGAATACTGTAAATTATATATCATGGCAGCAGGCTAACTCTCTTTCTATAGAGGGCAATCACATCACTCATTAAAATACAAATGCATAAGCCTGTAGTCACTCCAGCTTCCATTTTCTAGCACATTTAAATGCAACTGGGCAGGTGTAACCGTTTTGGGACTTTTCAAGCCAAGGAGCAAATGCTTTGTTTCATTTTTTAATCTCTTAAAAACAAGGAAACAAAAATGCTTGGGACTGAAGAATGTAGTCTGAAAACTGCCTTCACTCCAATCCATATGGAAAGTTCTCTTGCTTCCACTCTGCGAGGATATATTTTTATGCCCCATCACATAAAAAGAATATGAAAATAGATGTTTTCCATTGCAGTCACTCATTTTGGGATCCTGGACTCGGCCAATTGCTGTGCATGAACCCCTATAGATGAAAAAATAATGCAAAATCCATTCAGACCCAGCCAGAATGAATGATTTCCCAGAAGGCCCATTTGTGCACATTAAGATTTTCAGTCTGTGAGATTTTGCACCTTCCTAGATCTTATGAAAAGAACATGTACCTCTGAATGCTGATTTCTGAGTCATAGATGTGAGGTTGCTGGTGGAACGGCAAGGACTGCCTTATACTTAATAGTTACTTTTAATAAAGCAAATTATCTTTGTTCTCTACTGTCCTTTTCACAGACATTAGGAACTACACCCTGGATCTCAGGCTCAAGTCTAGACACCGCATTTTCAAAAGCTTGAATGCCTTTAAACCCAGGAGCTTTCTTAAGGACAGTCTACAACTCAACCAAAAATGACAGCATCACAATTCAATGTTTAAAGGTACCTTCTCAGCAGAGAACTGGAAATAAAAGAGAAGTTGCTGAAGAATTCCTATTTGCACAAATGCTGGGAGCCTGAAGCAAAGAGCCAGCTAGCCACACACACATAGGGGTTTGAACCTCAAGAACTCTACAAATACATGGACATCCCTAGATTCAGCCACATTGCTGCCTTCTGTCACACTCAAGTAAAACTACAGGCTGTACCCTGAGTATCCTTCCTTGTCCCTTCTCTTCAATCTGTCTGCTCAGAGAAGTCACATTGTCTCCCTTACACAACGAAGTCTTCAATGGCAGAATTAACAGTCACTACTCTGAAAAGTCAGCCAAACTCATGCAGCAGCTTGCAGCAGATCAATGGCCCTTGTCGATGTTCACTGCAAGCAGAACATTCTCACAGCCTTCTGAATAATGTTTGTCCACCGTTTATCACCTGAATCTTCACTGCAATCCCAGCTGAGACTCCAGGGAGCATGAACTACCACTTCCCATTCACCTCAATCTTGCAAGGTGGGACACTTACCTTCAAGAAGCATTCAGCATCTTCAGAATGGCCTGTTTACAGTTCCTGTGAACAAGAGCTGTAGAAGAACCTTGCAGGATTAGGTCCTACTTGGTAGGCTTTGATAGAGGTTACCAGTGCTTTGCCACAGCATTGCAAAAGTAGGAAAATTCCTGGAGTTTCCAAACCCAGCATCCCAGCTCTTTTCATGAGTTCTAAATTCATCCAGAAATAAACTTAGCACTGCACAGTTAATGAACCAAACAGAACAAACCCAGAGAGAATGACATGTACTGCTACAAATAGAATCACAAAGGTACACTATAGTTTGTCCCCTAAGTATCAATAGCCCCTAGGAATCTAGCATGTCTGTGGATACTAAAAAGCTAGGAGCAGAGGAATTTTCCAGCTGCTACAGCATCCTGTGAAGTTTTTCTTTCTCATGCAAGCTAAGTGAGAAACAATTTTAGGTTTTTGTAAACCAAGGCTTTATCTTGCACTTGCAAACTTGTTTTCCAAGTTGTTATGGTACACTGAAGAAAATATTTTGAATGGGTGTTGTAAAGCCTCCACCAATCATTCTAGAAGGTGGTTGATCAAGGGACCAATAGTGTCATGCCACCCTTGTGAACAAAGCTATATAAGCTGATTTATATAACTAAATATAGCCATTTTGGCCACTTATCCTGAAACTGGACTCGTGTAGTTTTTCGCTGTTCTTGGTACAACAGTGACACATGTCTGTCCCATAACCAGACTTCAATATATATTAGTGCACAAATTAGTCTCTTCCAGGTGGTTTGAAGAAAGCAGAAGAATGGCAGGCATGACACAGCCTTCCGGTACAACCTTAGCAGCATCATCTAGCTTGTCTCATCAGAGCTATAGTAGCTGCCAGGAATGCTGGATAACATATATTAAAAGATTCCCTTAGAAGGGGGATGGCAAAGAGGCAGCATCTACAAAAGGCTTGCTGAACTTCTACAACATTGTGTAACTAAAAAATAAGTACTTATGACTTTACTGTGGGTGTGGCAGTAAATATCTGATCCTGACAACTCCACATGGCAGGAAGCTTCTTCCTTCCAAGATGCTAACAGCTACTTAATGGGCTGATGGCATTTTAAGGACTTTTAATCACGTAATATGGCTTCAATATACAATGCAGTGACATTTGGCTGAAAGTACCTGTCTCAGAATCACAGTAGCTAGAAGCAGTGACACTTTTCCTATTTTAAAAAATGCTGGCATGGCTGAAGAAAACCCTAATCTTTACAATACTCTTCTGTGTTTGCTTTAGGTCCTAAATTACATTAATCTAATCTGTTTCCAATATGCAGGAAGATATCCCTCTTACACTGTCATTAGTTTGTGAGTGGCAATGATGATTTACAAATGCCATGTCAAATGAGGAACTGGTGCTGCCCCTGAAGATCACAGAATACATCCCCTGCCAGAACATCTCTTCCAGGTGACCTGACATCGAGACAACGGCTGTGCCCAGCCCCAGCTCACTGCTTTACAAACATGGCACACTATACCTCGCAGCTCCGAATGACTGCTCAAAGCAGCTGTTGCAAACCCAGGGCAGGTTTTTCTTCCTTCCTTCCTTTTGTCTTGCCCACAGCTCACAGAAATAGTATCTCCACCTCCTGCTTCCAGCCCTGCAAGGATAATGTGCTACAGCAAACTGCTTCTCCAAGATGCTGCAGGTAAACCAGGCACACCTGTCTCCAGCCGTTATAATGAATTCAGCGTTAGAAACACAGCATTAGCAACCACTAGAGGGGTGAAAAGACTACGTCGAGTCCCAGGACAGAGTACATTTTTTTTTTTTTTTTTTTAATTTATCCCTGCTGCTCATCCCAGACATTGCAGACCACGTTGGTGAACATCAGCACAGGTCTCCTCCTCCTTCTGCTTCCTTCTCCCCGAACAGTCACTCCGCTGCCCTCCCCAGGGCTGGCTTCAGCCAGCGGGGCAGCAGCCACTGCAGCCGGGGTGGGGGACACTCCGCGGGCAGCGGTACAGGCTGTCCGCCGCCGCGAAGTTTCCCCGCGCCAGCAATGGTCTCCGTCCCCACCCCGCGAGGGGCACGGGTCGCACACTCACCTCTCCTGGCCTGCCTGATCTTGGGGCTCAGCATGCTCCCGGCTGGGCGCTGCCCGCAGCCTCAGCGCCCGGCTCCGGCCGCCGCCCCGCTCATCGCCGCCACCGCCGCTCGCCGCTCCAGCCCTGGCTCGGGGGCGACGCTTCACGCGGGGCTGAATAAGCCCTAATACATTATTTATCCGGCCTCGAATTAATTCCCATCCAAACTAGGCATTAAGTGTCTCGGTAATTACTGCCGATAGATCACCAGCGCGCAGACACGAGGGCTGGCCCTGGCTCCTGCCGCTAATTGGCCACGCGGCCGTGTGATCAATGTGCCGCTTCCAGGGAGCAGCGCTCAGCCCCGCTCCAGAGCTGCGGCTTCCTCCGGTGCCGTGCGCTCAACAGATGCTTTGACTCGACAAGGATCAGATCAGGAGCTGAGCCTGATTCAGCGGGATTTCCTCTGCGCTGGAAGAAATACCAAGAGCGGTGGTCCTGAGGGCAGCGGCGTGCTGGACCACCTGCTGTGCCCTGCATCCCTCCCGGGGAGGCATCCCGGTGAGAGCTGGGGAGCCGAGGGAGAAACGACCCACTGCTCTCTGTGACTGAGAAAAATATTTCTTGCCTGCACTGACAGCCTGGCAGGATGGGCACAAGGGAATGTCTTCATTACATTTTACATTGCATGACATTTTAGCACCCATCATTTTTATTTGTACTGTTTGCTAAGCTCACCCTCACTCCTCCCCGGGAGGGAGGCAAAGTCTGCAGTTCTGCAGACAGTAATGAAGAGGAGGAAAGGACAAACATTTGTTGAAATAGATAGAAACTATTAAGTAGTGTCTATAAAATATAAATAGATAATTAGATGATAATTGAGTAATGGACATATCCTGACCCTGGGCTGCTCTTAGCTCCATCTGCCTAGCAGTTCCTTCTGTGAGTGCCAAAAAGGGGGTAAATACTTCCCTAGCAGTGTACGTGCCCTGCAGTATCACCCTGCAGGTTTGTATTGCTGAGTTGTACTGACAAAAGACATTTGAGATTGGCAGTTTTCTCCTCTACCAGATCTATCATATCTCGGATACTTAATGCTGGCTATCGAGTTGTATCTCCAATACTGGAAGAGGTTTTCTGGCGCTTTATAGAGGTTGTACTTCTCAATGTGCAGACTGCAGCAATGGCTGAGATATTTTGGACCTTTTGCTGCTGGTGGAATAAGTGATTGTAAATCTTTGAGTTCATGGTGGCATGAACTCAGATTTACACACTTGTATGTGAGGATAGAAGTGAGATCTGAACTACCATCTCAGTTCTGAACACACAGCCTCCTGCAGTTATCTCCCCACTAATCATCTGTTTTAGCTGGGTTTCAGCACAATGAAGAATAGCTAACTGGTGATCTCTTGGCCAGCAAACTTAACAAGCGTCCTGATACTGTGGACAAGCAGAAGGAGCATCAGCAGAGGGATGTTACACTTCTGCCTTTCTGTCCAACCTGAGACTCTGGATCAAAAAGTCGTTCCTACTAACCACTTAATAGAACTCTTTTTCTCTCCATATTTTTAGCAATTCCTGTCTGTTTGGGTGCTGTTTATACACACCATTTTGCAGTTTGAGCAGGAAGTCAAAAGGTGTGTACAGTAAACATGACAAGGGATAAAGCTGACTGAACTTTTAACCTCATGGGAAGCACAGAACACTTCATCCTGCTAAGTCACTTCCCATGAAAACTTGATTTCCCCTCTGGGAAAAAAATAATATAGCATGACCTATATAAATAATTATCATTTTTAAGAGTAAAATGAAAACATTCAAGAAAATAACAGCCTAACACTAAAGGCTCACTTCTAAGTTGTTCTTGTTAAGTAAAAAAAAAATACTCAGTGCAAATGGAAATATTCAATTTGACACTGTTTAAAATATTTTACTTTGACTTAAACATTTTCAGCCCTTCTTAAAGCAATTTTTAAAGTGGAAACATAATTTAAATGCTTTTTTAAACACTTGGAAAGTTGGGGGGCCGGGGGGGGGGGGGATGTGTGTTGGGATTTTTTCCTCCCATTTAAGTATTGGTCTGAAGTCCAGGTCTGAAATTCTCAGGCATTATTTGTGGAAAGTAAACTGCTTGCCAGGGATTTTAAAAAACCCCAAAAACAAACCAAACGAAATTGAAACAAACAAGCCAGCTGAGAGGAAAAAAAAACCTTACAACAAAACCATCACCTCCAGTAAGTGGTTCCATGCTGGCTGCAATGCTTTGGTCTGAAAATTTAGAGAAATAGCTCCTCAAAGAAACACTAAGAGTAGATGAAGTAGAAAGGTAGCACAAGTTTCTAGAAGGAACCAGGCCCTATGGGAATGTTTAATCCCTAAAGTTTGTGTGCTGAACTGCTTAAACTGAGGAAGATAATTGGGACAAGTAATCTCAACAGTTTGTATTTACCTTAATTCTCCTGTGTGAGTTTAACAGCTCCTTTCCATCCCAGCAGCAGAGATATTCTCCCATGTAAGCACATTCTGCAAAGATGAGAGAAACCTGTATTGTGATCCTGAAGTGCATTAATAGCCTTAACACACCTCCCATGGTCACCATCCACACCCTCCGCCCATAGGTCCAGGATCTCTATTTAAGCCCAGGCTTGGGCTTCATATCCAGCTTAAACTATCTGGTAGGAATATTGGTCTTTAATGCAGCTGTAGTGATAGACTGGGTTTTCAGCTTGGCCTTGCATGTCCCTCACTGCTGTGGAGCTACCTAGTAACTGGAAGATTGTGTCTGCCATTGGTAATCTTTATTCTACGTAATTCTCACTCTTAGCCATGGGGTGTTTTCCTAGCTTGACCCTAGACCTGCTTCTTCATCATCATAAATGTGTTTGATGAGCTTGATTTCTGATTGAACCTGGCCACTTCTAAATCTTTCCTCCTTACTTCATTCAGGTGCTGTGGGGACTATGGCCTGGCCTGCTGTGCTCTCCCTCTCTCCCTTAGGGAGGAAAGGGGTTTTGCTGCTCATTCTATTCCAGAGCTGGGCTCTAAGGGTGGTCCCATTTAGTAGGCTTCTCAGAGTGACTTAGGAAGCTGCTGGGCTGTAGGCAATAGGGCTTTTATGACTGATCTGAGTCAAGAGGGGACTGATGGCTTGGAACACTAAAGTGATGATGTGTACCAGTTGCTGCAAACCACTGCCCTCGTGCTTATATCCCTCTGCTTGGTCAAATCCAGAATGACAGTCAATTGCAGAGCTCTAAGCATCTAGGGAGCTAGAAAATAGAAATCAGTTGACTAACCACATACTGCAGAAGTGTTACTGTGACTCGTATGTGAATCTAAAAATAAATGTGGTCATTAATTATCTGCTGCCTTTTTGGAATGTGGAAAAACTCTTCTCTATCAGAAGTGTTCACCATTGATTGTTAAGCACACATAATGAAGGCAGGTGATGTGACCTAGGGATTAGAGAATTTAAGGAGAGTGAGGAGATGGGGTCTCTTGTCTTAATGATAGCTGATTTCCCATGGCGACAAGCAAGATATTAAATCCCAGGTCACATCCATATTAATGCAGTGTTTTGAGATCTGGGATTGGCAAGTGCTATCTAACTGCAGAGGATGATAATAAGGTACTGCAGCAGGGACACTCACAGAAGATATGATTCATCTGTTGGCGCCAAGGCTGATGACTGGAGGCTAAGAAACACGGCGGGTGCTTGAGACGGAAGAGTGCGTGGGCCAGTGAAGTTGCTGGAGCTGTTGTGAGGTGGATTGAATGGATCTCTGTTTCCCCAGGCTGCACACACAGCATGCTGTCACCTACCAATTATCACACGGTATATCCTTATTTCCTCCTCCTCATCTTCTGCTTCCATCTGCAGGCCAAGGACTTGTTGTAACTAGCTGACTGATAACGTTTTCTTTGCTCATCAGCATGATGCACCTGGATTAAAGCCCAAGCTCAAATCGCCCTGGACTTTGGCCCCATGGAACTCTAGATCCAGTTTATTTAGACTGTAACCAAAATTGCAATCTGTTCTAATATGTTATAAAGTGGAGTTGATAGAAAAGGGTCCAAAAAACCAAGGAAAACCATGGTGAGCATTTTGAGATCAATAACTGCAGCAGCATTTCTTCTGCAAGGCAAGTTTGAATGGTTATGTATACAGGAACTGTGAAATTCTGCTGAAGAAGTTTGTGCATAAATCAACAACTTTTCAAGTATCTAATGACCAGAAGAAATTTCAGTTTGATATAACCCTTGTTTACAGGCTAAGTGATCACCACTTGAAAACTCTTGATGCTCATGATGCCAGATGGTTTTCCAGGTGAAAAAGGGCACTGGTCTTTCAGCTGCCAGTAACCAGTGATTTTACTGGCAGTCTTAGGAGTTATAGCAAGAAACATTCAACCCATGAAGAGAGAATTACCCTGGTTTTCTTTGGAGATGGCCTCTCGAGGACCACATAAACTGATGATGCAGAATGGAGAAAGCTGTGTTGATGTTCTAGAGCAGCTCTGGAAACAACTGGAAGTTCAAAGGTATCTTTGAGGGAAAAAAAGGTAATTCAGGAAAAGCTTTAGTTCAGGGATTATCTAATGCCAAGGGACAAAGAATGGAACAATTTCTTTAGCTTTGGCTGAAAAGTAAGAAAACGCATAAGCCTAATGACATCTTGGGCTTCCCAGGGGTAATGCTTACTGCAGGAGGCAGTGAATGTGCCAAACACATCATGACTACCAGGAAAGGACAGAACTATGATCTTACAGAATTACATTCAGGAATGCGGGCTAAGGGGGAGACTAAAAAAGAATTATTTTTAATGTTTTTCAGAGTGAAACTAGGGAATTCTTGTGTATCTTTATTGTTCTGTTACAGTCAATGTAAAAAGCACTTTTTTCTCCTCTGCCTGCAGTGGTGAACATATACCAAGTGTACCTATATCCCTGCAAGATCTCACCTACTGCTGTTGGAAAGACCTTAATGTAATCCAAATTTATTCAAGAGTGCCCTGTGAGTAAGAAAAATAGGTGGCCTCCAAAAGCACTTTAAGAACTGTATTTTTCATAGTAGATAAAGTATGACTTGGATTTCTTTCCCTTTTTTTTTTTGTTTATACTTAACCAACATTAGAGCTGTTGATGTGCCCTTTCTGATTTTGTTATAAACAGTGATCTCTGACCAGGTCAAGGTGCACTATTCTAATGAGAAGCGAAACCTTTGACAGAAATTTTCAGCTTTTGAGAAGCTATTAGGCAGTGCAATTGAAGAGGTGGTAAAAGAAAGGATAGACAATTCTGAATGATCCAATAAAGACTTCCAAATGTGTTTCGTGATGCACCTTCATGTATTACAGGAAAGCAAGACTTAGATTATGAATGCAAAAACTTTCTTAAAAGCAGTAAGTGTATTACAAATCCAGATATTCTGGATTTCATAAACCGGGAGACAATGTTCCTAGTCCTTATTTAATTTTTTTATATTTCCTATTGTGTCTTTGTGGTATCATCCTTATTATACCGAGGGCAAAACCAGGATCAGAAATTATATGTCCCCTTTAGTACTAGAAACTCTTGCTATTGCCATATTCCTAAACATGACTTCAAGCAAAGTTTCCTTTGGTAATGAAGGCAATCATAAGGACACTGAGACAGGATGGCTCCAAGTATTGCATCTCATCTGCTTTTCACAGGATAAGGAGATAAATTAAATATAGAATGGATGCTAATTGTATGGAAAACTAGTGGCCATCTTAATTTTGTGTCTAGAAGATAGCTTTATCAGTGAGGCAGAGAGAAATCTTTTAACCATTGCAATATCTGCTGGGGAAGTGTCAGGGCAGATCAGAGACTTTGAATTATTTGGTTCTGCTCCATACAAGATCTAGTGGATATTTTCCAATCTGAAATAGAATGGCAATGACACTGCAGCTTGTCTCACAGCCAGATAAAATACAGAATTAACACAATTAAGGTACACAGAAATAAATTGTTCCCAAATTATACTTGGGTTGAAATCTGTTTCACATCTGAATAAGGGCTACTCAGACTATTGAGGACTAGGGCCCATCTCCTACAAGGAAGAGCTGAGGGAGACAGACTTGCTTAATCTGGCAAAGAGGCTAATGGGGGAATCTAATATCAACCCACAATTAATTAAAGGATGTTTTCAGAGTATAAAATCAAAGACCTGCTAGTACAGATGCTGAAACAAAAAAGCAGTGCCCCCAAGTTTGGGCCTTAGAAACTCAGACTGGAGCCCAGAAAACCTTTTTGACCAGGAGGATGATGATGCAGCACTGGGACAGATACCTGCAGAGTAGGGGAGATGTCAGCCTTTGAAGATGATTAGATTAGTCTGGTTTCAGTGCTACCTCTGTTCCAAGCAGAAGGCTGGACTGAGTAACCTCCAGAGGTTCCTTCTGTCACCATTTTTGTGAGTCTGCCCGAAAGCCTCTTTTCTGCTGCTACATCTTTTGATCTAACAAAATGCTACTTCTCTCTCCAGCCCTTGCATCACTATCACCTTCAGATCATCACAGGTCTGAGGGCTGCTACTGCTGTCAAATCAGGGAAATCACAGCTGAAGGTCTTCGCTTCATCATTGCCTCTTTTAAATGGGTGATTCCTCTCACAGAAATTATCTGTGAAATGTATTCTGATCTTTCTGAACTTAATTTCCTGACTCCAATAGAGAAAAGCATTTGAAGTCTTAATTTAAATCATGAGAGAGTGCTCACAAGCTTCACATTGAAATATATGCTTAACTGACCTGCTGGATGAGAATTTATTGGAGTAGTTCACATTGTTTGGATTTTGCATTATGCAAGCAAAGCATCTCAAACTTCAAAATGAAGTTTCTTAACATGACCAAATTCCACTTAACTGTGCTGTTGTGCTCACATCTCTGATTCTAATTGTATTACCTACACAGTTACGCCTCCATTTGTGTCTTAAGATCAGTCTGCTCCAATTACCCAACAAAATTTGCCAGTTTGAGTTTTTATGATATTCCTGAGACAGGTAGGATGTGAAAGCCTGGAGACATTACTGATTTCTCACTTGTTCATCTGTTTCTGTACATCCCCAGACCTTCCCTGCACCTTTGAGAGCAGTGACAGCAATCTATCCTTTAGCAAGGAGCTGCAGGACCTCATGAATCAGCTGCATAGAACGCAGTAACCTGGGCAATTGCTTATCCTATCTGTCACCTATGGGCCTGGAAGAAATGAGGTCCTTGGTTTGGAGAGGAGATACAGAAATGCATTATTTAAAACTTGAAGGCTATCTCTGCAGAATGAATGTTACTTTTTTTTCTTTTAGTGGCAGGAATCAAAGAGCGGTGCATGCATATTTTAGACACCAGGGACTGCAACTGGCATCCTCAGGAACGTATCTCCTCCTGCTGCCTCAGGGAAAAACACTGTCATTTAGGCAGATCTGATTCAAAATGAAACTAGGGTGAAAACTGGAGGCTAGGTGAAAAATGGAGGGCGCTAAAAATTTCAAATGCGCTGTTATTTTAACACTGACCCATTTTTCTTCTGTTTCAAATCATTTTAAGGAGAGAAGAAGAAAATAATGAAATTAAAATAGAGTTGTTAATGACTTCCAGACTTGGATTTTGGAGGCCCAGGTACTACTTGTGGCTCTGCCACTGGCTGTCATTTCAATTCTTAATGTCACTGTTTCTAGCCTGTGAAATGGAGTCTGTAAAACTGACCTCTCTGATAAGGTTTTCAAGATGTATGGAAGAAAAATCCCTAATGAAATGGGTTTAATATAAGAAATATTACTTATTATACAAAAGTGTGATCTGAAAATACATTCCCATTAATATTTTTGGATCAAAATGTTATGGAAAAATGTGATATTATTTTTTAAAAATGCTTGTCAACTTTTCTATGGGTGAAAACAATTTAGGAGTCATAGTATTTTAAAGCATCATTCATGTTAGAGCAGCATCTTGTTTACAAGGACACCAGTTTCCTGGAAGATGACAAATGTTTCTTCTCTTTGCCTACTCCAATATTCATTTGTGGAGCAGACTTATTTGGACTATCCTAACTGTTTAGTTATGCAGATATCTTCTCAGATATGCCCTGCTGTGGAGGTTGCCCACTCATAGCTGCAGTATAATGACTTTGCATAGAGATACTTAATTTGAAAAGTCAGAAATCTGTAGGACCAAAAAAATCCCATGGTTCTAAATCCTTAGCAAGATTCCTAAGTTTGTGTTCCTGCAGGGAATTTCAACTTGGAAAAAATAAGGTACTGAAAAGTTCTATATTACTGGATTTACAGAGAGAACTGAACTACTCATTAAAGTTGTATGAATGGGATTTTTGTTTTGTTTAAAAGCAACCAAATAACCCTCTAAAAATCATGAACTCCCCACTAATGTCATTTGTCTCAGTATATTCTTGTTTATGTTATCCTTCATCGAGCTTTACTAATGTTTCTGTTCAAGGTTTAAATGAAAAAATGCCTTTCCAAAACAAAACATCAACTAGTTTAGTTTTGAAAGTATCAAACCCCACTTTTTAACTAAATATCCTCTATGTTTTTTCCTTTTGCCAATGCCGACACAATTTACAAATAATTTGGTTTCCCCCAGAGTTCCATTCTTCATCCACAATCTTTTATCTGCTCTGCTACCTGATGCTACCTTTATAAGCTGTGTGCCTAAAGTGAGAAGGTTGAAGTACACCACTGTTTTCTAAGTGGCTTCTCTGCTGGGTGCACAGCTAAGACCTGTCCATTCCAGAGGCTCGTGGGAGTATGAAAATGTAATCCTGTAAGTGCTCATAGAGCTGAAAGCACATCAACGGGCAAGTAAGTGGTTATATTTTGTGCTGTCACACTCTACTGTCTTGTTTTTTAAGATGGTCTGAGGAAAAGAAAAGGAAGCTGCAACTCTAGGATGAAAATGAACTCTCTACTTGCAGGTATGTGAGATTTTGGCTGCCTGATGGAAGAGCAGCCCTTGCAAGCCCTTCTGTTGTGCTGCCACCTCGTGACGCTCAGGGAGGACGGTGCCAACACAAAGGATGCTCAGAATTAAGACTGCCCATGTTACTGCTGAGAACCACAAAGCAAGTAATGATTTTAGGAACTCAGAGGCTAAAAGGCTGTAAGGTACAGTTTACAGTACATAGATTTAAGATCTATATGGACAAAATAGGCTTGTGGAAATGGGAGAGCTCTGAATAGCTCTGGTGGGAATGCCTGTATTGGGCAAAGGCCAGCTGTCTGAATTTTTCATCTTTATTCTCATCTCATTTGAGGGAAAAAAAAAAGAAATAAAAATAGAAAATAAAAGTTTAGTAGAAATGAAAAAGGATAAGACATTAAATAGAAATAAAAATACCACCAGAGCCTGGCCTATCTACACTAAGCATTTAGTCATACACTTGTCATCTGTGCATTTCAGATGTCTTTTAAGACGGATCCCGCCTCTGAGCTGTTCTTCCACTTGTGCCTAATAAAGTACAAGCCAGGTGCCTGATTTTGACTTTTTCTTTTTCTTTTTTTTTTTTCCTTCCCCCTAGTAACTGTTAATGTTCTGAGCACAGGTTCTGGTAGTAGTTTGTTGCTACATAGTTGGATGAAGGGGGAAAACCTTGCAGGTTACATTCCAAATGCATATAGGTCCCAGACTTTGACAAGGTAGGTTTCTGCTTCCTTTAAGTTAGAGGCATCTGTATTGTGACTGATGTACTGAGATACAAAACAATCATTTAATTTTCACCTTATGATTGGTGTCTGTTTTTTAGACAGCTTAATAACTATTGTCACTGAATAAGCTTTTGTAGACTTCCATGTGAAGCCTGCTGTTCACATTTCCCTGCTTACAGCCAGGCAATTCTTGAAGGCAGTGACACTTGTAGAGACCCTGTGTCTGAACTGGCATCCTAACGTGCAGCCTTGCAGAAGGAATTTGCTTTGGTTTGTCAGATCTGAGCCACTGCTCTGCAGCCTTGCAGTGGCACAGCAGCAAAAGGGACTCCCATCTGACACGGAGCTGCTGAGGTGCCTGTTGCACTTCCCTCTTGTGGTGAGCTCCTCTGCAAGGTAAGGACTGCACTCTTTACCAGTTCCTCCTTTACTCCATGTGGTAACTGCCTCTGCTGTGAATGTGCAAGCTCTGCTTTCAAGTTCTGCTGAATGCTCTGAGCTCCAAATGATCACACAGCCAATGACTAGTTCCTTGTTGCTCTAATCTGCCACCTTAACAAAATATTTTCTACTTGTGCAGTGCTTGGGTTTAATTTCAGAACTAAAATTACCTCTCTGATGAGCAGCAGCAATTTTGTGTATCCTTATTGGTCCAGTTCCTAGAGCAAAAGCAAACACTAGTGTAGAATCTGTCTATAAATTAAGTAGAGATTAAGGAGATTTTTTTCTTATTATTTACCAGCCTAGAACAGTGTTGTTTGAACACCCTAAAAGCAATTGTTTCCTAGGGGAAAAAAAAAAAACAACACAGTCCCCAGGGAAGATATTCAGCTTAAAGAATTGTTTTTTTAAATCAGAGCATACCAGATAGCAAAACCACTATTTTCATATTCACTATTCCTTTTGTCCAGAATTTTGTATGACATGGCAAACTAAATGCTATTGAAGTATTAGTTCTGTATATAAATAATTGAAGAAAAGGGAAGATACATGAGTCTGGTTCACAGAGCTAGAAGAATATCTGTAGAAAAAACAGGCTTATCCGTGAATAGGGTGTGACAGCTCATTAAGCCTGGCTTATTAGGCATTTGAAGCTCTCTGAGCAGTTATGACTGTGGAAGAGCAGCCTTCCTGGATACATGCAGGGTCTCTCTGGGAGCACAGCTTATTGGAGAACAAGGTCACAAGAGCTGGAGTTTATCAATAGGCTTGGGAGTTGCAAAAAAACCAACCAACCAATCAAAAAAAAAAAAAAAAAATAGCAGGGGACATATCAGTGCTGGAAAAATGTGTGCTCTCACACTCGTGTTGGAAGGATCTTGTCTAATTTGTTTAGCCGGAACTTCAGGCTCCCTATTTCCTCTAAAATGACGATGAATTGCTGTAGGCTGTGCAAGCTACACAACATCCTTACAGAAAACAAAGCGGGTGTAAAACAGGAACTAGGACCCATTTCTGGAACTTAAGAAAGTGATGCTGTCTGCACAGATTTTGATGGTTCTTCTACATAGAGAATAAGAGTAAATCTTCCAAGAAAACAGCTCTTGGTCAATATGTGTTTTGTAATTACCTCTTGTGCTTTTGTCTGCAGCTGTCTTTGAGTGCTATTTTCTGATAAGCACTATGTGTTAAAGTCCAACTTTGCTTTGTAAATTTTTTTTTTTTTTAAATCCTGCAGACCTGCTGTATCATGATCTTTTAATTCAACAGCTTTTGAGTTGATATGTAAACAATGAATTCCTGTATATCCTTTAGTGGAGAGTTAATCTGAAGTACAGGAGGGGGCATGTCGTTGCTGTGCCAATTACATTTTTTGCACCAGCCTTTCAACTTCCTCAATCTCATTAGACTAACATGGGTTCTAGCGTGGAGATCATGTGTTCAGTTAAATTGCCTTAAAATTTTCCTGCACAACGTTTTTCTAGTCAGTGGGTGACACTTAATCAAAATACCAGCTTCCCAGAGGAGTTTTTCTTAGTTGATACTTTTTTTCTTCCAGGGAAAAAATATTCTATTTATTTGGTTGTTTGAGTCTGACAATTTCAAACAAAAATGTTTTCACTTTTGTTACATACCCATTTTCAAATGAGGCTTCTTTTTTCTTGTGTTTTTAAAAGTTGATTTTTTTTTTTACTGACTCTGGAATAATTTTGGGATTTATTTACGCACAGAATTTTTGAAAAGTGTAGCTTAAAATTATTCAGTGTACTTCTACAGCTTTATCATCCAGTGAGTCCCCCTGACTAATTTTAACAGAGGCAAAAAAAATGACCAAAGGGTGAAGCTCTCAAGCAGCAGATTTACATGTGCTGCGTAAGGATTTGCAATAAACTACGTCAGGATTGCATAGATTTTGAAAGACTGAAAACCACTGTTGCAGCCCAACATGTAAGATACAGGCTATTGGATTCACTTCTGTTGGTTCCTGTTTAAACAAAAACACTGGAAAAAAATTCATTTTGATTTACAAATTTGTGTTGATGGAGAGAATTTGTTTCCAATGAAACATTCTGAAATAGCAAAATTCAAGTAACAAATTATCCTTACTACATAACATTGCTACTGCTGATGAAAGGTGACTGCTGGATGCCAGGAGGCACAGAGGACCAGCTGCAGAACCCCTGACCTTACTCAGGTGGAAACACTGGGGAAGGAAATGGACCACTTTTCTGAGCCAAGTTAGGAGCTTGACTGCAGGACCAAGGCTGAAAACTGCCCTGTCCTTTTGCACCCCACAGTCATGGTGCCAGAGTAGTGTGGGATGTCTGGGTCTCCCGATCCAGACTGAGAGTGCTCAGGTGCAAGGTATGCTAGCAGGCAGGAGATATTCTCCTCGTGGTACGCTGTGTGTCTTTACCAGCTACCTCTCATGGTTTCATCATCACAAGCTGCATTTAATTTAAAGCTGAAGTGCAGTTACCTGTGCAGGTGCACAAATACATGAGTTAGCTGGCAATCTGCACAGTGTGGCTGTGCTTTGGCACACGTCGCTGCCTTTCCCTCAGAGGTGGTGGTGCTGCCCGAGGGCCTGGGTGGGAAGGGCCCTGGCTCAGCTGGGGCTGCCCAACAGCACCAACAGCAGCTGGCTTTTCCTTCCCACGGCTTTGACCTCCAGAGAAGACCCAGCCAAGGAGGTGGGGTGGCCTCTGAACACCTGCTGCCCCAGGCCTCCCCTGTGTGTGTGCCTGAGGGAGAGGAGCTGAGCTGCTCAGGCTCACAGTCCTGTGGCTTCTTCGTAGCCCGCTGCTTTTGCTTCTCTGGGAGGATGTGCTGAAGGAGCTGAATGCCTCCTTCATTGCAAATGTCAAGGTTTGCTGAGAAAAATGATGACTGAAAATGATGGTTAAGCAGATGGTTTAAATTTTTGCGTCGCCTTTCTCTGCGGTTTCTCTGTCAGCTTCTCTTCTGCCACTGAAAAGAGGGGAGGAAAATGAAACACAGCCGCTTCCCTAGAGAAATGAAAAATTATTCTATGAACATTTTTTAATCAGCTTGCTTTTTATCAAGAAAATATGATGGATTTTAGCAAGAGAGGCAAAGAGTGGGAAAAAGCCTGCAGCTAATTCAAATTTGGACACCAAAATGTTGAAAGGAACACGTGTTTAACTGGCTTTTTTTCGTTAGATTGAAGGATATAAATGTGCAGCACAAAAATTTATTGTCTCAGCAAATTAATTTTATTTTTTATGTCTACAAGGAGACAAACCTGCTGAAGGGAGAAATACAGGCTTTTCAGCAAAGCCCCATCCCATCTGAGTTTGCAGTTGGGCGAAACTATGAGCTCCTTGGGCAAGGGCACCTGCACAGCAGTTAGCCAGAGGACATGTCTGCTCTTGCTGTAGCCAGTCAGCCATTTGGTGAATGTAATGCAACTGGAACATACTGCAAGTTGTGTTTTTGGGGAAACCTGCAGTCACTGACCTGCAGCCTCAGGCTGAAGAAGTACTGTGATTCTTGGCATCCTGAACCACTAAGATACACTGGTGTGGCTGGTATCATAAAGGTAAAGGCACAAATCTGTTTTTTTCCACTTGTGTGTGGAGATTGAAGTGGCAAAGAAGAAGGAAGTTTGACAAGAATCGGCATGAGGGACACTTTGATGCTGTGAGACAGGTGGACCTTGTAGTTATAGTTATCTCTAGACCCTTGCCTCAGAGAGCCGTCTGTATGTCTGGCTCAGGCAGGACACCATCTCCACTGGGCCGTGCATGATCTACATCACAGTGCTGCCCTATCAGATGGCAGTTTCCAGCTGGTGTTGATAGAGCTGGCTCCTGGGACCAGGAGATTTAGTGCCCTTTCTAGATATCACAGACAAAATGAAGGTTCCTTTGAACTAGGTGCCCTGACACAGATGCAAATGCAAGTATGTGGGAGACATATCTTTTTGTTTGTTTTTTTTTTTCCTAGACTAGGGGGGAGAGGACAAAGAAGGATTTTTCTTCCTGTTTTTGTAGGTGGAGGCACAGTGCAAAGTGGTTTTTAGTATAAACAGCCCAGACTGACAGAGTGTTGTGGCACTGTTTCTTACTATGTTAACTGTATGCTTGTCTTTACCCCTTGAGTTATTTTTACTACAGATAATTTGGTTACATCTGTTTTGCTCCAGTGAAGCAGAAATTAAATGGGTGGGCGTCTTGAAACTGGACTTTCAGACCCATCAGCAGTTAGTGAAGAATGAAAAAGAGAAATGGTACTTCCTCTGCTGTGACTCTCCTAACTGTGTGTCTGCTTGAGTCCTGACATCATCTAGTGAGGAGGTACTACTGTATTGGGAAGATCCCTGGGAAATAAACCTCTCTGATCAAACAGCATGGGGAGGCTGCTGCAAATGACCTTTTGTGCTTTTAAAGTGGCAGTAAAAGGGTGGAAATGGAGCACATTTAGGTGCTTAGTTAGGAAGTTCTGAGTTAGGAAGTCGAAAACAGTGATATTCTCTCTGAGTTGGTATTAATATTCTTTTCTTGGTCTCTCTGCTTCTGCCATTCATCTCACCAGTGTGGGATTGGCTAGATTGCAGCTGGAAGCATATCAGCTGATATGTGAATGGCCTCCAGCAGGAAAGTAGTGGATGTGTTGGCACAGAGTTTCACAGGCTGTGTGAGCTTGCTCAGCCTGTGCTGAGAGCTGCCAGAGGCCCCACAGCCACACCAGTGCAGCACTGAGCTGTTAGTGGCTCTGGGACTCACTGAAGTGGCCAAATGCAACACTCACTGGAGCTGCCCTGAATGTGCACAGCTCAGTGTGACTTTGCATGTTCTTGGAAAACACCCTGTAAATTATACTTAGTTTAGCTAATGCTTTCCAATACCTGGTCAGTTTAGAGGCTACTATATGTATAGACTGGAGCAGAGTATTTTCCTTGGGATCTGAGGCATATTTCTGTTTGCAGCAAAGCTAGAGTTTTGTTTAAATCCTGGTATAATGTGTAAAGGGATAAACTAAACCCATGATATTGCTGCTGCCTATAGTTCAGTACAATACAATTCCACTGTAAGAGATGAGAACAGTCCTCTGTGTGCCAGGAACACCACTGCATCAAGAGAGGTCTCCGTGGTGTACAGGCAATTGCTGTCCCATCTTACGACTCATTGGGAGTCTTCAGCCTGGATTAGCTGTGCTTTATCCAGCAACGTTGCAGATGAGTTGGAAGAGAAAGTTCTTCTGGATGCTTTTTCAAGCATTTGAGTAAAGCAGATGTTAACAGAAAACAGATGGCTTTAACCACCTAGGTTAGAGTCCCCTCAGGTTTCAGTCACTGTAAGGCCATGATCCCATTGATTCTCAAGGTCACCATAAAATTGCTGGGGAGAAGAAGTTGGAAACACTTGAATTTCCTGTGTAAAAATGTTTAAACTCCACTTCCCCTTAAAAAAACATTGTAAAGCCTTTCAGATGTGTTAGGGAGAACAAAAAAGCAACTAGACAACTGAGAAGTAATCTCCTCTCAAGCCCATAGCTAATCAAGGTTCATTTACGTTGTCAGTGAGCTTACAGTGCTTGTTTGCCTCTTGATCTGAGCAGCTGCCTTGACCATTTTAGTAGGGAAGTCAGGGACGCAGCATTCCCCTCACCATTCAAATGTGTTTATTTTAAGGGTGGAGCATTTGAGGAAGGACTATGACTGTTGCCTGACTTTGGGCATAGATTGTTGCATGGACAGCATGAGCTTTGTGGTGCTGTATTCCTGTAGTAGTTTTGTAAACCTTAAATTTAAAACCAAAATGAAATAAATCCCACTCCCCTTCCCCCTTGTGAATATGGTACAGAGGGGGAAATACCTGGTTACCCTTGATGCAGGGAGAAGAATGCTATGCCTTCCAGGTTTGTGTGTTAGCTGAGCTGTTCTAAATTGCTTTGGGAGCTTGATGGGTCCTGAGCTGTGGTTCATTTGCTTTTCACTTCTGCTTTCCTCAGGAAGTAAGTGCAGCAGCTAATCAGGTGATTCACAGTGGAAAGTTTAAAGAGCAGAGCGGGAGCTGCTGCATACACCAACATGCATAGGAGGACAGAAGCAGCAACACTCATTTCTCTGGATATGGTTATTGACTGCAACAGCAGCTGCCAGATCTAGGAGCCCAGGTATGTCAAGAGATTTTCTGTGAAAGCAGAAGGAACAGACTGTTAAATGTTGAGGGAACCTACAGTATTGGTTGCAACTTGTGTGTTATGATAGATTACTTTCAATTAGTGAAGGTTTCAGTCAAAGTTCACCCTAAACTGCAGTATGAAGACAGCTTTCCTTAGGAAGTAGTGGAATCCCTGTTTTTAGCATTTACAATTATGAGCTGTCATAACTGTGCTCATTAAACAGTCATCTTGGCTGCCAAAGAAAGAAAGGGAGTATAAAGGAGTATCACACTGGATTTTTGGGATGATCTGAGCTGTGTGTTTCTGATAGTCCACAGAATCCTGGTATTTAATAGTCAAGAAAAGTATATTAGGATAAAAAATACTTAAAGAAGATAGTCCTAGAACTAGGGGTCTGACATTTAGTCTCGTAAATCTCTCGTTATCAGAACAGTTGGATTAAATAAGGAGGCAAATTGTAGTCTTTATTTTATGTTCATGTACTTTTGGAGATTAAAGATTTCCATGTACACCCAACTAACATTTTTTAAAGATACTTACTGTAAAAAGGGAACCAATTTTGGCCTGAATTTTGGTATGAAACTTGATTCTCTTTTGGTCTTGGTGCAAATTGGGATTTTTTAACTGAATGGGATCCTTCTATGAACTGCTCAGGGGGGTAATCACAGATAAATAGAATTAAAATGTCATTAAAAATCATGTTTGTTCAATTAGTAATCTGTTAGTAACAGTATTGTGCTGGTCCTTATGGTTAGGCCTTTCTTCCCCTCTGTCTTTTCAGTCTGGAAAGATGTAGCCACATTGCAGTGTGATTTCACACAAGCTTTATTCAGAAAAAAGGGAAAATACATGATTAAGTTCCATTTTCTCTCTGTAGCCTGACACTACTTTCTGAATGATAGTATCAAAATTATTTGATAAATTTTCACTCTTAAGTCTTTTAAAATATTTATTATTTAGTGTTTACTTTTTGTATCATTGTGATACTTATCAAAAAGTATCTTATCAAATTTAACCAAGAATCAAACAAAAAACTTATCAAAACTGAAATAAGGTTACACTAAGGATCAGAACAAGTGGTGAAGTGAAGAAGAGAGACAACATATAAGACCTTTTCGAAATATCTAAGTTATCCTTCAGCATTCAAATATCTTTGGTGTTAACTCCACGATTTTGTGGTTGGTCTAGAAGAATAATTGTCCTCCAAGATGAATAGAAAATTGAAAGGATTTTAAAGCCCTAATCAAATTGTAGATGCAAAAAAAGGCTGCTAGAAGTAATATTTAAAGCATATAGTGCAAGTGGAGTGAACAGACTAATATTGGAGGACTGATCTTTAGTCTAACATGCCTTTTGTAGTCTAGATAGTTGGAAAAAATAACGAGGAATATCATAATCCTCATTTTGCTTTCATGTATTTCTTGAGATTGAGTTCCATGTACACTTTAAATGTCTTACATAGCCTCTTACAATCTGATCTTTACTAATGAAGTTGTTTGTGAATATCTGGTTGTAAGAGTTTCTGTGGAGATGAGAGCTCTTTCATTACATGGATTCATAGAGTGAACACTTTTTGAGAGGCTATCCCTGCTTGCTTTAGCTGTGCCACCAACAAGAAAGGCCTTCTCAGTCAAGTATAAATAGAAAGAGAGAAAATTGGTTAACACATTTGCTGGCCCATGCAGTGCAGCTGAGGGAGTTGACCTTCTTCTGAGGCCAGTGTAACCATTTCATTTCACCTCACCATGATTTAGTGTCACCATTTGTAGAATGCTTCTATAAAGAACCTTGGGGTTCTCTGTGCAGAAGACCAACATGAACGTAGGCACTGGAGTGAGTTACTTCTTATCATTGATTTAGGCTTAGCAGAGTAGCTTCCAAGGTCAGATCTCCTTGAGGAAGAGAATGGCTTTGCTATTTGGGATGCAAGTTGAGCCTCACTGAAAATGTAACTGAACTATGCTCACCAAAGTCCCTAGAACAGCACCCAGGTTTTCTCAACCAACACACTTACAGCTTCAGGATGACTCAAGTGGGTCAAAATCCCACACCAGAGTTCAGTATAACATATGACAAATGTAACTCCCACACAGTCATGAGGAACAGAGTCTTCCTGTTTACTCTGTGCAGTCACCACACTTTTTCTGCTCATAGGGCTTATTGTCTTAGTAGGGATAATTAAGGAAAACAATAGCAGCAAAACACAAAATGTTGTTGAGATAGGAAATTCTAGACTGACTGTTCCTTGGGGACTGATCAAAATTACATAGGCCTCCATCTCCTAGCAAAGGACAGAGTCTGGGCTGTGGTAAAATAAGTTAGCCTGTGGTGTAGTGTGAAGAACCAGCGTTTCCATCTAAGCACAGGTGTCTTCTGGGACCACCATCTTGCTGCAGGTGGTGTGGTGTACAGTGACAAGATAAATGCCATTCCCTTCATCTCTGTGGTACAGAGCTTCTGCGGGAGCATGGAAGTGAAACTGGTTCATCTGGCATGGAGTGGGCAGAATGCAAGCAGTAAGCTAGCTGTGTAACTGATGGATGACGAAGGAAGAGAATCCCAAATGCAGTTTTAGTGTTGGCTCATAATTCTAAACCAGGCTCATAATACTGCCTTTTAAAATTTATTTGTATGTATGTATGTATGTATTGGTAGTGCAGATCTGACTCTGTTTTTTAGTTAGTTTGCTTTTCTGACATTTTTATTGAAATGGTGGAATGGCAATCAAAAAGATACTGTTAAGAAAGAATCTATTTCCTAGAAAAGAAGGTAAATTGGTGTTTTTCTTTGAGGGTAGTGATTTGTTAAAGACTCTTCTGGGCTCTTAAAAAATGATATATTTGTTAAGTAAAGTGAGCTACATTCATCTTGGTGACAACTCCCATCTGCCCAGCCACACTGCCATAATTTGTCCTGTCGTAGACTCCGGAGTAGTCAGACAATGACCTAGACTCCAATAAGCATATGGATGCCTTTGATGGAAACTGGAGAAGCCTGATCTCCGTTGGTGTAGGTGTTTTCATGATGTAGGCTTGGCATAGCAGGGTGAGCTCACAGAAGGCTGTGGCAAAGAAGTGGGGCTGAGTGACCCCACAGAACACTATGGAGGAAAACAGGGCTGTAAAGTAGATGAAAGGACTTGGGGTTGAGATTAGGGTACCAGAAGGATTCCTTGATGTGTACTGTAAGATGGACCCATTTTAAATTTGAAGGAAATGAGACTGCCAGAAGCACCATGCTCCTTCATTGAGGCATATCCACTTCAGTTTACAGGATCAGCAAAACAAGCAACGTTGTTGTGAAAATACCTATTGTCCAGAGCTGTACCTCTGGCACAAAGAAGAACTGAATGTTGCTGCCTCTTTGGGCCAGCACAGCCCTGTGGGGAATCCTTGGCTTTTCTACACAGCTACTATTCCAGACAGGGCTTCAGCCCCATGCCAGGTGGGGAATGTATCAGTGATGTGCAGCTAGGTTTAGCATCCATACTCAGTGAAATGTGTAACTTGGCTCTTGGCTAGTGCTCTTCTGTTGCAGATCTGCTGATGGTAATAGTTACAACTTGTTTTATAGTTGGATGACTGAACTGCAAGAGAGAGGATCTGGCTCAGTGGCAAAGCTGGGGCTGGAATCCAGATTTGCTGTGTGGTTTACTGGCTTGTTCTGCCAAAGCCCAGATGAGCTGTGTAGCACATGCACATGTCTCATGGAAGAGAGCTTTTTCATGCAATTGCAGAGTGGTATTGTTCTTGTCCAGGAACAGGGTGCTTTGCCATGAAAAGTGGAAAAGAGTCAATGACTGAGAGCGTTTCCGTATTTCTAAACTCTGACAGTTAAAACTGTCAGTGTCTCATTTCTTGGGAGAGTTGACTGGTAAGAGCTGTAAATAACACAGTATATTTATCTGGTCTCATCTCAGCATGGACAAAGCAGCTGAACTTGTGTGGCAGCTGGAGGACACATCTGACAAAGCAGGACAGCAACAGCAGAGCCCTGATGATGGAGACACAGCGGAAGCGCTGGAGCAGCCTGTACACAGCAAGGACGAGCTACCCCAGAGCCATACCCTCCAGTGGGAGACTCTAGGAAAACAGTTTGTAGAATATGAGCAAGTGGCTCCATTTCTCATCCCAGAGGATCAACAAAGAAGGCTGCTGGAATTTCTTCCCCTCTTCTTAAAGGTTTGTTCTCTTTGTTGCCTTTGGTGCAGATGCTAATTTGAGTTTCTCTTCCCCTATCCATTCTGTGGTCACCCAAACAGCCAGTGTAGTTAATTAAAGCAGGATCCTTTTAGGTGATAAGTTCTTTCACTCCATTGGGAGCCTGGAGAAGAAGTTTCTTGTCCTCCTTTCATCTACCTAACCTGCTAGGTCAACATGAAAAAAGTACAGGGGGGAGCACTTCTTCACTTTCCTGAGTGGCTAAATTCTATCCTTGAAATCAAGGAGTGAGACAGCCATCTTGCAAAGTGAGTACCCTGTGAAGAGGTCTGCCTCATCTATGTCATTACTTAGTGGGGGCTGAGAACTTTCCTTCCCTGTTTCAGTCTGGGAAAATGTGGTTGTGGCATGCAGCCAGTTAGGGGAAATGCAGGTGTACAGTCTTAAGATGGAATTTTGGAGTTAATGACAATGCTGATGTCTAATTTTAGTGCTTGAGAGAGGATTTGGGTGAGAGATGAGGAAGCCATGGAGTGAGAAGAGGAAGGCCATATCGTGGGTGAGGGACACAGCTGAGAACTAGAACATTTTAGTTAGCAGCCTGCCCTACAGCTGCCATCAGCCAACGATTCTGAGACAAACATATTGAAAGGTGAAACTAGAAAAGCTCTGTAATGAATAGGAGCCTTATGGGTCGGTTTTCTTTGCTAGAGTCTGTGGAATATACAGGAAACTGTTTGAGTGGACCATACAGAGACAGAATGGCAGAGCATATGCTGAGTGAAGCAGAAAACCTGGCTTATCTTTAAATGTACTGTAGTGATCTACTAGTACAGAAGAATTGTTTTTCTCTTGGATTACCTTGGGTATTTATGGGTATTGAATCTGCATTTTTACACTCTCACTGTGCCTTTCAGAAAGAAAATAAAAACCCCTTTTTGGTGAAACCATATTTTACTGATAGCGTATTTCAGGTGTCTGTATTTTTGAGTTCTTAGTGCTCTTGGCGTGACCAAACTCAGATCCATCTATTCCCTACCTAGATGAGTTGGATTTCTAAAATAGAAGTCAGTGGATTGGTGAGGGAAAAAAATTAATGTATGGTCACTGTTTATGTGGAAGCATTGTGAGACATAAAAGGGGATACTCTGCATTTTGAACTGAGTGTGTAGGAAATCACTGTACTCAGGACTGTGAAATCTTTGGTATTCATGACAGTAAAGCAGGAATAACTTCCAGATAGTCATAAATATTTCACTCAGCTGGATGGAGCATGAATATTTGGAGCTTTTAAGTCCTGGTGCACTGTGAAATCAATGTAGATGCTTGTGTCAACGAACAGCATTGAAACTGGTGCAAACAATTGAGTTGTGGGTGGGACCTGGAAGTGCCTATGGTATAGAGTTTGCTGTGTTTGAGTACAAGCTTGCCCTGGTCCAAGGCAGTGCAGACAAAATGAGTGCAGGGGTCTGAAAAGACAGTGAATGTATAGCCTGGAGTCTCAGAAGTTGCCTTCTCATTAAATCTAAATGGTTCTACAGATATTTTATGTTTACTGAACAAAACTTTCACTTTTCACCACTTCCTCTCAACTTCTGGATTTATTAGCATAGAAGAGTGTCCCTCCCAAACCAAAGGCTATATTTGAAAAGAAGAACTGTTGCTCTCTGTATGAGCCTGTCACTGGGATCAAATCTCTCTTTGCAAATGGCATTATGTGTGCTGTGGTGGTCTTTTCTGTCTTGGGAGCTCACCACTGCTTTATCAGATCACCGAATTACTGGCTTTGCAAAGGGGTAGCATTCCTTTCTCAGCCTCCAAAGAATGCATGTCAAAGTCAGATAGGGGCTGATAATCTGACAGTTTTCTGTAGAGGAGCACCTCCTTTTTCTGTGGATCTGCTTTTAAAATGGCATGCTGAAAATTTCACTGTTGGGTTTTGGTTTTTTTCTGACACACCACCTCAACAAGTTACAACAGTTTTGTTTGGAATGAGAGCCATCTATTCTACTTCCCCCCGCCCCCCGTAGAGCTGTTTCCAGATCTTTTGTCTTCTTTCCTGACATGACCAAGCACCACACAGCCACTCACTCACCCTCCAATCAGTGAGATCAGGGAGAAAATCGGAAGAGTGAAAGAGAACACCATCACTGCAAACATCCCTTCCTTCCTCCTTGTTCCCCCACTTTATGTACTGAGCATGATGCCATCTGCTCTGGAATATCCCTTTGGTCAGTTGGGATCACCTGTCCTGGCTGTGTCTCCCCCCAGCCTCCTGACCAGTGTGGCAGCACTAAAAGGCCTTGGCTCTGTGTAAGCCCTGCTCAGCAATGACAACACATCTCTGTATTATCAGCCCTGTGTGCAACACAAATCTAAAACACAGCCACATACCAGCCACTGTGAAGAAAATTAACTCTCCCCCAGCTGAAACCAGCGCTGCACTTTCTCTTGAAGGTCCATTGAAAACATACATCCTTAATGTTTCTAAGGTATTAATTCATCCCAATGAACAGGCTTTGCTATAGAAGATAGTCTCTCTAAACTGCTTCCTGCTGTTTTTGTAAGCAATATATTGCAGGCTTTATGAGAAATTCTTCCATTAAGGTTTTCCTGCCTCAAACTTAAATTGAAATTCTAAGATCTAAAGTTTCTGAGTCCTATTGCAGCTTTAGTTTTTGAATACCATGTAGTGAGCATGAAGTAAACAAATTGTGGTGAGATGAAATTATATATATCATCTTTAGATTTACTGGTCATTAACTAAGTATGAAAAGCAAGAATGCCTTTAATGTGGTGATGATTTTTTGGAGTGAAACTTTCAAAGGACTGAGAAAGTTGTTACTGAACAAGGGTGAGAAAAGTTATAAAATCTAGAAGTCTTGGGAATTAAAAATTGGACAGCAAAGCAGTAAATTCTCACATCACGATAAATAAGCAAATAAATTTTAGTACCAGTACTTTAGGGTTGAAGGACAGTTGTTGCCAGGAGGCAAGATGAGTATTGCTGAGGGACTGGCAATGTTGTATATATGCACATCCATGGTGAGTTTCCTTTCTTTAAGACTGAACTTCACAACCCTTAGGGTTGTAGAAACTGATTTCCTGAATTGCAGTAATGCTTGCAAAAAGGGGATTTTGAATTCTCAAAGGAAACTTTGCTACTGAGTATATTCATAATGGAGAAATGAATTTTTCATTATCTTAACACTTGACTTTGTGCCCTAAGAGTGAGATTCTTCCCCTCCACTTCTCTTAGATATGCTACTGGAGCTTTGCACTGCTTTATAGGCATTTAGGTCCAGAAGCGTGACTAGAGAGAGCATTTTGGCTCTGCATCATTGATTTAAGAGTACATTGTGGAGGATCTGGCCCTTAGCTTTTAGTCAGCATGTCCTTCCCCATATTACTTTTACTCCCTTCATATACCAGCCTTCTGCTGGCTTGGGGAAACACATCTCAGTTTGAGTTGTATGTGTTGCGAAGTTCTTACAGAAACTACCTCATTTCCTCTTGTTTAACAATGGACTCTGTGTGAGTCCTCTCCCTCCTTGGAAGATTTTTCTCTTGCTTTTCCTTCCCTGTTTCGATGGTGCAGATGGCAGTGCATCCTTGCCTTTTTGAGTGCTTTAGCTCTTACTCAGTTGGCTGGAGAGAGGGGTCACCAAGCAGGAGACTCCTGTGATGCGGAGGCTCGTTACTCACTGATGCTCCTTGACGTAGAAGGAAAAGGTGTGGGAGGGAAATGTCAGCCATCTGCTCATGATTCAGGCCTGGGCTGGGAGTCATTTTAATGTGCCTTCTGTGTCTTCCCTCTTGGTGCCTCAGAAAGTATCAGAACGTTCTTTTACGTGGCTGGCTTTTGAGCTAGCATCTCTCCATGAACCATGGAATAGGAAGGGCAGATGGTAACAGCAGACACAGGGATTTTGTGGCAGAATCTTAAACATGCAGAAACAGGTTTAAGAGGAAGAAAGAAAATCAGATTACATTGATACCATATTATTTGAGTTTCCCCCAAAGGCAGACATCCTGCAATGTAGTAGGTTGATATGCTTCCAGACATAGATCTTCTTTAGGCTCAGACATGAATATGAAATTAATGAGGTCTGTTCCTAAAGGACAGCATATTCTAAAGATTGGTGTCTGACCCTCAGGAAGAGCACCTACAAAATCGAATCAGAACATTAGTGGCCTGCTTTGTAGGGAGATGGACTAGTAGCATTGCTATGAACATTGGATTACTGGTCTCTGCTGTGCATGGTCTGAACTTCTAAAATTTATCCTGCTCTTTCTGTTAGCGGAGGAGTGACTATAGCAAGGCCTTTCTGAAGTGTTAAGAGGATGTTTCTCTTTGAGGAAGAGAGGCAGAAATATGTCACTACTTTCTTCTGTAAAAGGGCATAGCTTAATGACAAACATCGTATATTCTTAAGTGGCTGTGAGTTTCTTGTCACTGTGTTTGCCCAGCTTGCTTCTATTCTTTACAGATCTTCCCTCCCTTCTGCATCAGAGCTGGAGGAATTTGTGAATCTTGCTTCTGCAACTGAGTGTCTCTGAAAGTAACTTACGGTCAAAATCTGAAAAAATTAGTTTGTTTTTAATATTATTGATTGATGAAAATTATTAATAGATGCACTGTGCAGTTGCATTTCACTCCTGTAGCACAGAAAGAAGAGTTGGGGGCATTTTGCTTATTGACTGCAGTAAAATTAAGTCAAAAGTAGGTGCTTGCCTGATTACTGAGAGATGATTGATGCTATCTCCACAAGCTACCATCTGTGATGAAAGAAAAGAAATTGAAAGCAATGGTAGGGAAGGAAAAAATATTTGTGGAGGATCTTCATTTACAAAGAGTTGCGCTGATTTCTTGGCAGAAAGTATTATGGGGTGTCTGATCCAATTTTTTTAGGAGAACACATGTCATTTTTATTCCTTTCATCATTGGGGCTTACAGCGTGATTTTTCAGAGCTTCTTAAAGAAGGAGACTTTCATAAAGAAAATTTTTCAAGGTTGCTGAGGACAGAGGTGTCTCAGACTGGTCTTCAGAGGTGAATACTGAACTATTACGAAAACATAAATGTGTGTATCATCAGATGTTTTATATAAAAGAATTGGTACCTGATTCTCAGAGGCCCTTTGGGTGCAATAATATTAGTCTGCTGGAATATTTTCTTTATTTCTCTTTAATTTTTTTCCCCCGAAGGCAGGGCTAAGAAACAGTTAAGAGGGGTTTGTTTGTCCAACTCAGGGACTCTACAAGTCTTACTGTTGTTTATCTAATAAGTTTTGCACTTAATTGCTTGTCCATTCTTGAACAAGTGAATTATAAACATATTTATAAATTGTTTATAAACTTCTCTATAAATTTGTGTTTCTTCAGGGTGTTTGTCATGTTTTGAAAGGGACTAGAATAATTTTTGACACAAATAATTAGTGACAAAGGGTGTAACCAACATTTACATTGTTTGGATTGTTTTTGATGTAGAAAATACTGCAAAAGATCTCTGGTAGATGCATTACATTATTCAAAAGGTAGTTCCAGTTTGAATTCTCTATCTGTAGTGTCATACTCCTGCCTGTCTGGGAAATACTGCTAAATGGACTATACTGACTAGGGGGCGAATTTTGTAGTGCAATGTTAGCCTTATACTCGTTTGTTTATATTTATTAGTTTTTGTCAATCTACCAAAGATATGGTCTGTCAGAAAGACTTAACAGTTACCCTTGGATTTCAGGCCTGGGAACAGTCTGCTGGAGTAATCGTGTTCCCCAACATTCAGCTGTTAGCCAGTGAGGTTTCCAAGCTTCTGACTAAAGAAATTAAGAGGAACCTCAATGGCAAACCTGCAGGTAATGATCCCATACCATATCCACTGGATCCAGTTTTTCTGGAAACGTGTGTCTTTCAGCTGTCCTCTGTGCTGGAAATAAAGGGGGAACAGGAAAATGCTCTGTAGAAAGCCAGATATTTTAGTGGGTGCAAGCTAGCACTGGTTTGAGGTGATTGCACTGAAGATTTGGCCTTGTATGCCATGCCGATCTTGGGTTTGGAACTTTTGTAGCTGGAAGTGTGTAATGTATAATGCATGTAAGAGTTAAAGAGCAGGTTATACACTATTCTGAGGAGCTTTCTTAAATGAGAAAAATATTGCTAGCCACACATGGCTTTCCTGGTGGCTGTTGTACATTGTTTGTGCTGTCAGCTGCCAGGCTTCGTGGATTGAGCTGGTATTCTCAGTGAAATTTCAGTTTGAAATGGGTAGTTTACATGAACTAAGCTTGACGGTGAATCAGTCATTTTATGTTTTTCTGTTCCCTTTAGTGGACTCCGGCTACTGTAATTTTGTTAAATTTGTCAGATCTGTTAAGAAAGCATAAATGCAGCATTTTCATCTTTCACTAAGGAATTAAAGTTTAATGTTTTTGTGATAACAGAAGAAGCTCTTCTGTCTTTGGAGAAATTGCTGCAAAAGAAAGGGGAAGCAGGAGATGGCCATTTGCTCCTGAAATCGGTGTACCTGCTCTCACAGACTGACTTGGTAAGAGAAATTGCTATAAAGTGTATTTTCCCTTTTATTTCAGAGAAATTGTGTAGGCATCTCAGTGGAACACCCAGGTCTCAGTATTTGCATTATCTCTAATATTTTGAGCTTCAGCATGCCCAAGGTATACAGTTAGAGGACACAGCACCAGGTTTGTCGGCCAGGCTTTTCTAAGAGAGAGAAGTAAGCACTTCATGCTTTCAGAGACCTTTTTAGTTTTGATATCAGACAGCTGGTTTTTCTGATGCTTCTCTTCTTCCCCCCCCCGCCCCGTGTATCTTTTTGTGTATTCTTTGTCACTCCAGCATACATATCAAAAAGACGACTAGTAAGAATCTGTCTGGTAGTACAGTGGTTGGCTTTTCCATCCTGATAGCCTCTCACTTTGAAGCATAGAGTTTAACAAACTCTACTTGTACAGCCATCCCAAATGCAGACTGGCATCAGGAATGCAGACTGGCATCAGGAGTACAGCCTGCTGATGGGCACCTGTGGCGTGTTTATCTGTGACATTTAGTTAAACAGTCTTTCTTATTAAAAGACACAAAAAAAAATCTTACTGTCAGCTTATAATGGATATATTCTGTGTCATAAGGAGCTCTATAAAATTATATATATAGCTAGTCACAACATGAAGTATCTGATGAGATTTTGTGTTTTTCACAGATTTAAGATGTTGTCATTTTTTGTAGCACACATACTCACAAAACTTCATATCACAAACCTCATTCCTCTGTTAGTTTGGTGCTGATTTTTGTCATGATTACTGCGTGCCAAGCACACAGACTAGGACTTCTCTGGAAGCTCTATGCAGCCATAATGAAGATGGGAAGAAAATAAGTGTTGGGAAACACTGTGAAGAAACTGTCAACTTGCATTTATAAAACCTGTAATTAGAAGTGTGTGTGCAGTTATTGAATATGTTAAAGAGTGAAGGCGTTATAGCTAAACTGCTGCTATGCCGAGTCAGGGAGGGAATGGAGAATCCATGCTTTCAACATACCAGGCCTCTATAGCTGCAGGGTGTCCTGGAAATTAATGGTAAGGGGAACACTCTGCCCCTGGCCTTACTGCTGGTTCAACTGCTAGTTAGTTTGCAGGTTGTGTGCTTCACTGACTGTAGGTCTCCATATGCAGGACATAGTATTTCTGCCAAAGCTGTAGTTCAGCTGGAGCAGGAAGTCCTGGGAGCAGCTACAACAATACACAGTGCATTTACTTCTGCCAAGTGGATTTTACAGCTGTGTTATGTGACTGCCAGTCCCGTGTGCCCTAGAGCACTCATGAGGATAAAATGCTCAAGTAGGTCTTTCCTCTGCCATGACTATTCTCAGTGTGTAGAAACACAAGGAAACTGTGGTCAGCTTCTGGAGGGACTGATCTTTATTTTGTCTGCTTAGAGGACTATATGGAACATCATTGGATCTGGACTTCCAGCTGCTCTGATGCAGTGCCTGTACCTTTTCTTTACTGTCCCTCTGAAGAAAACTAGTGATGATGGAGAGACAAGTGAGGATGATGCCCAAACTCAGGAGATGCTTGTTAAGGTGAGATGTGCATTTGGGGTTCATTTGCCCTGGGTACTCAGATATTCACTTAGGCTCTTAGCTGTCCATTTCATTCAAACTGCCAAAAAACCTGTACATTTGGACTGAAAACCATTGAATAAGCATCAGGAGCCACATAAAACATATAACCTATATCTTACATTTTTATTAAACAAAACAACATGACTTTAAGTGGGAAAAATCCGTTAAGAATATCTTAATGGTAGTTTTCCTTGTTCATTTCACTGCATCCTTTCTCCTGTCACTAGTATCAAACTTACAGTCTCCTTCCTCAATGGATTTTTCTTCCTCTCCTGGGTGTTTCTAAAGGAGTTGTAGCTGATGTTTGTCTGCTTTTCAGATAATGCTTAACATGTACAAAGAAGAACAAGGTGTAGAGGAACTTCTGGCAGCTGATAAGCTTCAGTCTTTAATCATAGCAACTGCTTCTCTCTGGGACCAGTGCAGCCACTCATGGAAAGTACCTACAGGCCGTGTGCTAAGAACAATTTCAAAGGCTCAGACCAAAAACAGCATTGTGTACCTACAAGGTTTGGTTTAGTAAATTTGCTTCTCCTTTCCTTATAGCTCCCCTGAAAATGAATTTTATCAAAAAGAGTCTCCTCAGGATAAATTTTTATCCCTACATCATCCAGTAGTCAACTGCAAAGCATGGGCTCTTGACTTAGTAGAGAGGAGCTTTATTTAGCACTGATAGCCATCTGGAAACTGAAGGGTTTTTTACACAGAAAACCCCAAAATTACAGGCAAGAGCTAATCCCGTTTGATCACACTGACGTAGGCAAGGGGAGATGTATTATGTTTTTTCTTAAGTCATGTGACTCAGTCTGTGGGCCTGAGACTCGTGAACACTAAATACAAGGCTGGGGGCACTGTCAGAGTAATGGTATCTTTTGGGACAACATCACAGTTGGTTAAGTAATCATTTCTTTCTAGGCTTTATTAGTTTAAGCAATTTTTTTTCTAATTAAGAAGTGCAAAGGCCAGAAGTCTCAATTTCTTAGAAGTGAAAAAATAGTTTTATAATGCACAAAATAATATCAGTATTCCATGTCATGGAGTAAACACATATAGATATTTTTCTTTTTTAAAATGAAAATTTGGCTTCCTGTGTAAGATGGAAAGAACAATTTGGACATTTTGAAGCTGCCCTGGAAGGAGACTGGCCATGAGATTAGACAAGAAAATAAGCTTCATTCCTCAGAGCAAAATGTGTGTACCCCATTACATATGCTTCATTGAGCAAATTAATCTGTGAACTCTGTACAGAATGTGTGATTGACTTAGTAGGAGACAATTAAATCTGTTAGTCTCTGCTTACCTTGTACTCAGACAGCTGGATTCACTGTCTATGAATTTTGGTGAGTTGGGGGTTGAAAGCTTATACTCCTGAGATTAAATCAGTTTCTGGGAGTTAAGCAAGGAAATGCATGTATACTGTAAAGCCAGCAATGCTCTTCCTGTAGCTTCTGAAATGAGTGTGATATTCATATATCCTTTTTTCTTTTCTTTGTAGAAAAAGAGTTAACTGATTCCTATTTTACTGGGAAATAACTTGTCAAATTAGTTTCATTTTTGTTAGTAACTTTAAACTTGTTTGACTGTCAGTTTGTAAATACCTGCTGTATTTTTTTTTTTTTTCACAGCTGTGGACTGCATTAAAATAGCTATTCAGCAACTCTTTACACTGGCTGATACTCTACCTGCTTGTGATGTGTGTGAAGCTGCTAGTATTGTGTTGTGCTTTGTGAAAGATTCTTACCCTGTATCATCAGCTTTATTAACAGAATTTGAAAATAATGATGGCTACCAGCTCCTGCTAAAAATTTTAGTCAGGTAAGAGAGGCTCTTAGTAGGCTTCTAGAGGATGGTAAAACTAAATTTTCAGAATGCATAGTGGTCTCTTAAAATAAGAATCATATAGGTAATCCTGTGGCCATGCAAAGCATTTCTGTACTAGGAATGGAAACAGTACATAACTTTTTCTACTTAAACCATTACAGAAGGAGAACAGTATAGGAGAAGTTAGTTTGCAGGTGGGATAGGGACTTTTTGAACACAAGACAAAAGTTCTTCATCAATTAGTATTACAGAGGATGTAGGTCAGAGATATTTGTCTCAGTTAAAGTGAGCTTTTAGTCCAGGAATGCAGTCAGGTTGGGAGGGAAACACTATCTCCTTGCTGTGCAAAAACAAGCAAACAAAACCCACCCAAACTTAAATCTGAAATGTTTACATTCTTCAGAAGCAAGATGAGTATAAACATATCAGGAAAAATCCCCACTAGTTATCCTAATCCAAAGTTCAAAGAAGAATCTGTTACTCTCCTTGTCAGCTTGTGTTGTCTCACTAGGCTGGGTTTCTTTAATATCATTTGAAGAGAGCATTTCCAGATCTTTGTTTCCATTCTGGCTTTGACTATTCTTGTCCTCTTTCTCCAACACTTGTGAAAACTTTGGTCCCTGAACAAAGACTGGGTGGGGAGGGTATTTTGTAATTTGTATCTAGAGGATTGCAAATTCTATCATGAAGTCAAAAATATCTGTAAGTGACTATGGCTGCTCATGATTTTTGAATGGCACAAAATTATTAAATTATGATTGGAAAAAAAATTGTGGTTTTCTGGCAGTGTTTTCTTTAGTTACCAGAGACTGTCTAGATTTCCCTTATAAGTAAACTGTGTTGAGATGCATATTTCTGATTAAATTCTAGCCATATAAGGGCAGAAAACACGGGATCTTTTTCAGTAAGGGCCATGAATGTCCCCATCCTTTTCAACTGATGTCACTAGGCAGGAGAGACAGAAATAACAGATGCTCAGGGCTTCAGATTAGTCTTCGTTCCCAGCATATGCTGGCATAAAGGGATAGATGGAGACCTTCCTTCCAGAATGTTTTGTGTGAGCAGGTATCCTCTTCTCTGATGCTTAGAACTTTTTCTTCAGGTAGAAGAACCTTGCTAATAGCATTCTTTGAAAGAGAGCATTTGGTCTCTTTTTTCTCTTTCTTGTTTACATGAAACCAGAACATTTTGTTCTGTTTTCTTCCGAGATTTTTCTAGCCTAACAGTACCAATCTATTTCTCTGCCACTAACCCGTGCCCAGGTGATGCACTTTTCCTTAATAACTGACCCATCTGAGCAGTACAGAATAAGATGATGTGATAAGCAGCTCTCTGTCCTTTGACAGACTCTCACTTCAGTCTATGAGCCATGGCAAATCTTGGTTACATTTCAAATCATTACAAATCCTGGTTAAGTATTTCCTTACTTAGGAGAGACATGCCATCTTCACGTCTGGTTCACAAAGCTCAGGCAGTACAATAATTTTCCCTTCCTCAGGGCTGAAATTTTTTGTTATTTATCTCAGATAGCAAGTCCCTTTTCTTGCCAACCATATGCTCACCTTTTAATATGAAGTGTCTGCTTTAATTATTTGAATTCTCACAAAGTTTAAATTTTTATTCCCCAAACCAGGCTTTTTTTTTTATTTAGCTTTTTCTTTTTTTTTCAAGGACAAATAACTGGACTAAGTTAAAACACTTATCTTTCTTTTGTTCATAAGACTGTCAGTGTCACTTCAGTCTGTAGGTTTTGTCCTGATTCAGAGTGTGTCACCATGGTGTGGATTATCCTGTGCAGCGCCTATGTGCTCTGTACTTGATGATGTATCCAAAGAGTCTGTATAATTAAGGTATGAATATATGACTGTCCCAAGTTTTGTTCCTAGATGCGAGGGTTTGCAACAAAATGAAGGAGATCCCTATCTGGATGAGATCTTGGACATGCTGACTTGCCTTACAACCTGTGGAAAAACTGAACTGAAAGTTTCTGGCAATATCGTACACCCGCAATTGCCACACTTTGATTTTGAACGGACACAGTCTTCTGGTACTGTATATATCTATATATATATACATGCACATGTGGGTGGGTAGGTGGGTCATTGAAAAATGAAGCTCTATTCATTTTGTTTCTTAATATGGAGGAAGGAGTATGATGTGGCATCTTCAGATCTATGTGCTAGTGCTGCAGGAGCCTGAATGCCACCTACCTCAAACGGAAATGCCCATGTCAGTTCTAGGGTCTGATCCAAGCTCAAGATTATGCCTCTCAATCATGTCTGGATTGTGCCTCCATCCCTCATGTCTGTTGCTCTTATTTCCACTTTCAGACATGAGCTAACATTATAGTTACGGTGCTTGCAGGCTTAAATAGCACTCATGTAAAATTGGGTTTTTTCCCCACAGGAATGACAGTGAAAAACCTCCAGCCTTTTCAGGTGTTGCAATCCATTTTCCAGAGAAGTAATGATCAGCACCTGTGTGGAAGAATCTTGGCAGCAATTGGTACCATATGGGCTTGGGACAGAGTGAATTTCTTTCTTCTGGAATGGACACTGCAACCTATCAACCAATTTACTGACATAATTCATTTCAAACCACACCCAGTCCAAGTCCAGTTCTTCAGACTGGTGGAGTCCATAGTCCTAGACCTGTCCTATGTCCCCCATGAGATTTTGAAGAAGGTTCAGTATTTGATCAAGGAAAATACAGTGCCATTCTGCACCTTAACAGCTCTTCAGTGCCTTCTCAGCATGACCCAGAAGGACCTGTTATTTAGCGATATTTTCCGTGACTCTGGGCTCTTAGGCCTACTGCTGGCACTTTTGAGGAAGGAAGCCAAGATCCTGAGGAAGTCAGGTACAACTTACTGCCACTCACAATGACCACTGAAGTAGGCAGATCAACAGGAATGAATAATCTCTTTCTATGATAAATTTATGTATTTTATATACTGAGTAGCTAGATTTTATCTTCAAGCCAACTGGCCTAAATTTGACACATTAAGCTGGGTCCTCTCTGAAATCTTTGCTATTTTTTGTTCTGGTCACTAGCCTGAACAGCTCTGGGCTATTCTTCACTACTGTATGATGAATTATTATGGGTGGTACCCTTCAACCCACACTTTTAAACAGGTCTTAGTTTGGGGCTCTCTAGAATGCCAGCTGGAGGTTGGAGCAAGAAAAGTTTTCCACAATGCTTATTCCTTTGACAGTAACACCTTAATCCTGAGGACTGGTGATAGAAAACAGTTTATTGAACTTTGGCCATATGTTCCCCACAATTGCTACCACTCATTGTGATGTGATGGAGTTATCTCCTAGTATAGAAACAGGAAGGTGATACCCCTAGTTTGGTAACTGTGGAGTACAGCTAACTTAGGAGACAGACTCACATATTTAAAGGTTTATAACTACTATTTTAATGAAAGAAAAAGGCATCATAGTGTTTTCTGTGCTATATGAGTTGGGAAATGCCTTTAAATTTCAGTGCAAGAGTCATTTATTGAAGGAGGAGAGACACAAGGTACTAGGAATAACTTCTGATGCAGTAAGCATACTTGAATTATTTATACACAACAGAAGGAATATGAATTACAACAGAAATTCTAGAGTGCAGACATCCATCAACTGCAAGGACACTTAGATTTGGGTTCTCGATATCAGAGAACCAGGATTTTGCACAAGAATGCTTAGATAAGGATTGTCAAGATAAATACCAAGGTTCTTGGAAACTTGTCTTCTGATTATGAGCTGGTGCATAGGGTCTTTCTTCTGTCTTTGCATTTATTTCACTGCTTTAGATAATGTGGTGATAAAAATTTTACAGAATGAGTGATTGAATGGCTATATAATTTGTAAATTTAGACACAGGTGAAGAGGAACAAGTGAGAAGAAATTATTGCTACTTCCCTCTCTTGGTTTCCAGAAATTTAGCCTGGAAACTCTTGACTTTTAGATCTTAAAATAACTTACCATACGCTGTCTGATCCTGTTTGCCTTTGAACATGCAGGATATTTCTGCTCTTGGCTTTTAGATTAGGTATTTAATGTCTCTCTGTTGCTATAATATTTTACCACTTCATAGCTCATAATCTATCCTGTTCTTTTGTTTATCTGTGTTCCTACTAGATACCACTAGACAGGTAAATCTACACCATCTGGGAAGTGAAAACACTCCTATTAGCAGTACTGCCTGTAGTTATGAAGGAGATGTGGGCTGCAGAGCAAGAATCAGACCTGTGTTTCCCAAAACCAGACTAGACCCTGACAAATAGGCAATGACATGTCTGTATTTTGTTGCTTGTTTTTAGGTTTCAAGTAGCCAGTAAGTAATACTTGAGAGAAGCTAGAATTTGCTGGAGAACTGTTTTTCCATTTTGGCTAAATATATTTTAGCTACAGTTGCCCATTTCTTGTATATTGTAATATTACTTTTAACATACTGACAGCTGGAACTCACCTGCCTGGTCTGAAAGAAGGCACTGAGAAGGAATTAAATGTTGTGATGCTGAAGATGGTGGCTGCCCTTACAGCGAGGTCTGTGAGGAACACGGGTAAGGAAACATATGACTGCATTACCTTCGTGACATTTGGTGGTAGGTGGCCATGGTTTTAAGGAGCACCAAAATATTTTCTGACTTTGGTGCTTCAGTCAAAAATGGAGGACAAAAGCTAAAGTGTAGGGATAACTGTGTTACACTAGGAAGAAATGTGACAAAGGTATTCTCATCCTGCATAATGAGCTTTGTCCCAGTCCACTTGTTTCCTTGATCCATGTGCATACTCCTGAAGTGTTTATATAGGATGTACAAACTTAGCTTCTGGAAAAAATGTGTGTGTACTTGACTCTTGTGTATTGTTTGTTCATCCAGATTTTCTTCCATCATTTCTGTTACTTGAAATCTTGATTGGATCAGGTGCATGCTGAGTAACACTCTTATATTACTGTTATACCTAGGAAGTCTGTGTGTAGGGAATCTTGTGGAACATAGTACAGGAGTGAACTCTAGTGAATACTGGAATCCACTCAATTAACTCTGAAATCCTAGAATCATCATGTTTGTAGTATCTTGCACAGTGTAAAGGTCTTTTCAGAAACCATCAAAAAGTTCCCTTCCTAAATGAAAAAGATGCTTAAGCTGAAAACTAAGGTGTCTTTTCCTTTTCATTCATTATTGTATTGGGAAGCTGTCATCTCTGATGATTAGAAACCATGGACACCCAGTCATTTTATCCCTAGTTGTTCTTGTGCCATTCAGTTTGTGTCATCTTTAGCTTAACCAGCTGCTCTCCTTACCTGTCCTGCTGTATTTGTAGAAATGTGGCACTTCGCACCAACACTGAAAATCTGCCTGTAAAAACTATGAGCAAAGGATAGTTTAACTAACAAATGATAATATATTTGTCCCTAGTTGTTCTGAAGGACTATGGAATGGTGCCATATATCAAGATATTTTTGGATGATGAGTGCTACAGGAGTGCTACTCTCAGCATCCTGGAACAGCTATCAGTCATCAATTATGAAGAATATATGAGCATTATTATTGGGGCCCTCTGTTCTTCCACTCAATGGGAACTGCATCTGAAACTAGATCTGCTGAAGGTAATTAATGTGGCTATCACTTGGGCATTGTTTTCTTGGGAACTCTCTCTTTTTCAAGATGGCAAGAGCAGAGGAAAAAAGAGCCATAGGCAAGCTCTGGATTATGGTAACTTGAGCACTTTGATTTTTAGCAATGCATGTGTGGTCAATACCTTCACTCAGTATCAGATTACAAAGTATTTTGAAGACTTAAATAGTAATGCAGGAGGGAGAAATGGAAATGCTAAAGGTACAATTGTATGAACAGTTCTGTGTAATGTGACAGAGAAAGGAGAAACAAATGGGAATGAAAGTGGATATGTGGAGAGAGGATGTCAGATGTGAAGGAGTGAGATTGGAAGAGCCAGGGTAGGCATGAGATGAACAACTTCATTCTGATAAGTTTCCATGGTTGAAACTTTGCTGTCCTTAATTTTGTCATTTCTCACAAACACTAGTATCATGTAAAAAGAGATGAGGCAATGGAAAGGAAGAACTTTATGAATGCTTGGAGAAAGAAATTAGAATTAGTCATAGCCTCTATTGACCCCAGAGTGTCTGATCCCTAAGCAATGAAACAGAGGAAAGAATCGCTGTGCTTTATTTTGGTTTAGGTCATAGGCATCCAGTTGAAAAGCAGCAGTGTTGTAAGCACTGATTTTAAAATTTCATTCTACCTTCTCTATCAAGTGGGAATGGAATTAACTTTTCTGTACAATATAGCAACTGCTTCTGTGATAGAAGAACCATATTACTTAAAAAAAAAATTAAAGAACAAAGTTTATAGCTTTCATTTGACAATTTGAAACAGTAAACTTTAACAATACCTGTGGAAAAGTTGAGTATGGTGTCCAAACTAATATGAAAATAAATGCAACTTCAGTGTCTAATTTTGACAAATGATAACTGTATTAAAGCATAATGTAAGCAAATGAATTTATTTTGTTTATCCATTGGGACTGTGATTGTGTTACACACAAATTCAGATTGATTTGCTAATGTATATTTAGCTGTTAAAGCCTGAGCCCAAATGCAATTAGCACTGCTGTATTCCAGTGTGACACGTGGACAATTATGAGGAATAACAAATAATGGAATGTGCGAAATAAATTCTGTTAGCAGTAACTGAGTTAGGGGGTTTCCAGCAGACTTCAGTTTTATAGATTCAAGACAGAGGAATACTAACTCATAGGCGATTAAATTCTAACTGAGTTAAAGCTGGAGGAAATGTGTTTACTGTTGACCTTCTCTGGAATGTGTTAAAGCCATCCTGGTAACTTCAACTCTAAGTTATTAAATTTACTCCCTGTTCAGAAGTCTCTGCCTGGTTTGATACATTATCATACAAAACTGAATGCCAGTAATAGAGTTCCCCCTACCCCTTCAGTTCTGGCAACCCTTTCTCACAGTCCTAGATCCTGTTACAGGCAGATGTATTTCTCTTAGAAACTGTTCCTCTTAAGGAGGTTGTGAAGTAAAGCTCTTCCATTGGATATCTCTTGGGAAGGTCTATATGTAAAATTAACCCTTTCCAATGTGCAAAGGTACAGTATCAAATTTGAAAACTCCCTGTACAAAATTAATTGTGCGACACCTGAAAAGCTTGGGATCAATTATATTCAAATGCAGTAGACGGTTTCCTTGCAAGCTCCTTTTTCTCATCAATTTTACTTCCACAGCTCTTAATAACTTTTCAAGATTTGTTTTAAAATGGCAAGCCCATAGCATTCAAAATTGGCAAATTATTTAAGTTGGTTTTACGCATGTGTAATACTGTCAAGTGGCATTCACTTATAACCTGCTTTAAGCCTTTTGAGGTTAGATAAAATCTAATGACTTCATTGTCTTGAGATCTTACTTTTTATGGCTTTTTTCCTCTAAAGTATTGTGCAAACTTTAAAAATACCTCAGCTGAGAAAAGGTATTCTCGTCTTTCTTAATGAGGAGAGCCTGCTGCTTACAATATTCTTTGTGCCATCCTGAGTCATTGGTTTTTGGAAAGGTCCTTCTCAGTCATTTGAGCAAAAGTCTAATGTGGGTTCTCACGTGCATTCAGGGCTGCAGGAAGACTTGTCTGTAGAGAGCTGTGCCTTCCTGCCAGTTTCTATATGAGGGTATTTACATTTAATCTTTACTTCCATTTATTTAGGGCAAAGGCAGGTTTCTTGAGAGAGTCTGAGAAGACTGATAAAAGAACAGCCAAAGATATGAAACTACCTCTGGCCAAACTGACTAGGATATGTAATGCAGGAAATTTGATTCCTTTGCTTCTTCCTGTGAGCACTGTTCCCCACCTGTCAGGCTGACTGCTTTAGCTGCTCCTAAGGGTGCTTCCAAATCTTGGTTGTATGATTCATTGGGTCTGTGGGGGAAGGGAGGAAGAGAAGTTGTGCAGTGATGACATTTATTTTGACCACCTTCCCCTCCCCCCTCCCCCCCCACCAAAGAGTGAAATTTCAGTGAAAGAATTTCGGTGCAAACTTGGAATTTTAAAATATTCTAAAGCCTCTTTGTCCTTTGATTTAAGTGCTTCTTTTGTTTCCTTTCTTCCCAATGTTTGTAGTCACTCTTGAGGATATTGGAGAGTCCCAAGAGTCATTCAGCTTTCAGAACCTGCAGTGGATTCAATGGGCTCCTGTCCCTCCTCTCAGACACGGAAGGTGCGTTGCAGGACCCTCCATCTGGGCAGTGGACAGCAGTTGGACAGAATTGTATATTGGAGCTTGTTTTCTACACACTTCAGGGGATAACTGCAGCCCTGCACCTAGACCCTGTCAACAGCAACTTCTTCCAGAGGAATGGTCTCTTTGAAAAGATGGCAGAGGATCTCGGATCACTTGGATGCTTCTGGACACGAGAGGGAAGGCAAATTCCTGTGAGCCTTGAGAAGAAAAGGACATTTGCGGAATTCTTGGATGCAGTTTTCTGTTCTTCAGAACCTTTCCCAGCGTGGCTAAAGAACAGCATTTGGATTCTGAATTTTCTTGATCGTATGGTCAAAGGAACCCTCCACCAGGAAAGCTATTTTAAGGAGAGGAAGCCAGAGATGGGAGAAGAATCAAGAGATGATCAGGAGGCACCCCAAACTCAAGAAGAGCATCCTGTTGTTTTCAAAAGACCAGGCAACAAATTACCTGCCTCTACCTATATGCTGTGGGGAAACCCTGAAGAGAAGTAAGCTTTTATTTACTACAGAAAATATAGTACTAAGACTGGTATGTGCATTTTATATGGTAGTATACTGAGGTAAGGTGTGATACAACCTGCCAAGAGCTAACAAATCAGTTCTGTCCCAAGTCCCAGGCCTCCAGGCAACAGAAATCTATGCTTTTGGAAAGGTAAATGATGATAGAAGTGGGGCATAAGGATTTAGTGCAGCAGTGGGACACACAGCCCCAAGAGCTGCAGAGTTTATGTTGGAGATTCTGACACCTGAAATGTGGGAGCAGGAATGGAGTCGAAGAACAAGGTTGCTGGGACTTAAAGCTTGTGCTTTAAGTTCACTGCTTGAACCTGCCCCAATCAATTTTGACTTTTTCAATTATGTGGAAAGCTGCTTCCAGTCACTCAATACATTAAAAATAAAAATTACTCTAAGCTATTTTAAATGCTCTCTCATGCATCTATGTCCAAGCATATGTGTGCAGACACACTCATTCATGCTGAAACAGAGAAAATTGGAAAAGGGACAGTCATGCTGCCTGCCTCATTGAATGAAGGTTTATATCAAAATATATATCCTTTGTAGGAAGGGAAGACTATACCAGAAATCAGCATTGCTGTCAGCTGTGAATCAGTTCTGAATAACCTGCATTTTGTAACTAATGAGATCTTCTGTCCCTTCACTTGTCTGTAGCTTTATCTTGAATATTTCAGTCCTTTTACCAAATTTATGTTTCTGGTTGAAGTTTTGCTTAAAAAGGCTAAACTGATAAGTGTGAGACTTCTTCAACCCTTACTGTAGATTATTGCAAAGTCATCTTCCAAGTTAAAGACCAAGACATGACGTCTGCCACTTGTAGCAGCAGTCACTGAAGTCAGCAGAACTCTTTTTCCCTGAGTACCGAGGCAGGCTGAATAAGCATTTCTGGTTATATTTAAACTTGTTTGAAGAAAGTAGAAAAACTTGTGGTGGATTTCTTTGTTCCTTGTGCAGCAGATTTTAAAGTAGTCATGGAGGCGTTTGCTCCCTGTCACCACTCTTTAAATTACACTGGAAGTTTCTGGTTAGATACTCAGTGCTGGGGAGAGGACTTGGTAGCTTGGGAGGAATGAATGCTCTTTTCCAAGCAGATATTCCTAGCCTGATTTGGGAGAACTTGGGTCCATATGCAAAGAGTATATAGATGGTGGTAGTTACAGGAAGTAGACTGTCTGTTGCTTAAGTATGCATATAAGGGAGGCCCAGGGATGGTAAGGGAGAGAGAGTAGGTCGGGGCAATGCTGGGAGCAGTGTGGCTCTGTCTTCTGATTGTCCTTCTGAAGTCACTAGGTCCGAAATGAGCAAGGCTTCCTATGTCCTTGTGTTGTTTTGCCTGCTGAGATGTGATGCTGTACAGTAATTGAATACCACTTGTGGAGAAATTAATCCTGTAAACTGGGACCCTTTCAGTTCTCACTGTCTGATTTGGGACTGTTTGTCTTGGCTATGGGATGTGAAGGCATAAAAGGAAGCCAGATTAGTTAGGGGTGGTTGGAGACTGTCCACGACAAATGTATGCAAACACAAAAGAGGAACATGTGCTGGAGAGCTGACAATCTTCAAGCCATAGAGCCTGTATCCTTTTCCAGCAGTAAATTTTATGAAAATAAAAAATCCCATAGTTTCTGCAAGCCTGTTGTTCCCCTGATGCAGCTTCCTCTTAGCTGTACTCCACACTCACACTTCCCCTTGAAAAGGTTTCAGGCAGCAGCTATGCAGCTTGAAAGGAGGAACTTGAATGCAGTCAGTGTAGGTGGCCTGTGATGCCCCATCTTGCAACATATATTTAACATTCCCAAAGAGGCAGGGAAGGGAGGTGACCCTGCAGGAGCCTGTGACTAATATATAAGAAAGTTAACATTTTAATGCTGGATAATATTGTAGCCCCTTCCACTGTCCTGTGGTCAATGATGCTGCAAGCTTCTGGGACACAGGGGAATTGATCCTGTCATTCCCATCTCAAAACCAGCCCTCTGTGTTCCTGCTCCTGCAGTAATGTTTGGAACACCTTTTGTGACAGATGAGGTCTCTGGTTTTCCTTTTGTTCCTGGTGATTAGACATAGCTTGCTGCAAGCTGTGTTAACTGAGGCTGATCTCTTTGGGAGGGAAGCCCTTCTTTGTGCCCACCCAAGCATCGTGGCTGCTGCAGCTGCTGTTACCACAGACAACTCAACTGTGCTAATGGCTCTTCAGGTTCTTTGTGACATCTCATTTTGTCCCCAAACCCTCTCATCTGTCTTATTTTTAAGTAGCGCTAGTGCAGAGCAGATCTGTGATTCACAGCATGATACTGGTGAGATAGATGGAGTGGAATCACAGGGCTGACTGGATAGCCCTGGGGCAGGAGTGTGAGACATGGGGTATTTGCAGAGGGGAGGAGTTGGTACAGGAAGACAGCTTTTGTACTAAGACAGGCCATAAAATGAGAAACTCATAGAAAATCACAGAGAAGGCTGGAGATAAGGCTTGTGTAATGTTCTTAGAAACCCTTCATGAGCCTTGTGGCCCTTCTCTGCACACACTCCAGCACCCCAATGTCCTTGTAGTGAGGGGCCCAGAATGGGGCCTCACCAGTGCCAAATACAGGGGGGATGATCACTTCCCTGGTCCTGCTGGCCACACTATTGCTGATACAGGCCAGGATGCCATTGGCCTTGTTGGCCACCTGGGCACACTCTTGCTTAGGTTCACCTGGGCATTGACCAGCACACCAAGTTTGTTTCCAGCCATAATTTTGCTCCTATTGATTTTAGTGAGCCTGGATTTTTCTCTTTTAAAATGGTGTGGGTTTTCTCAGGGAAATGTAAGTAGAGCATATTTTTGGTGTACTTTTTTCGTTGACATTTAAAAACGTGCCCACATTCATGTCAAGCAGAGGTTTATGTATCCACACTGAAACCACTGCTGCAACAACTTTTTATACCAGACCTGATTTTGGCTTACTGCACAGAAAATATTGCAAACAAGCAATTTATTTGAAATTATCTTTCTTGAGGATGCAGTAAGAATTATTTGTCACTGTGTGGCAGTGTGCTACACATTACTCCCTGTTCTGCTGTATCAGATGAGCCTTTTTGGGAGTGGCTAACAAACATGTTTAATTGCAGCCTTTTTATCCTCCTTTACATCCCTTGTAAAACTTTTTTTTTTACGCTTACTCTTATACTTGTACCTTGTGTTTTATAAAGTCCATAAAACATATTGTGCTTTATTTTGTCAGTCTAATTACAGCCATTAAATGTTGCCCTTGCTTTTGCTGTGAGATCTGCTTCAGACAGATGTTTCTGACAGTGTACATCACAACTCCAGTTCAGAGGTGCACCCAGAAATGCTGATGATACTCTGAACAGGACAAGCCTGTAGTGCCTAAACTAGAGTTTCTGCTATGCTGTGGGTTCATCTTTGAGATATATTGGACCTCTAACCTGCATCATGGCATAAGCAGATCTTCTCTGTGATGTCTCTGATTCCTCAGTTCCTTCCTGTGCCTGAACATAAAAAGGTCGTAAGTGGCAAAAATGAAAACTGGTGGGAAAGCAGATATTCAACTTTAGTTTACTACTTTAGGCAAATTTTGGTGTTGGAAGGGGAGGGTGACATACTGATTTTATCAAGACTGTCTCACCTTTGCTTATTTCTATTATGTTTTAAAGTACTGAAGTTACTGTATAACTGAAGTTATAAACTCCTAGAAAATAAAAGGATAACACTGGTTGTGGACTGATGCATCAGTGATTCCTCTGGTTGTCTATTTTCTGTTCTGAAAATACCTTCAAAAGCAAAGTTTGTTTAAAGAGGCTGCTGCACATCTTTGAATGTGCAGGTCCCTGGGATGAGCAGGTGATGTCCTGTCTTTGTTACTTGAAGGAGGCTTCCAGTTGTTCTGGGTCATTTGTATTATTTGCTTAGTTTCCAATGCTGAGCCTGGTTGCTGCTAGGAGGATTTAATGCTGTGCTCTGCTGGAGCACTTTTAGACTCTCTTTGCTGTTCTTAATGATAATTAGGATGTGTCTTTTCACTGCAGGTTGGAAATGAGAGACTGCACCATTGTACATCCAGGTGCTGTCTGTGTCATGGTGAGGTTGCTGCCAAAACTGTACAATGAAGGACATGCTCAGGTGAGTCTGAACATAACGAAATGCCATCTAAACAGTGTCTTCTACTTCTCTGTAGCTTCTTTTCCAGGAATTGCTTACTCTTTGCAAATGTGGTAGTTCTAAAATTTACCTAAAACACTGTCAGGAGGAACAGCACAAACTTCACTGAGTCAACAGATGTGAGAACAACAAAGACTCTTGGCTGTCAGTTTGCCTAAGCATTTCTATACTTGTCTGATGCAGTACATGGACTTTGGTCCCAGAATACTTATTCCAAAGGCATAATGTAGAAGTGCCTTGAAAATTGTCTAAAGTATTGCTAACAGCCCTAGCAAACAGAAAAGTCTGGCTCTTTGGACCTAATGTTCCATAAACTTTTAATGCAGCTTAGAATGTATTTTTCTTGTATCTTTCTATATATATATATATACACCCACTCTGAATAAAGGTATTTCCTATATTGTATTGGCTATTTGGTCCAAAATACTTGAATGCAGTCAAGTACATATGGAGGGCCTGAAATAAAACCAGGTTATTCATCCAGAGCTATGAAAGGGGCAAATAGCTGCTGGCAATTTCCAGCTCTGTTTATTGGAATCAAGCCATCAGCTAGTGAAATTTTGTTAATTACAGTAATTAATTTCTGAAAAACAAGTAGAATCGTTAATTGGATGAGAGTGTCATCAAGAAATTAGAGTTGAGCTCTGCAAGAGAGAGAGCCTCTCAGACCCTCAGTAGATGGCAGTGTTCTTAAAAGTATGAAGGACTAGAGCACAAATTCCAGCAATTTCAGTTATGTATTTAATTATGCTCATATTTTCTTTTTTTCTCTCACTCCTTTCTTAGTCAGTAAGAAATTATTACTGGTAGTGTTTGTTTAGTATTGCTGTTATGAATATGATTGCCTCAGGTAAAACAGGACCACTATTATGCAAGGTCCTGAGTCAAACCCTGGCTAGGAGTTAACAAATGTCTTAAAGAGTTCTCATAAAATAACCCACAAAAAGGATACAGGAAAAATAGAATTTTCCTGACTATTTCTATTGAAAAAATCATTGAGAGAATGGATAGAATATTTCAGAGCTTGGGAAGCTCACTGATGCTGCCAGGTAGAGACATAAAAGTCTGGACTTTAATACTGTTAATCATAACGTAAACCACTGCATGAATCTTTGTGCAAGGAGATTCTACCTGGAGCACAGGATTCTGGTAAGATGTGATGCAAAAGGTTTAACCTCAGTGGCTAGTGAGGGGGAGTTACTTGGTAGAAGGAAAATAACTGAAGGAATTACTCTTTGGGTAGATATATCCTGTCCAAAACAGTGTACTATTTTTTTTTTCTAGCACCACAGTGTTTGACAGCTGGATGAGAGATGAAATAATGGCTTCGTGGATGTATCTCAGACATTCATTAAAAAGTTTTAAGGGGTTTCTTGCTCTGAATTTAAGACTGAATTAAATAATACATTTTTTAGGAGCAAATATGGAGAAGAAGAGAAAATAACTCTTCTCTTTCCGCTTCTTTTAGCGCTGTGATAGATACTTTAGGCCTGAGTGTCCAGGAGTAACCTGGAAAAATCTTTAGAATCAGTTCAGGTCATGTGCGATTCCTTTGCTTTCACAGAATTGGCAATGAGAAAGCACTGCTTTTACAGAAACATTAATGGAACTCAGTAAAATTAATGTACTTTTGATTCTGACCCTCAGAAATAATATCAATATCCTGCCAATTTTGCAACCTCTCACTGACCTTTGTCAGACCCAAGAAATGATGACCTGAAGCAGTGTTAAGCCTGTCAGCATAGAAAACCCAGTAGCAGATAGTAAAACAGGTGATTTTGCACTTCAGCCATTTCTTATTCTTTCTGTAATGAAAGTTAAAAGCTGAGGAGAATAGATTTGTGGATGTATATCCCTACCATTGCTAGGTATGATAAAAAAATCATTTGAATGTCATGGGTACAAAAACTTGCTTAAAACTTTAAAACTGACCAAGAGTTTTGAGTCAGTAAACTGTATTTAGAGGGTATTGCTCATGTTCATGCCTATGACTGGAACTAAACCAGCTTCCATGTTGTTTGACCAAATATAAGATCGATTTTCCTTTTATTAATATGTTGTCTATTTAGTGATGAAAGACAGCATTGGACACATTTCAAACACCTAGTAAATTGAGACATATTTGCATCCACTTTAGATATGTGGCCCAGGATATTCACAGAGTTGATTCTACCTTAAAAAGAAAGAAGTTACCTCTCAGACACATCTCATCCTTGACTGGAATTTTAAGATTCCAGAGTGTCATGACTGATCTTTCCCATTTGTAATGTCAGATACTGAGATTGCCTGTATCTGACAAGGCTGAGTAAAGGAAAGGAAAGAACTTTTGAGAAGAGAATAAAAGAATTACTCAGTTCTGTCTCATCATCCTGGTAGGTTTCTTGTGAATACGGACAAAAAAAAAATCCTCTCGCAATTCATCATGTAAATTATCTATACTTTTGCTAAATGATATTATTGCTTACACAGCTGGATTTTTCCTTTTTGTTTTCATCCATGCCTCTTGTATGATGAACTGCTGTCATAGTCACTGTTGTGAAAGTAAAACATTGTCCATCAATAAGGATTTTGCACCTTTTAAAAAGACCCTTATCCCTGTTTTAAATGTAGGCTAAATGACTTGTTCTTCCTTGTAGATGTTAACAAGGTAACATTTTTCAAGTATTTTGCACACATAATTATTGCTATATTGTTCTTAAATCTAAGGAAATTGCGTCCTTTTGAAGTGAATGCACAGCGACAAAAGTTCATAATTTTTGCTTATCTTGAATATAACCTTGAAGATGAATAGTAGTGAGTTAAATTCAGCTACCAAGTTTTGAAACTATAGGCTCTAAGGAGAAAAAATCTGGGTACTACTTAAGCAGATTGGGCAAATTGCTAGGTGACATTTTGCCCTTAAGACTAATCTGAGGCAGAGCTCAGCTACATTCTAACTGCACCTTCAATATCCTGATTCACGGTGCAAGTAATAAGTGTTAGGAAAATCAATCCATGCATACAGAAACACACAGCATGGTTTCCTGGCCACCTTTAATATTTCCACTAAAATCTCATTTTACTGGAACAAAGATCCCTGAAAACAGCACATTTTATTCAAAACAAGGCAATATTGGTATTGACAGAGCTGCTAGGCTAATGAAAACAATCAATTTTTTTGTACACCATTACGCTTTTATTGGATTTATTTTGGAGTAAACCAGTTGCTTCACTTAGTCAAGACCTATGTCAATCTTTGTTTAGTGGTATTTACACATACTTTCCTACATATAGTCAGAAATGGAGTAAAATATTAATTAAAATATTTATAATGTTGTGAGACTTTGTAATAGTGTAGTTTAGTCTGGTGGATGATTTTTACATGTAATGCGATGCATAGTGAAATTTATGTCCCTGGCAATAAATAGTCCTTCAGAGAGAAGAAAATGTTATCCAAAGAACTCACCCTTCAGATATGAAAAATGGTAATTGAGTTTGCAAAAACAGTATGTATGTTGCAATGGCTGTATTATCTTCTAAGTGTTGGGGATGCTTTGAAAACAAATTGCTTGTGGGCTTTGAAATTGTTCTGTATTGGCTTTGTCTGGTTGAATGAAAAAGAGCTCAATTCCTCTTTACACTTAATAAGCTTATTCTGAATCCAGTTACTTCTCATTCATGTTATAAAATCAAATCCCATTGCCTTCATTTGCATTTCTGTCACCATTGTTGTCCTCTTGTTTAAAAGTTTGCATATCTATTTCCTAGAAGAGCATATGAGAAAGCTTGAAAGCTCTTGGAAATAGGGAATAATTAATCTTTGTAAGATTTGTGTTTAAATATATTATCCAGTTACTTTTACATGAAGTCTAGTTAGGTCAATGGAGTACAATTCATTCCTGAATGGGAACAAATTGCTCTAAAAATAATTTATGAGAACTGAGAGACTTTAAGATCAGTAAGAAGCAACAATGAAGTAAAGCGTCAATTCAGGAAAACATATAGAGAAGTGTTTAAGATTGTTTCATGACATTGCTTGATACAGTTTTGTTTAAGAGCAGGGTTTTAGAATGAAGAGTAGATCATGTCAATATGGATCTCCACAGGCTCAATGTTAAATATATTCTGAATTCCTGTTTGGTCTTGGAGCTTATGCCTAATAACCTGCCCTTGGTGGTGATCCCTTGTTTGTGAATGACAGCTGATTGCTCTCTTCCTTCACCACCATAGTGTCGAGGCAGGAAAGCTGAGTTGTGGTTGGCCAAGCAGCTGCTTGGATGAGTATATGCACACTCTTTAAGTGCAGAGCTTGATAGAACAGCCATGCAGTTCTGCTTGAGCCTCTTGCCTTAGGGGCTTCAGATGTTTACACTCAGGGATTTGACAACTGAAAACCAAATTAAAATAAAATAAATCAGTTACCATATACAGTTTAGTTCCAGCCCTCTGACTTTACTTCTGTGTCCATTTCAGCTTTCCCAGGAAATCCAGTGTGCTCTGGTTGATCATATCCAGTCCCTGGTGAAGTCAGAGAAGAGTCGTCAGGTGATGTGTGAATCTGGCCTGCTGAGCACCATCATAACCTCCTGTCAAGATGCTTTCTGCAATGACAGCCATCCCCTGCATCTGCCCCTCACCAGAGTGTTTGAGAAGCTCGCATCACAGGCTATTGAGCCACATGTGTTAAGGTATCAGATTGTATCTAATGGAACCAATTTGCTTTAGTGGTGCCATTTTTTTGCAAAGTTTATATAAAAATTAAATGCTTCACATAGTGCTCTAATTCAGCAAGACTCAGCCTTTTGTTTCAAGTCCCATTTAATCCTCCTTTCTCACTGATTGCAGGATATATGCTTAAATGACTCCTGAAGATGGTATGAGTCTGTAGTGTTCTGCTGCATCATCTCTGCAGGGGTTGTAAAGCCATTTATTAATGAACTAATTAAGTCATTGCAAAACAACCAGGGTTATTCTCTCCTGGTATTCATATGGAGAAGCTGTTTTCTGCAGAGTAAAGATGACTTTTTCGTATCTCAGATCCATGTCAATGACAGATGCAGAAATAAAAAGTATGGTCTTCTTCCTCAGTCGCTGTTTCTAGTTTGAGGTTGCACTTTCTTCATTAATGCTAAAAAGTGCTAGACATTACAGTACCTAGCAGGTATCAGAGTGCAGGTAAATTTAAATATTCATTGGAAGATTGTATTTCTTTCACTCAAATACAGAATAGGATTTCTATAAAAAACCTCAATAAAAACCCCCAACCCATAGATTTTTTTCTTTCTGAATAATTACAGCTAGTCAAGAATATTGATGAAGGAAAGAAATCTTTGATTTTTTTTCAACAGGAAAATCTTGAAAGGAAATGTGAAGCAAACTAAATATTTGTGATGCTACAATGGAAAGCATTTCTTTTGTTCTGTTTGGGATGTCTTTAAAATTTGCTGTTAAATACAAAAGTTGTTCTCCAGATCTAAGCTCTATTTGCATGGTTGCTGTGACTACAAAGTGTCTGGCTTCATTGTTTTCTTTTTTTTAAGTTGCTTTCTTAATTTTTTTTTCCATGTTAGGCAATTTCTGTGGTTGGGAGGTTCTCCATTGCTACCTTCCAGGCCCAGCGCAAACAAGCCCAACGTCCTTTTGTGTCAGGGGAGTGAGTCAGCTAATGCAGGTAAGCACACAATGAACAGTCTGTTGCTGATACAGTGGCTAAGTTAGGCATGTCTCTGAAATGACAGGAAACTGCTGTTGAGTAGGTTGTTCCAAGATAGTCACAGTGAAGGTGGAGTATGCCTGGAAGTTTTTCACTGGGTATTGCCCAGATTGGGTGGTACTTGAACAACACTGAGAGCTGATCTAATGATCAGCAGAGATCAAATTGTGATGTCTTTGCTCAAGTTAGATGCTGAGTATAGACTCAGGCTGTGCTGGATCAGACATGGAAGTGATCTATAAAAAAAATAATATTCTACAAATGAAGTGGAGTGTCTCCTTGGTTTGCAGCATGTTTTTCCTGTGATTTATAGATAGGAATGGAATAAGGATGGGACTAAAGAGCACTGCTTTTTGTAGTCCCGAGGATATCCTAGTAGTCTGCCTTGCTTATATAGGCTCTTCTCCATAGGAGCCCTGTCACACATGAAATCCCTAATTGTGCTTGGTCTTTGCATATTAAGTGCTTTAATTAATTAATTCTGAGTTAAATACTTTTTAAATTGAATGTTAAAATTAACCCATCACCCAGGTACAAAAATCAAGTTCCATTATCAGTGTTTTCAATTGTTCAGAGTAGTTTATTAAGAGAGTTGCACCATTCCCAGTTAAAAATTCCCCAGTTAAAAATCCCCAACTGATGCTCCCTTTTCAAACTTCAAACCACCTGTACACCATAAGTTATCTTTCCTGTGTTTACTGTATACTTTTACAAGTGTTTTAAGATGTGTTAGATGTATTTTAATATTTTTTTTAGGTGTTTTTACTTTGCACTTTGGTCCAAGGGCTAACTCCAAAACCCCAGTTCTAACAGCCAGCAGCTATTTTTAGCCCCATAGCCTTTACCCTGTAGGCAAGCTCCATGGCAACCCGAATTTTAATGAGGGCATTTTAGCACCCTTATCTCAACTGATACCACCCCTCTGACAACGACGAGCGATTGGTGGACTGAGATGATCTGTCAAAGGGAAAGCACCAATCACTTTAAATCAAAGGGGCAGGCTGTGGGCGGAGCAAAGGCACTAAAAAACAATGAGACAGGCCTCAAAAATTGAGGGAGGAGGGGTTCTCTGCAGGCTAGCTGTGGTGGACATCAGTGCTGGGCATTAAAAGCCTTACTCCTATTAAGGAGCCTTTAATAACTTTTTTCCTGACTTTTGGACCTGCCAAAAGCCAGCCCAGCACTGCAAGTCCTTTTTTTCTACCTGAGGTCCAGTGCTGACCCAGCCAGAAGATCTCAGATCCCTGCACTCCTGGGGCATACCATCTATTGAGCCATAGGATCCCAAATTTTTATATTTTTCTAATTTCTATAATTTTTCAATTTTTCTGTTTTCAGTAAATTATTTTAATTTTTTATTTAAGAGTTGTCTCTTTTCTCACAGCCCTTTCTCTGCTATAATGTATTTTATAGATGAGAGGCTACAGTATAGCAGTATTTGGTGCTTAAACTATTCTCATGCCTGAGACACCTGATACAGTATGATCCATATCTGGGTCTTAAGTTCTTTGCAGTCATTCTTCAAATCCTCTCCCACGTGTTTCTTTTAACTATTGTGTTACAGCAGAGTTGAATGGTCTGTGTGTAAGGAAAATGGAACCAATGGGTTGGGAACAATTTTTGGTAGGGTGAGTTCTGAAGCTGCCTGAAGATGTGTGGGAAGAAAATATAGCTGAAATATGGCTATGGCTGTCCTGCCAGCCTCCCATTTTGAAATGCCTTCAGTGCAATATTTTTTTGTATTGCTGAGGATTTTTGTAAGCTGTTGAGGATGTGTTATTTCAAGAGCATGAAGTGCTGTTCTGAGCAGTGATGAATAGAATATGGGCAATACCTGTGACTGGAAAAAGACTTGCAGACATTGATCTGATTAGGCACTGTGTTCATCTTTCAGGTTCAGAAGAGCGTGTGGTGGACAGCAAAACAGATCCTCAGACAGTTGTACCTATCAGGACCTCTCCTTGGCTGTCTAAACGATCTGCACTGGCACTCCAGACTGCCATGAGTCTCATCTCCATGACATCACCTCGAAACTTCCAGCTACACGGCACGGCTTTAGCTCCATCGTTTGTGGAGTTTGACATGTCCATGGAAGGCTATGGGTATGGCTGCTGTTGCTTTTATTTTAGCTGCTCTGGGGTCTCCAAGCCCTTACTCTGAACACAGTAACTTTTCACTTCTCTCTTCATCTTAATGTATGTACCCTATGGCTGCTTTCCTTGCAGCAATGCTGCCAACATATTTTGTTGCTGTCTTACTGCTGACAGCCTACTCTCTGCCTTGCTAGCATGATTCTGCAATGCCAGAAGTCCCTGGTGGCCTTCAGGGATGATTTTTGTTTCTGATGAATGGGTGCTTGCTTGCTTTTGTAGGTGTTTATACCTCCCTACCTTGGCCACTGTCATGGGATCCAGTGCAGACCAATCTGTCTCAGGAGGGACTGGCATGGGTAAGAACTTTGACTCACCTACAGCTTGCTGGGAGCACCAGCTTCTCAGCCCCAATGAAAGCATTCAACAGTTGTAAGAAATAAGTTGTGTGTTTCAACGTTTCTGTCTCTCTGCCCCAGACCAGCTCTGAACTGTGTAACTTGTACTGCTCAGCAAAATGCAGCACTGGCTACAGATTCATAGTGTGATGAATTAATATTAGCAATACAATTTTAAAGCAAGCTTCTAAGAAAACAGACTTAACAAGTAAGAGCCACCAGATTTTAGGGTAACAGACAATGGAAGGAATAGGAACTGTCACTTAAAGGGATTTTTCTATACAACAAAAGGCTCTATTGGGTGGAATGGGAAATGGCTGTACTTTTGCTTCCTGAATTTTTGTGAAATTTGAGAACTTGTTTCTGGCTTGGAGATTGCTAATTCATGAGCTCCATAGCATGGAGATCTAGCAGTCATTTCTCATCGGTCAGCTTTAGGTCATTTATACATGTGCACAGACTCGTATGTGCAATCTTTGTGATACTGAATACAAGCAGTGAAATCTAACAGAATAGAAATTAAACCCCATAACCTAATGTTGGTTCTTCCATGGTATGGACTACAAATGAAACACAAAGCAGTCTGCTAATGGCTGCCCAAGGAAAACAACTTCCTTAATGCCTTTTTGTTTCCTGTCTACAGGCATCAGAACATTCCCTCCCTCAAGTGGACTGACACTCTCCTGCTGGTTCCTGGTTAGCAAGTTTGGTTTGGTGCACAACAGCCACCCACTCCGCTTCCTTACCATTGTGAGGCACATGTCAAGAACAGAGCAAGAATTTGTATGCTTTTCTGTAAGCTTCTTTCCACAGGACCTTTCTTTGGTCATTTCTACAGAAGAAGTAGAATTCCAGCCACTTGGTAAGGCTCTTTTCAGTCAAGCTGCAGTGCTGTGTCCTCTTATTATCTGGAATTTTTCATTAATAAATTTCCTCTTCTTTGAAGTACCCAGGATATTAATGAGATTTCTCTTCAGTTTTCCTCTTGCATCCAGTTGTGATTGTAATTCTTGGCCATGTTTAATTTTTAAGTTTGCTGTAGGCATTGTGAATTACTGCAATTTTTATGGAAAATTTTTGAGTGCCACTTATACTGTGGTGTGCAGTTGTGGAGACTGGGCTTGAACCAGTCTCTTCTGTGTGACATTAGGCAGGTTTGGAGAGTAGGACTGAGAATTTGGGGAGTGATCTAGCTTCCTAATGAAACAACTCATTTCCTCTCCTCTCTTTCAGAATGTTTTCTATTATGCCAATCTGTTAATATTGTTCCCTGCTGATATTTATCCCCTTTTCCTTATTGAGTAGAGTAGGTATTTCAAATGTAAATGTGATTGAATATTCCAGAGGAGGTTGGAAATGGAGTGGGAATAGTAGCTGGGACTTTTTCAAGCACAGCTGACATTGTATGAGTGCTCTGATTGCCTTAGATAATGATAAAAATTCCAGCTTACCTTTTTTCATAAAAGCTACAAATTATTATAGAGACTTTTATAAATAATGGATTTGCTAGGAGTTTCTCTGTGTCAGCTATTACTGTTTCTGTCCGGCTCTGTGGGGTCACATGCATGCACGCACACACAGACGCATGGCTAGCTTCAGTATAAAGTTGGTCACCAAGAGATAGGAAGGGCCTTTGTGTGTATTCCAAGAGGAGCAGTTACTGCTTCGCCTACACTGTCGAAGGCTACAGAGGCAAAGGCGAGAGCAATGCCGAACTCAGGGGTTTTATCTGGGGACAGGGAAAAGGCGGGACTAGGGAACGGGACCAATGGGGAAGCTCTGGGGGAGTGACGAGGGGTAGAGGCTGACAGCCAACTGGGGGAGCCAAACTGGGGTCGATTACTGTAACAGAACAAGGCATCCGGGGAGAGATTTCTTTCCCTCATCATGACCGATAAGTCTCTGGCACCAGAGACTGTCTTACCAATAGCTCTCTCTATCCCTTGTGCCACAGGCTAGTCGGCCATCACAGTCAGCTAACTGTGAATATACTGAGGGGTTCTCCCCTTAGTGAATATGTTGGGTTTTCCTAGGTCAGGGTAGTTTTGCAGCGTCAAGGCAGATAGCAGGTATTATTTGGGAGGGTGACACGTATGCTGGAGGGAGCTTGAGAGTTGTGCAAGTTGTAGGTCCTGATACTAGACCTTGGGCAATGTTTTAAAGACATTGGACATAATACCATCGAATCACACTCTACCCACAGAGTGTCATGCTCTTTCTGTCCCATTTGAAAGTTGTGTTCCAGAGGTTGGTGAAGGTAAGAAACTTTCTGTTGACTTATCTCTGTTTTTGCTGTTACAGATATTATGGAACCTGAGGGTGAGGTCCTAAATCCCTCCACATTTCCAGGGCAAGTCCAGTTTGGCTGTGGTAAACTACTGGTCACTGGCCAGTGGCATCATCTCACAGTGACAGTTGCTAAGGAAGCAAAGAAGAACTGCATTGTGTCAGCTTATATAAATGGTCAGATGCTTGGCTCTGCAAAGGTAAAGGCTCTCTGCATAGATCTTGCGCCTGACTTTTGCCTTGCATTGCTTCTAATTTTCATCTCCCAATGCACCTACCATGACTTCTCAGTATTAATCTGAGAAACTCAAAGCATGGTGATTTACACATGTAACACATGCCACTGTGCTGGGTGTGAGTGGAGTCAGAAATCCATACCAAAGAGGGTGTATTTGTGCTGCTTTTCAGAAGTATGTTCTCACCTTATACTGATGCTTTGAACTAGTCCCCCCTCCCCCTTCAGCATGTAGATAACCATGTGGTGGTTATCTCCTCTAGAGCTGAAGTTACCTAGGTTGCAGGTAGCTCAGGGTTATGTTGCTGAAATTCAGTTAAACATTTAGGTCAAAATTTTCTGAGTTTACTAGTGATTCAGAGGACCTATCAGTTTAAGCCCAAAATTTGCAGAAGTCGCCATCTATAAAAAGTACTTCACATCAAGGTGTGACCAGAAAGCCCTAAACCAAAGATAACTTGGATTTAGGCTAAAACCTGCAAAGGTGATGAATTATGCAGGGAGTCTTCACTTTTTCTTTTGAAGAAAGCTCTTGAAAGTGGAAAGGTCACAGAGAAATAAGCTGCTGTGATTGGCCAGCTCTTTGCAAGAATCCAAAGATGGGAGCAATGTCAGTCAGTGGTCTTTTTCCTCACTAGCACACTAAGCATTCAGGAACAGATAGGTGTTCCTCTGGGTTAGTTGTACAGTGTCTGAGATTATATCAATTCATGAGTTCATTGCAAATATTGGTGTACTGGTATTTCCCCTAATGTGCCATTTCTTGTGATTTTTGTTTCACAGCAGCCAGTTCTCAGGTTGCATGAGATATCAGGCAAAAGTAATCCAAATGCACCTGAAGGGTTCATAATCTATGAGATAAATGAGAATAGCCCCTGGTTTATATTATTAATATCATCATGCTCCTCGTTTTGCAGTAAACTCATACTATTTCAGAGATCTAATTTTTGCATTTTGAATGCAGTATAGAAAAGGCAGCCTGCTCTTTCTAGTATGTCTCTGATTGGTGTAGTGTTATTTTGGTTTTGTTTTTGAATAGAATCCTATTATTAATTGAAACTTGTAACCTTGGTTTCTTCCTTTTTGTTCCCATATTTCAATTCAATCTCAGTACGTGCAAAGCTCACTTGCGTGTTTTATGCTTCCCCTGTAAATGCAACCTGTTTAATTCAAATATTCTCTTTATCATACTTGGGAAAATGATCTGTCTTATAAATGTCTTTTGGGACCTATATCCATTTCAAGAATGAAAATTTAATTTAATTTGACTTCCTTCAAATGAGACTGAAAGTCATCAATAAAACTAGGCCTAAACATTGCAATTGATTAAAGAATTCTCGGCAAGTGTGTTTAACATTCAGTGAAACAGCTCATATAAATAAAAGAATCCTTTAGTAAACAAAAGATTGTCCCAGTGTTGGGGTCACTGACTAAATGCAAGCCTTCATCTTGATATGTACAGTGAAAACATTGTCTAAGAAGTTAGAAATGGACAAAGGCCCTTAACAATACCAAAGGCTATATTTAGTTGGTGGCTATGGGGCGGGTCTGTATGTGTGTGTGTTACTGTGTTTCATCAAGTCAAATATTTATTCACTCAAGTATCAACTCCTGCCTCTTAATATTGACCAGCCCTGTCTTCTAAATCTCAGTATCCAGACACCAGTAAATGCTAGGAGTCTCCTATCCTAACAGCAAGTTGTTAAAGACAGGGCTAAGCCCCAAAGTACAATATAGTTTCTCTCTGCCAAAAAATTCCAACTACTTCCTGTTAGAGCTCTCTACAGTTAAATAAAATAATAGACTCTGTTCAGGAGGCCAAATCATTATTTTGGTACCAAAAATAAATGGCCCTGTTTCTTAAACAATGTTAGCTCCACTGAAGCTTACTGATGCACTTGAACAATCTACACTCTCCAAAAACTGCTTATTCTCTATTTGTGCCAGTCCAAAGTGTGATCTGTAACTTTTCTTTCTGTGTTGTCATAGTCAGGATTATGAATTTTAGAAGAGGAAAAATATTTCTGGAGTCAAGACAGGGTTTTTCTTTGCCAATACTTGAAATTCTTTTGACTGTGTTTTTGGAACAAAAATTAGCCTTAAACATTCCAAAATGCTTATGTTTACAGTACTTCTCAAAGTCCAATTTCTGAACAATAGCTGATAATTATTGTGTGGGTTGACCTTGGTTGGATGCCAGGTGCCCACCAAGCAGCTATATCACTCCCCTTCCTGGCTGGACAGAGGAGAGAAAATAAGATGGAAAACGACTTGTAAGTTGAGATAAGGCAGTTTATTAAAGCAGAAGTGAGTTTTCATGTCCACAAGCAAAGAGAAAAAAATAGGTTTATTCTCTACTTCCCATCAGTGAGTGCTATTCAGCCACTTCCTGGGAAGCAGAGCATCAGCACATGGAGCAGTTGCTATAGGAGGCAAGCATTGTAAATCATGAATTCCCCCGCTTCCTCCTCCTTTCCTTGGCTTTTATGTCTGAGTTGACGTTATACGATATAGAATATCCCTGTTGTTAATTTGGGTCAGCTGGCCTGGTTGTGTCCCCTCCCAGGATCTTGCCCACTCCTGCCCCTTGATGGGGGGAATGTTGGAGGGACAGCACTGATGCTGTGCCAGCTTTGCTCAGCAACAGCCAAACCCTGGTGTGCTGTCAGCCCCTTTCTAGCTCCCAGGGCAAAGCCCAGCACTGTGAGAGCTGCTGTGGGAAAATGAGCTCCAGCTCAGCTAGACCCAATATAATTTTGTTGCACAGCTGACTGAGAGCTTAATGAGCAAAGAGGTGGCAGGCAGTACCTTACAGGGACAAGACCCCAGGGCACCCTGAATGTATTGGATCCCCTTAGTGAATTCCTTCTCTGTTGCAGATGCAGTATCTCCAGCCTTTACCGGGTAGCTGTGTTTCCATGGAACCCTCTTCCTTTATTGATGTCTATGGGTACATAGCTACTCCTCGAGTTTGGAAACAGAAGTCCTCTTTGACCTGGCGCCTTGGTCCTACATACTTGTTTGAAGAAGCCATTTCTGTGGAAACCATAGAAGTTATTATTAAGCTTGGCCCTCAGTATTGTAGCAATTTCCAAGCAGTACAACTTCAAGGTATGTAATAATTCTCATATGTGCCACTATTTGTCAGGGCAGTGTTCTTTTTATTTTTATAATCTGCTATTAATGTTCCAGCTGTGTCTAGGGCTCATTCTAAAAGTCTGGAAAACTGCATTACTGAATGTTGTACAAGGCTGTAGTAAGATACACAAGGATCTTGTAACATACTGTGAATTGGAAAGAAGGGCAGGAGTCAAGCAGCAGAGAGAGATGAAGAGTAAAGAGGTATAACATCCTGAGCTGCAAGATTGTGATTTCTGTTGGACAAACCTTAAAGCAGAAGCTTTAACTGAGATACTCTGCATTAACAGTGCTAACGGGAAAAAAAAAAGGGCAGAAAAAGAAGTATGGAGCTTAATTGCAAATGCCTGCAGTGTAGGAGAGAGGGGTAGGGGAGTAAGATACATTCCATTTAATGAAGAGGCTTTTTAACTAAAGTATGTTGTTAGCTTCAATTCTTAAACAGACAGACAAAACATTTCAGTTATTGATTACTGTTTGTTCAACATTGAACATTCACCTCTGTGCTAGAGCTTGGGATGAAGTGGGATGGTCATTTCTCATTTGAAAAGAGCAAAATAATCTTTCTTGGTGACACTCCAGCCTAGAACAATGTGAAAAGACTGGCTGAGAGTACTCCTTCAGAATGCTGTCTATCTACACGCAAAAATCTGCAAGTCAAGCATGGGAAGGGGTTGTTGAAAGAGAAATGGTGTCAAAGTACAACTCTGAAATAAAAACATTACCTGTAGAAGTCAAAAGGATTTGATTTTTTGAATCATTGAGTCTTTATGAAGTCTGGGAGGCTTGTTTTCTGCAAAGTTCTCCCCAGATGGGAAGAACTAGTACTAATTATAGATTGTGTCCATCTGACTCTAGTTATGCCCTGCTGCAGGGAATCACAGAGCAACATATAAGATATAATCTCATGATTGTGAAATGATCTCCCTCTCTCTCCCTGCACTCTCCCTATTCCATCAAAACACTCAAAGGGACTTGGTCAAATGGAAATTCTGACTTAAAAAAAAAAATTACCACAATCCCCTCAAATACTATGTTTTTTTCCTTAAAATGGATTGATGACCTTGTTGCAAACAGCAGTGGGAATTTTTAGCAGTGTTGTGTCCTGTCTTCCCCACTACCTCATTGCTTCTCACTAATCAGCTGCAGTTGTGCAGAGGCTTAGTCCTAAAACCAAGTCCTGCTGGAAGGGAAACGGTGACACAGTCTTGGGGCATTTACTTATAGTTAATCTTCATGTGGTGTATGAACTAATTTTTTGCCTAAAGGGGCTGTGTGACCAGCATTAGTAAACAGTTTTGTAAGTCAGCTGTTTTCCTAGTGTATAAAATTGTCAAAAATACAAGCTTGACCTTTTTTTTAATAAAGGTACATACAGTTTTTCCAAGTGTGAGCAGGAATAGAAAGTTCTTTAAAGAAATGCATATGGTAATTTCATGTAGTTATTAAGCTGCTGAACCTGGTACTTTTTAGAAGCTTCCCAAACGTTGTGAGTTGGCAGCTCTACACTTTTGCCTCTGCCCTCTTTCCACACAAATCTTTGCTTCTGGTATCCCTGATAAAGTTCCCAGTAACACAGAAGGCCTCTGAAATGTTTTCTATATCCAGAAAGCTTGTTTGTTTATATCGTGTGGACGGAGGGAGAGGTTTATTCTGGACTTTACTGAGCTTCATGAGATGTTATGAGAGGATATTGAATCAAGGCAAAGTAGCAGAGGACACAGCCAAGCACATCTGCTGGTGATGCAAGCTGCTGTGGACTGTGTTGCAAAGGGTGAATGTTTTTTTCTAATTATAGTTAAGACAAAGTAAAATTATTTCCTAAATACCAGTTTCCTCCAGTTATTTTTCACCTGCCTCTCTGTCTTGCATATTGAACAAACGAAGTTCCTTCAGACATTCACAGTCTCTCTTGTTTAAGGTGAGGACCAGTACAGTGATCATAATACTGCACCTCTGGTGGCAGAAGAGAAGATTTCTTTTGGAATCAATGCAGTGTGCTCATCTCTCACCACAGTCCAAGATATAAAGAGCTCTTACAATGAAGTGGATGGTCGGCTGATTGCCAAAGAGGTCACAAATTCCCCTTGTCTTAAACAAGTTTTCTCTTGCTTCTAATCAGTTTCCTAGAGCCAAGTTTCTGACTTTGTCTTGTCTGTGTACCTTCAGTGCTTTTTTTGAGCTTCTTTTCCCATTCCTTAACTTTGTTCTACTCATAGGTTAATTTTCATATATGGAGAGGAATAGATTGGACAGTGTGAGCACAATGTTAAAAGCATTTTTTTGAAACAGGAACAGAAGTCATAATTTTCAGATTTTGGGATAACTTGTTTCATTCTGTGTTTTCTTAATGCCTTCACAAGGACTTTTCACATCCTGTTCTATCATTCTTGCTAATACCAGATCTACTGACGTGAAAGTAGTGGAGTTGTGGGATATTGTAGATAGGTGAATGTTTGTCCTTACAATAAACTTGTTGTGAAAAAAGATGGTTTTCATAGTATAAAAGTAATAAAATAAGCTAAAGTGTCAGAGCATGCATTTGTTACTTTTAGTGTCCCCGATACTACCAAAGGTTTTCTTAAAATGTCTTTTATCTGTTTTAGATTGGGATTAATTCTCGGGACAGTTCAACTCCAATATTCCTAGCTAAGAATATTGCTGGGCACCTCTCAGGTTCCTTGCGGACTATTGGGTCAGTTGCTGTGGGCCAATATGGTAAATGCACTTGTCTTAATGCTTAATATTTTTTTAAGAGTGAAGCCTTTGTCTGGCTAATAACAATAGATTTGGTCATGTAACTTCCTGGTAGAGTAACACTGCAATTTCCTAGGGGTAAGAGTGTTCCAGTCCACTCCAGCAGCTACTAGTCTGAACTTTATTGGAGGCCCTGCCATTCTCCTGGGTCTCATTGCTATGGCCCGTGATGACCACACTATGTATGCAGCTGTCAAAGTCCTGAACTCCATTCTCAACAATAGCCCATTGAGTGGAAAACTGATGAGGCACATCCATGGATACCAGGTAGACACTCCTTTGTTCATTCATTCTGGTTATAATCTTTTCCTTGTAGATATTTATCCCCAAATCCATCAATGGGAACGAACCAAACATATCTTGGCTACAGGCACTTGTGGTTGGAACTTTGTAAGTTAGGAGGGGAATATAGGATAGTGCTCTATATGCTGTGTTTATAGTTTATAATTCCTGGGAACCTCTGTAACAGTTTATCTGCTGAAGGGAAGGAGATGGCAGATGCCTCTTGGTCAGACATGATTTAATAAACTAAATAAACCAGTGCAGCAGATTTGTGACCGAACCACTCTTCACCTTTTACCAACACACTTGATCCCTACACAAAAGACCACTTATCAGGCAGGTTTTCTTCCTCCCCTTGGCCTAGGATTCCTCTTTACAGACTGCCCAGTGTAAGGTTGACAATGAATTCCCACGGCTCAGTCTTCACTGTGTATGAGGAATTGTGCTGATAAAAGTGCGTGCTGTCTGAATTCACTGATTATGTCTATCCCAGATTAATCTTTAAACCTGAAAGCTATGCAGATCGAAGATTTTGGTTATACGTAAAGTCTATATATGTAACATTGGATGGATTGAGGCTCAAGTATAAAGTTTCAGTTTAGTATAATTTACTTCATGCTGAGTAGGTGAAGCAGAAAACTCTGAAGGAAAAAAGAAGGCCCTTTAATACAGAAGGTTCCAAACAAGACTCTTAACATTAGGGTTTCATGAATGATTTATTATAAATTCTCAATTTTCCCAACATGCAAATTGTTCATAAATTGATTACAATTTATAGGAATATATTTATCCTACTTAGATATTGCTTGCCCAATCCTTTTTTGTAGGTGAATGCCAGTCTTTATATTGTGTGAGTGTTCCTTTTGATTTTTTTACTAAATAGTGTTCTTTACATGTGACTGATCACCATATTGCAATGGAGTGAAGTGGGTTTTTTTAACAGCTAAGTAATAAATGTGTCTTGATATGTATTTTCAAATTAATTTCTGTTCTTCCCAACCTGTTCAAAATGTAATGGCTTTCTGAACATTCTTCTCACAGTATTGGGAAATTGTTGGATAATCAAAGGCTCAGTTGAGAAACTGGCAATGTTTCATAAATGTTCTTCACTTGGAGAGGTGAAAATTAATATTTTTTAAATTAAGACCATTTGTAAGCAATTAAGAATACATCCATGAAGAACAGCATAGAACACCTACTGTGGTTATTTATAGTTATATTTGTCTGTTGCTTTTTGTACATTCGATTCGACATAATATGGCAGATATTTTCCTGCTGTTCAATGCCACGGAGTTGTCAAGCTACTTCAAAAATTGACCCTTTCATTTCCTGCATGAAATTTTGTGTCTGGACTGAAATCTTCATTTTCTTCATGATACTTATGGAAAATGTATGCATGCATGACTACTACAGCTGAGTAAACAGTGTATTGGTCTTGAATTAAAGAGAAGTGTTATATATCAGTTTATAAATAAAGATTTATACTTGGCAGGTACTTATTCAGTCTTCTTTTTTCAGTTGCTGAGCTATCTATTGAAGAGGAAAACCCAGCTGCTGAACAGCAGGATTTTACAGTTAATGTTCTCCCTGGTGGGCACAGCTGAGCTGGACTTCGAGTCTTCAGTCATCAAGAATTGTAGTGCATTCCAGTATGTTCTCTGCAACTTTGAGGTAAAACTGTTCATGTTACTCTGTGGGTTTGGCTGTATTAAAGATGGCTTTACAATACGAGGTTTGGTTAGTTCCCAGCACCACCTGTATCCAATATTTAGGGTGGGGTTGTATGTTGTGCATTATCACACTGTGGCTCCCCAGGTCTGCAGGAACACTCCCAGAGGGCCTGCTCCTTGGCTAGCTCTGGAGCTACAATTCCCTATGCTAGCAGGGACTTCCAGTGCCTGCACGTTGCATTACAGAAATGCTGAATGTTATGATTTTCTCCCTAACTAGATTTAACTGTTTCTCTGCTGCAGGTACTGTTCTCTAAGTTCAGCAGAGCGGTAAAACCTCTGCTTTCCTTTGTCTTTCAGCTTTGGATGAAAGCACCAGAAAATCTTGACCTTGTTCTTCTTTCCCATCTTGTGGAGATCTTGCAGTCCTCCAGGTATATAGAGGTGTTTGAATCAGACACCTGTGGGACAAGCACATCTGTAACCTGAAGCTAGAACTGTGAGGTGGCTGTGAAGGGTCTAGTCCCAGTTGGAATCTGTGGATTCTGGGAGTGAATCATTCCTGTAGCCCGGAGCTAGTGATTTGATCAGCCCCTGAGATGACTATGGGGCCAGACTGGGCAAAGATATCTGGTTACCTGGTTCACGTGCAACTACTGCTGTACAATGAAAGTTTAAATATCTGCTGGGGAGGGGAAAATTGAATGTTTGAATTCAGTATGAAATAATTTTTTAAAATATATAATTGAAGTTGTGTTTAAAATCAAAACACAACCGTTTTATCAGTATGCTTAATCATCTGGACTGGAGTTAAATGTATCTAAAGAGACAAAGCATGGTAGGGGGGCTAAGTAGCAGAAAGCTCTGTGGAGAGCTGTCTGATGTCCCTTGCTGAGTTTTCCAGGAATAGCATTTTTTTCTACCAACTTGCTGCTTGAAAATTCTATAATGTTTTCTTTGAACTTGTTGGAATGCAGCAGTTTCTGGGGGAGAGGGCAGAAGAGAAGAGTAGAACACACAGAGTAGTCTTCAGATCTCCATCACTGACACATGTTCAGTTTGTCTGACAGTGTTTGAAATGTTATAAAGACAATATTAGAAGCCAAAAGCACAAATTATCAGTGCAACCTGAGAATCCTTTTAGCTGAAACTTCGGCAAATTTGGTCATTTCCAGTAGAAGCTTTTAATAGTCCCTGTGCTTTTTTTACAGAGATGCATGTCAGAATGTTGTAATTGCCTACCAGGTACAAGTGGTGCCCAAGCTTCTTTTCCTTTTCAATGATCCTGAAATCAGTAGCTCCAAGATCACTCTGGCCTGCACTATTCTGTCCCATCTCTTGCAAGGATACTTTAATACAAGGGATGTTCTCAGGTAACCTTCAAGGTCTGTTGTGTTTCCTCAGATTGTAGATGAACTATACTTCTGCTAGTGTTGGAGAGACCTTGACAGTAGAGCTTCTCTCACCTTGTCTTTGGTAGAACACCAGATCTTTGGCAACTGCAGGATCCCCTGGTGAAAAACTGATGAAAACTTTTTTCATTCACTCCAACCTTACAGTTGTGTGAAGGTGATGACCCTTATAATAGTGGCACAGACAGTTCTGTAGGTATGACTGGGATTACTCAAAGCCTGTAGCTAATATTTGGTTTCATTAAAGCCTTGTCCCTAAAGTATCACTACAGTATTACAATTTGGCCCCAAAGAACTGTGTACCTAATCCTGTTGATTTGGTTTATATCCCAGTAACAGTCCTTTTCGTTCTTGAATTTCAATCAGTTATGTTAGTCAGGATTTCATGAAGCATAGCATTTAAATCCTTGTTTGCTCTTCACAGAATGTAAGCACTGCTTCATTTTATATTCCCGGCCTGTAGCCTATCAACTGAGGAAGGTCCATGTAGTGCTGTCTATAGCCACCTAATTCCCAGGGAAATGCACTGCACAGATGGCAGCTCTGTTTCTAAAGCTCTATTTTAATAAAATGTAGAAACAGAGTTGCATGTCAAACCTGTGGTCTCAGCCTTTTGCTCTGTTAGAGAGTGTGAGTACCTCTAATAGTTAACTGTGGAGTAAGCTGTTACATGAACTTAGTGTTTGCCAACTCTTTTGTGGATGTTATGTTCGTGGATGTATGTTACCTGTATGCATGTCCCTGCCCTGGGCTTGTAGGAGTTAGTCTGTTTCTTTTTTCATATGGGTAGTGAGACAGGTGAGAGTAGTGGATTTAGTATATCAAATTTGTCATGATGTAAGGAGTGTGAAAGAGCATTTTTTCTTGAATAATCATGATTTGTTATCCCATGGTAATGTGATTGGTTGTCAGGCCCATGAGTGCTGAGAGATTGGACAGTCCCTATCCTTCCAGCTCCTGAACAGCAGAGCCTGTAACAGGCTCTCAGCAGCACTGGGAGGTGCTGGAGTTTCTGCTGGTCCCAAATTTGGACTTCCAGTGGGAATTGCTGTGTGGGCCACTCCTGCAGAACAATGGGTGTTATGTCCCTTAAGAAATGTCCTTCTTGTGGGCAGGAGGAGATTATGCACTTTCACTAAATATGTTTATATAACATTAATCTTTCTGTCCTTAGAACCACGTAATGCGTTAAAGCAAACTACAAGTGAAAAATGGGTGACAGTCCTCCTCACAAAGGACCTGTTAAGGTTTCTCTGTTCTCCTCTGTATGCTTGGAAACCAAGTGGTGATAAGTGATATCTGCATGCCACAGGCTGCTCAGAGTCTTTCATGTGAACAGAGTGCTTTACTCAGTATTCCTTTCTTCTTGGTGAAAGACCTTTAAAGTAGATAGAGAAAACAGTTCCATAGCAGAATGTATTTTACTTCAATTTGTAGATAGTTTTGGTCATCATGATATAAGAAAGATATTAAGCTAGAGAGCATCCAAAGAAGATGCTGGCCATGAAGATGAAGGGTCTTGAGGGGAAGCTGTATGAGGAGCATCTGAGTTCACTTGGTCTGTTCAGCCTGGACAGGAGGAGACTGAGGGGTGACCACTGCAGTTACAACTTCCTTGTGAGGGGAAGAGGAGGGGCAGACACTGATCTCTGCTCTGTGGTGACAATGACAGGACCTAAGGGAATGGCCTGAAGTTATGTCAGGAGAGGTTTAGGCTGGATATTAGAAAAAATTTCTTCACCCAGAGAGTGGTTGGGCACTGGAAGAGGCTCCCCAGGGAAGTGGTCACAGCACCAAGGCTGAGAGAGATCAAGGAGCATTTGGACAATATTCTCAGGCACGTGGTGTGATTCTTGGGGTGTCCTGTGCAGGGCCAGGAGTTCAGTTTTGATGATCCTTGTGGGTGCCTCCCAACACAGCATATTCTGTGATTCTGTGACCTTTTAATTTGCTTCCTAGTTTATGAAGTTTTCATCCTATTTCTCAAGTGACTGGAATTTCCAGTGGTTGTTATGTCATTAATCAGTATTCAGCTTTGCATATAATCTCTAAGTAAATGAATGTCTTTCTGTTGACCACAATTCCTTCACTCTTTCTCTGCAAGGATTGGATTGTTCCTTGTTTACACCTTGAAACCTTCTTCTGTGGATGAAAATCAGATTTACCTGGATAGTGTGGCTGAGAGGCCCACTGAAGGTGAGGGGCTGCCTTTGGTTTATGAGTTATGATAGGTAGCTACAGTATTTTCTTCCTTCCCCAGGGCCTGATGAACCCTAAATGCAACATTAGTGCTTCTGCCTCCTGTGGCAGGAAGAGGCACAATTCCAATTACTTCATATGGAAAGGACAGGCTGCACTGAGATGACCCTTTTGTTCTCTCTCTGCTAATAAACCAGTAGTACTTTGGCGGCATTGTCCAGAGCTGACACAATGTTGGATTTCAGATATACACAGAGAGGAAGGACATTAAATTGAAATTGCCCCCATACTAACCTACTGGGCTGTTACAAGGGGTAAAATTTCAATGGGCATCCTGGATTTTCTGTGAAGACCTTGCTACACCTACAGTTGTAGCAAATAATAATGCGGAGCTCTGCACCTCTTAAAGTATCTGTGTATTTGTCAGGTTCACGTGGGGGAACATCCAGTCATTTGGCCCTTTCACTGTGATCTTTCACTTGAGGCTTTATTGTTATTGCCCCTCTAAACAATAGATCATATTAAGGAGGCACTGGTAACTGTGGTTTGTATATAGACAACACAGTTAGGCAGTACGAGTCAGATTGCCTATTTACATTTCCCTCTCTAGTTAGCCTGAGACTGCTTCCTGTGAGATATTGTTCAACATATAGTCTGAATGAGTTTTAAATAACTCTAAAGAGAGGACTTTGACAATGGAAGCCCAGGTTGTTTCTTATGTTAGCCGGACTCCTTATGTCTAAAATTTGATGTCTGCATCTTTTTACTCTGCAAAAAAGATACAAGTACCTGATATAAGTACCTGATATAAGTACTTCTACTGGGCTAATTTGATGCAAAGTTGTTCATCAAAGCAATGGAACATGTGTTTTGTCTCTTCATTACTCTTTATTACTTTCTGATATTTGTAGCCTTAAGCCAAACATCTGGAAAGACAATCTGGCTTCGAAACCAGCTATTGAAGATGCTGTTAGATGTAATACGCTCAGACAAACTTCACCTGTCCTCTGAGTAAGTAGAAACATTTAGGAAGTTAAGTGTCTCTGTCTTCCAGATTTTTCATCTTCTGGTGCTTGACCAGGACTAAACACACTAATGTTCGAATTTAAACAAATACTAAGTAAGAGCAGACTGGATTCACAGAGTCTTTTTTGTCAGTGATTTATCTGGCATTCACACAGCTGTGTGGTCTGAGGACACATCAGATATCCATTTTGAAAGAAAATTTCATGTTTTCAGAAAATACTGTGAAAGGGGAGCTTGGATATTGATGTTTCTTCTGCATATCAGGGGTTGAAGAAATCCCATCTGTATTTGAAAATCAAGTCAATATAATGAGGGATTACTTGCATCCTTCTGTCGTAACCATGAGAATGATGCTACTGTAATTCTACCTTTCAGAACTGAAAGGCAGATTTCATAGTGCTGGGTGCTGTAACTGTGCATTTTCATTAGATAGTACATCTTGGACTTCAAAATTTAAACCAGAATTTTGAATTTCATAGCTTGAAAGATCTAGTCTGTGATGTAGCTTGCCTCAGTTATTGATACACACTCTCAGAAGGAGCTTCGTCTTAATGAACTGTTTTGCCTGACAGTAATACAAGGTTAAATTTAGCAGGAATTGAGTGATTTCACCTGTATGGATGAGTCTGTTGTTAAATCTTCAGGATTTTCTGTTGTGGTATACCTTTAATGAGATATTTTTTTTTAGAGAAACATGAGCTTCTAAATCACTTAGAGATAATTTTAAATAATATCTCCTTTTTGTCTTCCATCATGTTTCCTTCCATGTGTTTTCATTTACCTGTTTGTCCTAGGGAAAAAGAAAAGACATTTTTGGCACTGGGGCCAGACTGGTTTCTGCTGTTCACACAGAGCTACCTGCACTTCAGCACAGTTGTCCTGGGAATCAAGCTGCTTCTGTGCTTCCTCCACAATCGTTTGCTGCTGAACAAATTCAAGGAGGGGTTAGTGGCTGGGCGTTGGCTGGAAAACAGCTCTGCAGGGTTGAGTATTCTAATGGGTATGTGTTGGTTTAATGTTCCCAAAACACTGTCTTGATCCAGCTCAGTGGTAGAAGATCACTGTGTACATGATACAAGAATCCTCACTGATCTCAGTACACCAAGAGTTTAAATTACTTCCTAAGGTAGTAATTTATTAAGTTTAAAAATAAATTTGTCCTGGTACTTTTTGTGTTGCACAAAATCAGGCTAGTTGATAAGCCCTTGAGGTGTTCAGATGTCAACTCATGCTCTGAAACCTTTTGTTTCTTTAAGATTTGTTCAGCTTGCTTTTTGATAATTAGACCTGTGGATCTCAGAAAGGAGGAGAAAGGAAGAAGAATGATTCAGGGACACTGCCCTATAACAAAAGGGATAGTGGGAAAAATTATCTGTTACTCCGGGGATGTTTTTTATACTGTTGATACTGCAGCCTAGCAGACCACTGAGTGTCCTGGGACAGAGACAAATGAGGACAAAGTTGTGTCAGTAATTCTTCTGCTGATATGACATTTATTTTTAGACACTTTCCTTTTCTTTTCCTTTAAAGATAATTTAAAAAGTCACCCTCCAGTGCCTGACAATGGCTACTTCTTGATTTTTGGATTTTCTGTGTTGCAAAGATGTCTGACTGATCATGTTCACATCCCTGAGATCTACTTGGTTGTGGCAGAGCTCTTTCTGGCAACTCCTCAGTCTGAACCGCCTGAAGCAGTCAAGGTATGAAAAAAATAGCAGACAAGCACCTGAAGCTGCTATTGCATTACTATTTTGACATTTTATGCCCTTTTCCATGACAGGATTCTCAGGCAAGTTTACCCTACTTGGGTTTTGTGATAATAAAAATGATTCATATTTTAGACGTTTAGTTAGTTAACTTTAAGAAAATTTTTGTTCAGAACAACCTTGTTTGGGCAGGTGTTAAATGTTACAAATTTAGTAGGAGAGGAAGGAGCTGTTGGAAGTGCAGATGTGTTGATTTTATTCTGATTTGGAGAGAGCAGGCATTGTTCTTGATGCATGGTATATAATTCCTATCTCTGAATGAAATATCTCTCCTCCTGTGTAGAAAGATCTTGAGTCTATGTTGCAGTGGATCTTTCAGCACCACCTTACAGAGAACATCCTCAAATTCGGGTTGTGTGCAGAGGCAGCTGTGTTACTGCTGGAAATGGTTAGATTCACTGTGGACAAGGTAAGTGTTTTGTTGCAAGGACAGTGCAGTGTGAATGGCCGAATAAAGTGCCCAGGTGTGACAGATGCCAGTGGCAGCCTTTACCTGTAATCCCTGTGCCTGCTCTGCCCTCAGAGAGCAATACTGAATGTGACAATGAGCAGGGACTTCCAAGGGTCAGAACAACTACTGCCCTGGTTATGTAGCACAGGATGTGGTGGGCTCATGTTTAAGAACTTCTGAGACCAGAGACAGGCCTTGCCCACAACAGTACTCCTTTTTTTTTTTTTTTCATTCCTGATGATGATGATATTATGTTACCTTTCTGGTTGGGCGTATCTTCAGTCTGCAAGGCGCGGGTTGGCTGCTGGTGCCTCGTCTGACTTCTTCGTGGCTGTGTCATGTTTGCTTAGAAATACCTAAAGAGGAACAAAGATGAGCTTTTGTGAATGAGAGGAATGCTGCCTTGACCAGATGCACATTTGTCTGTGTTCAGCCTATTGCAGATGCAGAAGCCTCCTGGGCGATTGCCTATCCAGGGAATGTTATCGAGTTTCTGTGCTTGATCTATCACAGTTACACGCAGGACCCCGTGTGGCACTGTCCTGACTTCTTGAAAACTTTGGCTATGGTTGCTTTTCATTCAGGACCACCCAAGGTATGTGTATATGAGCCAGCACAAGCCCTTCAGATCAGAGATGGGTCATTAGGGGAAAAGAAATCAATTTACAGGAGTCTGAGTTAAAATGTATTGCTGTCTGCTTTCACAGGGTGGGTCTGAAGGCCTTTTGACTCCTGATGGTCCAGCCATTGCCGAAGGGAAAGGCTGCGCTGATCCCTCCTCTCTCCCACTCCTACCACACCCTGTCAAGAAACAAGTGTGGGATTTTGTGCGAGTCCTCCTGAAGGACAGTCTTCTCAACATCCCAGCAAACAAACAAGGACATCCCCTTGAGCTGCTTCTTGAGGTTTCTCTTCTCATCAGGCTTTGGTGTTCTACCTTGCACGGGGGGTGGAAGGACAGGACATATCCTGCTAGCAACCTAGTAAAAAAAAGTGCTAACAGTGACAAAAGGAGAGGACTTTTCTAATGCCTCTGTACTAATGTGAACTAAGAAAATGCTGCCCCTGGAAAACAGAAAAGATATTTTTCAGGCAATGTTTAATATTGAAGAAAGGTGGGGAAAAAAAAATCCCTTTTCCTTAGTAATATCTGCTTGTCATTAGAGCAGCCCTTGAATTTGATGAGAACAGAAAATTTCACATGGAGTATCCTGTGTACTGATTTTTGAGATAACAAAATCTCAGTTCTCAAATAAACAAAAAAACCCTCTCTCGACTTTAAGTACAGATTAATTCAAGCTGTAGCAGTTGAAGTCTGGATTATAGGTTTCAGCCACTCTAAGCACTCACGAGAATCAGAGTAGTCTGAAGAAAGGGGAAGATGAAAAATTTAGGCTTCAACTCCACATTATCAATAATCCAGGCATCCTAGATGTGAGTTCTGATGCAGACTTAGCTTAGTAATATGAATAGTAATGAACATAAGCTTGACTACAATTGTAATGAGTTAAATCATCTTGTGGAGCAACAGCTCCCTAAATGTTTACACAGTACTATCCCAAGGTTTGGTACAGTTAAAATAGAGTATGGATTTCTGATTGTCTGAATCCTGAGCCTGCTAATGGAGCTGAATTCCCTGAGGAAAAGACCTCTTGGGAACCACCTGTGAGCCAGATTCTGGCCCTTTGCAAAATCTTGTTTCTGTTCAGTGTGCAGAGGGTGACTGTGCTGGCTATCAGCTAGATGGTGTAGTCCTATGGAAGATTTCTTGGTTTTCCAGCTAGGGAATGAAGTCCTGCCATCTCTGCTGTCCAGTAGCTGTCCACATAGGCACTCTTGCTGAAAGTGAAGTTGAATCAGATTTCCTGTTTTCCTGCTGTACTAATATGTATGCCATCACTATACAGGCTTCTCCAGAACATGCCACCAGTGAGCAGAAGAGACTTTTTCAGACAAAAGTTCTGCTGTCTGCTATGGATGTCTTTCATGTTACCAGCCAATGTGAGGGGAAAACAAGACCAAGAGGTGAGTGAATCAGATTGTTTAACTAGCTGATATTTAGCCTGTAGGTGTAATTGCTAGAAAGGTTTGGAAACAATAGCTAGAAGGACAGTCCAGCTAAGCAGGATGCACTGTCCAATCTATCTTGCTGTAAGCCAGTTTGCATAAATTATTGTAATTTTATAATTTTTTCTGGAGAGCCTCTTCATTTTTTTCTTTTTGAGAACAGATATTAAAAATACCTGAATATTAAAAAGGGAGTATGTGGAAAGAAACCTAGGTTTATCCTTGAAAGCTTCTGGAAGCAGCCCCACTAACTTAGTTGTTGCAGCTCTCCTTTCTGAGTTGTTAGTTGAACCAGTTCTTCATTACAACATTTTAGTGAGATTGCTTCTATCCTTAATATGGAGCTGTCATTTCCAGTCTGAGTAAGGTGTTTCTGCTATACCTAGAGTCTTCTTAGACATGTCCCAGCTCTGACATGTTGTGGGATGAGACTGTTCCTACTCAGCTCTGGTAATCTCACATTTCACTTTTTTTTCATTTCAGCTTGTTATGGAATAATCAACCCTTTTGTATCCTCTCCAGGGAGCAGCGATCCTCATGGTGCTTCAGAATCAGCTGCACCCCTATCCACGATGAATATTGCTTATTTTGTTCAGAAGCTGGTTGAGAAGCTGAACAGCAGAATGTTTTCTGCTGATCCCAAGCAAATCCTGATCTTCATTGTCAAACAGATTATGTGGGTGAGTCACTTTTTTTTTTTTCCAACTTTTATCAGCATGTTTTAACATGCTGTTTTACACTGAGGTCGTGATACTGCAATTCTGAAGAGGATGGCTGCAGCTGGTTTGGTGATTGTTGTTATTCCTGTTTTCTTGCGTAAGAACAGTTCTAAATTATAATTAGAGATAGATGGTGCAGCATAAAGAAGGGATAGTTAACTCTTTTGTGACACTGTCTGTTGGCTATGTACACGTTGCTGAACAGGAATAAATTAATCTCTTCCACAGTTCTGGGGACTTCGGCAGAAATACAGAAAAATACAATTTTTATGTAAGAGGTAGTTTGGGGGAATTTCGCTGAAATAAGTTTCCAGCAGGTTAAATGAAGTGGGAGGAGTGGATCCTTGGGGAGAAAGTTCTTTGAGCAAGCCAAGTACTCTGCTGTTTTGTGTTTTCACAGGTCTTAGAAAGCTCCGTCTCTCAAAAGGAAGTTTTCCTCAGTGCCCTGTACAGCTGCTTAAACAGAGCCATCCTATACTGCCTATCCAGACCACAACAATCACTGCCTGAGCAGTTTAATGTCCTGAACACTCTCATTGTTCTGCAAGAGCACTGGGACATTATTTTTGCAACTTACAACTCAAATAGTAATTTTGTCATCTGTCTGATGTACTGCCTCTGCCAACTGAACTCGGGCAGGTACAAATGTTCATCTCGTTATAATGTTTGTTTGTATCTCGTGCTGTACCTATGGAAGTGGCTGCAGAGGGGGAGATATCTCAGAACTTAGGTAATACCTGGTTTGGGGAATCACTAGAAGCTGAGATTGAGCTAGATCCAGCATTTCCAGCAGCCTACTCACTTCGGAGTAGTAAATGCAGTTAACAGGCTTGAACTGATTTCAGTGGAGCTGGCTCACAAGCCTATCAGGAAAATGAGCATCTGGAAATCTTCCTGAGACGTGGGCTAGAACCACTCCACAGTCATGCAGGCAGCCATTCTTTGAGACGTCTGCATGGGGTAATTTAGTGAGATGTTTTTTCTGATCCAGCGGTCATTTATGTGCGGGTACATTTAAAACATAAGTAAAAGTGTGCATGGATCTTGTGATCTTTGTGTTATTGTGACTTGGATCTGAGCTGCAAAGTTCTGGTTGTTCTGACATTGGGTAGGGCTAGAACATCCATACCCACTGTTTGCTATTCTTACAGATGTTGATATAATAGATATACTCTTGCTAATGTAAGCTGGGGAGTTACTTTGGAAGCTTAGTTTTGTGAAAAAAAGCCAATATTGGCCAGTGCTTTATTCACTATAATGGTATTTCTTGTTTCACTGATAGCCTTCTGTACTGCTTTGATGGTTTGAATTGAATCCATTAATACAGTGTTACACAAGAAGTAAGCTACACTTCCTGAGATCTTTTCTGGATTATTCTCATTCCAGTCAGATAATAACTTGTAGGCCAAAACTGCTAAGATGGAGTAAGGATTGCTTTTACGTAGTAAGAGCAGAAACATTTTTTAAAAAATGAAATTAGAGAAGGGTTTGTGTTATCCAAAAGCCAAACATAACAAACCCAGGGAATCAGAACTGTGGTATTTTAAAGAAATCAGAAATAAAAATGGCACCTTGCATACCCAAGGATTTGACTCTCCCAGGTAGTAGGGCCTGTTTAGACTTGAAAGACCTTGGTATGTTACTTGTGGCTATATATGCCATTATTGGCAGCCATTCTGTGTCCAGATTGTGTGGATACCTTACCCAAGCCTGTTTGACTTTTTTTTTTTTTTTTGAAGCGTTACTGCTGTACTGAAGTTCCTAATGTCTTTTACCTACTGACTGGTAAATTGTGGCACAGCCCCCAGTCCCAAAGCAGAACTCCTCTTGGCCATGGTGATGTTCTCAGTAATCACATCTACGTGATAACTGTATCACGGTGCTAAATTTACAATGTTTTTGTGCTGAGTGCTTTAGAAACTGAATGAATAAATCATTGTTACAAAAAACTCAGACTAAGCAGTTCAAGTGTAGGGTACAGCAAGACACTGCTTTCTGCATAGTGGCAGATACCTCTGGCAGAGGAATTCAGAGCAAAGAGATGATGTACAAGATGCCCAGGGGAGGTGCAAGAAGGCTGGTGTAGACTGGCTACATCAGTACAGCCCTGTGTTCTGTCTAATTGGGGTGAATGGTAGATACAAGTGCAATAAGAAGTGCAGGAATTAAGCACGAACAAGAGGGTGATCTAGAGGGTCATGATGACTGCTCCTTGACTTTGAAAACCAGACTGGTAGTGGTTAAGTTCCCACTTCTGGAAATTCTGTGGTATTACATGACTGGTATAAGCTCTCAAGACTATAAATACTGATCTACTAAATGATTCAAGTAGGAGTGGATATGCAGAAACACCTGTGGCTCTTTCACTGTCCTCAGTTTGTTCTGATTTCCTCACCTGTCCTCCTTTTTTTTTTTTTTTTTTTTTGTCACAGCTGTTCGGAAGGTTTTGGGTTGGATGCAAAACCAAAGCTGGCTTCTTATCACCAAATTTTCCTTGCCCCCAGTGAAGAGGAAAAGGGCAACCTGCCTACTCCAGATGATGGTAATTTATGGCACATGTTTCCTGTGGCTTAGAGAGAAGGAAAATACCTGTCCTAAGCAGTTATCAGAGCAGCTTGTGCAAGTGCCACTTACTTCCTCTTTGGTGTACAGGCACTGCAGGCACAGCAAAGAGAAAGGAAAGTTGTGCTGAAAAATTACTTGCGTTTGCATCAAGCCTTTTGATTCAAAAGTCACACCCTACATCCTCAGGAGTAATGGGTATCAGTTTGGAGATCTCTCCTCCATGTTATGGCCAGTATAAGGGACCAGACACATATACTATTTGTAGCTCTATTTCTTTTTTTCAAGGCCATACACAGTGTGTGTCTGTTACGTGCAGAAAGAAGCATTTTGAGCATTTAAGAGAAACATGGGAAAAATGTTGGGTTGGATTCAGTGTGGTTAGCTGAAGCCTGCAGCAGAGCAGTGTTCTTTTTTTATTTTTTAATATATATTGGCTTGGTTATGATGCAACAAAATCAGTCTGGTTTGCAGGGAAATAGAGCAAAACATCTCAGCACTTCCTTGTACAGTACCCTCCTGCTGCGTCAAATTGTTTCACAACTTGGTTATCTTTGCCTGTCCATCTCCAATGATGTTTGGCAACATAAAAGAATGTCCTTTATGTGCTTAGCATTCTATGCATGATAATAAGATCATAAAAATTCTGATTAAATGGTTTTCCAAAGCAGAAACCTGTTAAAACCACGTCACTCCTACTTGTTTCTTTCAACGAGTTGAAATATAAAAGAAATATCCTGCTGTTTTCTGTATTAGATTAACTACTCTAGCTTAGAACCTATGGAGGCAGTACACAAAAAGGAACAACTCCACTGACTCCAGCAGTTACTCTGGAGCAGTGCTTTTCCAAATGAGATGTTTTTGCATTACCTGTTGCTTGACTTGAAAACACAAATGAAGAATCATTTTTTGGTGTTACTTTTGTTTCCTAGTTCACCAGGAGATTCTGAGAACAGTAGAAATCATCTGGAAGCAGCTCATTTCTCAGAGGCAGCAGGCTCTGGAGGACACTTACAAGATGGATCTTTCTGTAAAAGGAAATGACAAAGAAAGGGACATGAAGATAACAGAGATCACTCCTTTATGGGAAGAAATTATGACAAAAGCTTGGCAGCACTTGCTAGGTCTCTGATCTTTTATGGAATACTCCTTGTAGTAAGCAAAGATAGTGTGGTAAATGGGGTGCCTGGTGGAAAGCAGCTGTTCTTTGGTTATACCCTGCACATCACCTGCTGAGAAGCAGATTCTCAGTTTCTCTCCTTCAGGGCTGTGATTGCTTCCTGTGTCATAACCCAGCCCTTCTGTAATCCCCTGGTGGTGTCTTAGGGCTCATGTTGTGCTGCAAGAAAGAGAAATCTCCTTAGATGGTTGTATCCCATAGGAAGATTTAAAAGGAAGGATATATGGTTAAAGAAGGGCGTTGCAATGTGTGTAGTGCTGCAGTGATTCACAGTTTGTGTCTGTAATGAAACTGATCTATGGCAGAGCTCTGTGAGGCTTTTAAATAAAAGCTTGAGAAGTATGTGTTAATTCAATTCTCATAAAAATAGAAAGTAATTCATCTTGGGTAACACGCTGCTATGTTGTTTTATCTTGTGTAATGGGGATAGAACCCCTCTATCTTCCGACAGGCTCAACTTCAAGTCTTAAAAGCTTTTCTGTCTGTTTTGGCCTGCAGTATCTGAAAAGAAGCTTCTCCAGAAAAAAGCAGGGCCAGGCCAGTCCCAGAGCAAGCACAATTCCTGGAGTGAAAGCCTCTCTTCAGCTATTAGGTTTATACCTGGCCGAAACACAGAGGAAATGGCATGCAAATCAGAGGTAAATTTTGTTCTTTGTCTTTTCTGGGTCTGTCACTGGTCTAACTTTTATATAGCTCTGGAGAGTTTTTCTGGATTGGGGTGGCTTCTGAATGTCTGTTGGTTGACATGTTCCATGGCAAACTAGGCAACTGTTGCAGCTGAGGTTCCTTTTCTAGGCTGCTAGAAACAATCACAAAGAAATAGTTACCTGAAGAACTTCTCTTGGCAAGCCTGTTCATGTAGTCTAATAATGCATATTTTCTGCATAGGGCACAATTATGTGCCCTAAGCAGCCCAGATACGTTTGTGTTTACAGGGCTCTGCTTGGAGCAAGGTGAGGAGATGCCAGCTTTGCTGCTGCTTTGGACTTGCATCACCTATGTAAACCTTGTCCTTCAGCCACTGAATTAGTAGAATTAGTAGAACGGCTCAGGTATCATCATAGTACTATTATTGTGGTACTATCATTACATTTTCTACTCAATATGAAGTATTAAAGGTCCAAATTTTAGTTTAGCCCCTAGAGATCAAGAAACAAGTCTTGGTATATAACCCAGGGATTGGTCTGGAGGGTCTGCATAATTCCTACTGTCAGGAATGAAGGTGAACTGTCTTTTCCACGTGTAAGCTCCTCCTTTGCTGAAAGAGGGGGCCATTTCCATGGTTTTGCTGAGCATTTGTCAAAATTAGAAATAAAAAGCCCTAGATAGATGTTACTTTTCAAGTGTACTAGAGGTAGAGTAACTAACTTGCCCTAGGGTATGGTAAAAGTGCATTGACCAAATATTCAGAGCTTTAAACCAAGCTTGTGCTACTGTGGTGCTCAACATGTTAAGGTCTTTTTCTTCTCCTGAGGACACAATGAGTCTGTTATTAGCATCACTTTAGGCAGCCTTAACCCTCTAGCTCAAGCCACGTGAGATTGCAGCTTTATGCCTGGTGATGCCTGGTTCACTTCCAGGTGTGTTGATCAGGAAGACTGTGATACCCAGCTAATGTGTCTGATGGTACCTTACTGAGTTGCAAGGTTTTTTCAGCATGCCACAGAATTCTTCTCAGTCCTTAAAATCACTTTGCTGCTTACAGAGTGAGCAAGCTCTTCCCAGGTACATATGTATACTGTGATGTCATACTACAAGAGTGTCGACTATTTGCCCTGGGGTCTGTTTAATTATTTTTTTAAATTAATTTTGATTATTACAGCTGATTACACCTCAGTGAGCAATGTAATTGATATTTGTAAATGTATCCCAAGGAACATTTTGTACAACATGCTTTTTGCTGTTGAAGGTTAAAGACTCTGTTATTGGTTTTTCCCTAAATATGCCCACATCATTAGTTCCTCCAGTGAAAAGGTTGCCATCTGGAAAAGGCAGCACGGAGACATTATTCAGGCACAAGTGCATGAAATTGGTGTTTCTACATCTTCTGTCTCTCTTCTGCAAGGAAGCTGCTTGTAATTAAAGGAGCTGGGTTTGGAAGAAACATTACTCACTTGGTGTTATTCTTTATCATGTCAAGTACTGACAGCTCCATAGCTCTGACAAATTGTTCTTCTCAATGAGATACGAAGCTACAGTTCCAAATGTTCTTCTCCACTCTCCTTCTCCCCCCTTCTCCCTCCAGACTGTCTTTCAGAGTTTGATACACTTTTTAGAGAGGTGAAATTTAAGAGGAAGAAAATTTAGTTGCCCCTCAATGGTTCTCTTCCTTCATAGACTTACATTAGAAATCTTACATTAAAAGTAAATGGTATTTTTGCTTCTACCTCCTGTTTTTGACCACTTTGGTAGTCACTTAAAAATGTGCTGTAATGTAATTTTGTATCACTTTCTTTGTCAGGGGACTTCTATGTTCACTACTGGCCTCTGTCTTCATTACTGCAAGTTATGGACTTATGTCTGACAGCAATAGGCACTTGGTTGAAACATGGAGATTAAAGGAAAAATAATAGTATGAACTACATAGGGAGGAACAAAGAATTTAAATCCTGGAGTAAAATAAAAATATTTGCTCCTGACTGAGCAAAGTTTACTGAGAGAAGTGCAGAAATTCACCCAGGATTTCAGAGCTGTGCCCAGTAGAAAGAAGAAATGGGTTGTTTACTGGGTTGTTAATGTGATTCCTCTATCGACTGAAAAATAAACAAAGACGTTGAAGCAGTAGTAGTATTTGCTGCAGATTAAAACAAACAAAAAACAAGCAGCAAACACTGCTCTTAAATTTTTCCCCACGATTATTTACAAGATAGGAAGAGTGCTTTTGAGACCCAATCCTCAATCTGGAAAAAACAGCAAAATTCAAACTGTTCACTCCAGCAAAGGATCAGGCCCCATGTTTCTGCTGTGCTTTTGCTCATGTTCTCCATCATCAGCAAACGCAATTTCCTGCTATTTGGTAGCAAGTATGAGAATCAGCCATCAAATGCAGCTGGTTTTTCTGCATATTTCTGAATCCACTGTGCTATCTTATGCTTTGCTCGTGGCTTTGTCTGCGAGGCGTGATCATGTAGAAAAGAGTGTAATTACATTTCTGGTAGTAGAATGGCAATGATCTGCTCTAGTAATTGCTGTTTTGTACTTTCTTGGAAGTTTGAGTAGTCGTGCAGGAGCACAAGGAGCATTGTTCAAAGTTGGATTTTTTGATGCTTACAGGTGAGAGACTTGGGTAAATTTGTCAGCAGGAAGGTCTGTAAGACTGAATACAGTGCCAAGGTTTCCAAATCACTGACTTTCCTGTTTCAAAGTGAGCCTTTTGATCTCTTGCTCTTTCTCCTCCTTTCCCCCTCCCCAGTTTTACTGTCAAAATCTAGTATATGTATTTAATTTTTAGGTTAGTAGCGTCTGTGATTGGTTTTGATATCGTCAAAAAGCTACAAGAGCAGCAAAGGACCACTGTAACAATTGTATTTCAGTCAACTCTAAATCAGTCAACAGCTGCTTCATGCCCTGTCCTGAGGTTCCTTAGGATTAGTGCCTGAGCAAGGTTACAAGCACCGTACTTCTAACTCCTGTAAGACACAGTGCCTTAGAGCTGTTGCTCTTTACAAGAAATGCAGAGCCTCCTCAGTTTTACAGGAGGCCTGATCATGCCTGTCCTCTACTGTTTTCATTGATTAATTGCATTCCTCTATGCCAAAGGCCCATATAACTTGATAGAAAAGGTCTTTTTAATCCCAGTCTTCAGAATGAAGAGGTTAAGAGACCTCCTAACTTCTAATTGCAAAGCCAGGAACTTAAATCTTTTTCTTACCAATCACTTAGTTGGTCTTTTATCAGCTTTTCGAGTTAAGTGAGTTAAAACAAGCAAACATTTAATGATATTTCTTTGAAAAGAGCATCGTTTGTGTAACATGTTTATCTTCATAATAGAAGGATAATTAACATCACTAATTATCTAATTAAGTTCATTAACTATGCACCAACAGTGCACCGTGAAGTTGACATTATGTTCTTCTGTCAACAAATGCTTTGATTTCTTAGGAAGTAATTAAAATGTAAATTAGCATGTCATTAAATGCACAAGGGAACTTTGGAATCAAATATTCATTTCAAAACTGCTCATAGCACACATTTTTTTTACTTCAATGAAAGCAGGCACTTTACTATTAATGATGTATATTAAACAATTTCCATTATAATATTATTGTCTTGTTTAATAACTGGCTCAAAGCTAAATTACAGCATGCTGTAGCAAGCTGAAAAAAGTTTCTTTAACTTTGAACAAAGAAATTTTCATGTCCTCTTACACGCATATCTGACACACTGCTCATTTATCACTTTCAGATTGTTTACAAGATCATAAAGAAGTAATTCAACAGGTCAGTGTTAGCTAAGAATTGCATGAAATCATAAAATATAGAGCTATTTCATATTATGTGATACAAATCACTGAACTTTCTGAAACATGGGAATCATTTCCCCATTCATTGAAGATAACTGTGTAGCTGAGAACTGGAATATAAATGTTGTATGGTGAATACAGGTCTTTAGGCTGACTCAGATTCACAGACCCCTCAGTCTGTCCCCTAAAAATTCATTAGAGGTTGCTGCAGGAGATGGTGTGTGATAGCACAGTGTACAATAGAAAACCTATCCTAGCAAGATTGCTTCTTTCTTGATTTATATCATCTTAAAACCTGAAACACAAGAGACATTGCTTACAAATTTTCTGTGGGTAGCTCTTCAGAGGGACTTTTCCTGTGTTTTTAAACTCAGTGGTCTTCTGTAGGAGTGAAGTGCCTTCACTGAATTACACATTGTATGAAAATGTTGCCTGTTATTTCTCCGGCATATTGTTTTAAAATATACTTTTGCCTTTCAAGCTAGAGATTGTCTGGGTCAGGGTTAAGCTTGGATATAGGATTTCAGCAAGTGGAATTTAATGTTTAAAGCTGTTGGCACCAAAGTCTCATCTTTCAAGAGCTGCTGGTTGTGGAGTTTTATTTTCACATAACGGAGCTGATGCCAAATGAGTTGAATGGTGTTGACATGAAAGAGGTGTTTTATTTGGTTGCAGAAAAACCCTAGAAATTAGTGCTAGCCACTGAAACAGACTATGATTTTCTTTGCCAAATACATAGATAAATAATTTCTCGTATTTCTTGGTTCAGATATGTCTGTTTTCTTCCAGTTTTTTGATTCAACATTTTATTTATAATAATTTCAGAAAGAAATGGTTTGAATTCAAAAGACTGAAGTGTCAATTTAAACTGAAAAGTAAAGAACAGAAAATCAAGGGAGGCCCTAGAAATCTCTGCGAGATTGACTTACATGTTTCTTCTAAGTGAGGCTATAGGTTGCTAACTGTGTTAAAGTCTGTGACCATTCCTTTCTTGTTGCTCTCATCTTTGCTAGCCAAATTAAAGTTTGCTTGTGTTCTATTTATGCTTTCTGCTGCAGAGTAGCTTGAAGTATATGCACTAAGAAACTCCAGAAGTAATCTTGTCACCTTTAAATGTAAGTCATTTTAGGAAAACTATATTTTTATGAGTCAGGAGAGAGATGTTTCTTTTTTCTGTACTCTAACCTCTAAGCATACACTGGTGTTTACAGAATTCTTTCATCAGCTCAAGGACTAGAAGGGCACATTTTTCTTACATAAAAGCCATGATTCAAATGTAATCAGAAATGCCAGTGCATGAGAATGTTGGACAAATGCATTTAGATAATAGTGTGTAATAAAGCCCTAAGTTAAATACAGCTGTAGGACTTCCACATTTTAAATAGAAATAGGAAAACAGTGAGTAAGAGCAAGTGAAGGCTAGAAGAGACTCCACTGCTATTCCCTGTGATGCCAAAGTCTGACCTTCACCTTTCACTTCGGAGGTAAAAGTTAATGCCTCTGCTGTAACAGGATGGAAACTGAGTCCTCAAGAGGTTGAATGAATTATCCCAAGTCACAGAAGCCATTCTCAGAGATAGGATTAAAGAATAAACATGCCTTGACTCTCATTGTGCTTTTTTGCTATTAGGAGACAAGTAATCTGTTCAATAGTGTCATCTGTTGAAGGGCTGTGTGTATGCACGCACACATACAGACATATGGTTGCTATAGAAGTAGATTGGCTTCTGTACTGCCTGGATTTAGCTGATAAATAGTCACATGTACGCACCAAGCTTTAGGTTTACCCTTTGAAACCCACCCCTGTGTGTGGGTACATTTATGATGCACTCAAATATGGAGGATTTTCTCATTAGGTCTGCTATTCCCCAACCAACTGGCAATGCCAGGAATGCATCCATGATCCTTAGGAGCAGTTGGCACACTGCATTAGCCTCCTAGTGGGCTGAGGCACGAAGCTTCCCCGCAACACTTAACTGCTGGAACTCAGTCTGTTGAAAAGCTAAATGAATTTTGGCAAAGCAACAATAAAATCCACACGGCAATAACAATTTTGTGATTCAAAAGAGCCTGCAAACAACCCTCAGTGTGGAGAGTGTATGTGAAGGACTAGGATAAACTGCTCTTTAATTTGCTAAGGAAAACATTATCTGCCTTAGCTTAATGGCTGTTACCTGGTGAGTAATGGAACAACTTTTTCTCTTGTGAAATGAACCTACTTGCTGCCTAGTGCATAGTCACTTTCTTGAGAAGTAATCTGGTCTCAAGAAAGGTGGCTTATTGTTTGCACAGGGTAGCAGTGTACCTGGTTACTTTGTCAGATTTAGTAGCAGGAGAAGATTTGGAGATGTTACGCACTTTGTCTCTATCTGAATAGAACAGGGCTGGTGCATTGGAGACTTTACCCAGCTCTAATAGTTTACTATAGCACTCAGATGCTTCTCTGTAAAGCTGCCATGGTAGCTATAATCCTGTCCTCTGTAGCAAGCTTGATGAGCAAGCATTGATTGATTTAGCAAGAAAGGACCAGAAGTATTGTGCTTTAACATTCTGGTTAGATGTGTGGAAACAGAAGGAGCATGAGAACTGCCATGAATACAAGAAGATAGTTTTCATATCTCCAAAGGGTTTAGGCTCAAAACTACTGAAAATCTGTCTCTGTGCCTGTGTAAGTCATGGTGGTTCAGAAATGTTCTATGAAAAAATTATTGGCTCTAGATGATGCCTGCAAAAATCATTTGCTTTTGTGAGAAACTCTCTCCTTCCTGACTAGGTCACATCCTCATCCACACTGGTTAGGGCATGTGGTCCAGAGGACAGAGGTGGCATATGGGGCTGCTGAGAAGAGCAATGCTGCGCCATAAGTGGATGCCATGTAATGTTGAGCTGCTGGGAAATATATACTTAAGAAAAACTGAACAATTTGCTCTTTCTAAAATGGCATTTCCTTAGTGTTCTGTTTCATCTGCTTTTCTGTTTGATTCAAGATGTGAAGAGTATCACATTGGTATCGTGTAATTTTTCTTATTCTAATGATGCTAATTTCCTATTTTCTTCTTTGGGAGTGATCATCCATAGAGATTTTAAGTATTTTTAATTGTCATTTTTGAGGTTCAGCTGCTGCATATGTATTATCTCTGTGTTGATATCTTTAATACTTGGATTAAAGGTGCGTCTGCCTCCCTTCACTAGCAGACAACCTGTACATAAAACCTGTGAAATGCATGCCTAAGCACATCCCTAAACACAGTGATTTCTTGAATCAGTCATCATATCTATTTCTGCCATGCACAAACTCTTTGCCACTGTCACATATGCTATTTACATGCAGTGTCTGGCATCCCTAAGAGCTCACTACCTGCTGTGCTGTTTTTCTGTGCCTGTGAAATACTTTCTGAAAACCTAGTGACTGCTTGAATAGCCATAATTAGATAAAAAAAACCTTCCTTGAAGAATTGTGAAAGCCCAATTTAGACAAATAAAGCACATGGACTCTTCCTGGGATATGAGATCTTGTATCTGGTAAATCAGCTATATTAGAGTACTATCTGCCACTGGGAACATAAGAGTAGAAGGGGTTTCCAAACTAGTTCATCAAATGGTTTCTCCCTCCCACTACTGCATGCTCTCACCATATGCATCCTCCCTGTGGGCTTATCATGCTATTTCAAATTAATTCAGGTTGGGTTTGCCCCATCACCATCCCCCCTTTCCCTGCAACCACGTCCTAATGACAGGAAGTTGTGGACTCTCCACCCCTGGAGGTGCTCAAAACCAGGCTGGATGGGGCTCTGAGTATCCTGTTCTAGTGGAAAATGTCCCTGCCCATAGAAGAGGGGTTGTAACTGGGTGATCTTTAAGGTCCTGTCCAACCCAAACAATTCTATGATTTAGTGATGTTCCAGAAACTCAGCTCTTAGATTCTGTCATGTTCCAGAAACTCACTTCTTTGTTTCCCCATCTGCAAACTAAAGACTTTGACTTCTTTCATAAAGATCTCTGAGTGGTACTGGTCAAAACTACTGTGCAAGAGTTACAGCTGTGATGCTACATAAATGCTCTTACTATGTATGTTTATATACTTACAATATTTATTTTGTTCAGAAGAGCTAAAGTAGTAGACTATCATCACTAATTCTAGCCCTTACCAACAGATGACTAGAAACACATGCTTTGAAACAAGTATGTGGGTACTGTCACTGTCATCCATGGGATAATTCGCTTGGCACAGTGAGGGATTTGAAAATTTAGGCTTACCTTGTGTCTCTTAAAAGTCAAAAATTAATTTGTCTTGACGTTTATTTTTATTTATTAATAGTTTCGGCACATACTTTTGTGTGCATGTGTATTCTGTAGCACAACACATATAAAGAAAGCCTCCAAGTGCAGAGCCCTAATGACATAATGTTTCTTTAGGAAAGAGCTGTGGTATGCGTGGTGTCTGGATCATGCAATATGAGTTTGTTATGGCAAGCCTGAATATTTATGAGGTGCAGGAGTGTTAAGTGATCTATATATATTAAAAAAAAATATCAGACATAAAGCATTCCAAAGCTCAGTAGAGTTTTGTTAACTTATAAGTCTCACCTCAATCTTTTATGTTTTTCTTTTCAACTGTTTCTCATTATAAACAGTCTCTCAATCTCTTTAGTTGAAAGAAATTATAGAAAATTCACACTCTGGATTTCCTCAGTGCTAATAATTTTCTCTCCTATTTGAGGACTCCATACAGCAAGAGCAGAAATGGTTTTTGAGTCTGTGATTTGTTTTGGTTTTTTAATAGGAAAATAACTTTTAAATTCCATCACCTTTTCAAGCTCTAAATATTGGCTGGGGAATATGTGGCAGTAAAATGATCTGATTCTACTTACAATGTGATTGCCTAAGGCAGCAAAGTAGAGAAATCTGTAAATGAAAGACTTAAAGCATGGTTTCATACTCAGATTTTTAGGAAGGGATTGATCAATAAGGCTCTTTAGTAGACCCTTCCCTAAAATGTGCATTATAGTTCTTACATTTACACCTGCTTTTCTGTATATGAAACTCAAACCTTATGTTACACTACATTAACAATTATCAAAGCTGGCATGTTTTTGTTTAAGATAGATTTACTGTGGCACTGTTGAAGTTAAGCTACTCCGTAAAGAGGTGGTCTTTTAAAGGATAACCACTTAAAATTTTTAATGGAAACTGTTTATTTGTTAGAAACTTGTTTGCACTAGTTGTTCATTAAGCATTACAGTGTAATTGTTTTGACTGGCTTATTAAATAATAGCCTAGTCCATATTCTCCATGTTTATTGGATATCTTTTTCAGGTTTTGTTTTTGTGCATTGGTTTGGTTTGTGTGGGCTTTTTTCCTTCCAATCAGAGTCATCTCCAATTTTGTTAACTGTTCATTTCACTTTACAACCAGATGGTTTTCCCGTGGGATCAAGAGGGACATTTTCATCTGGTTGAAGCTGGCTAGCTATAGCTCATTTAGAAGCCAAAGTGGTTAGTCTTTGGTTGACCAGATTTGGCTAGCAGAACTTTTCCTCCTTAGGACCCTTCATATGTTTCAAGGGCTAGGAGCTGGGTCAGTGAGAATCTTTGCAATGTGGGCTTTGACCTTAGGGGGTCTCACTGGTGACCATGAGTGAACCACCGACTATGAGCAACTTTGAAACAGCTGCCAGTAGAGCACTGACTTGACTTGAATAGTCTGTGAATATCTAAAATGGAGGAAAAGGTTTTCTACTTTGAATGGTTTTGCCCTAAGTCCACATAGAGCCAGGATCTCAGCTCTTCTTCTACACCGAGACGGGTTTAACAGCACAGAGATGTTGTTGCTTTCTAGGTCAGCCTTTATGGGAGTTTTATATGAATTATGGAATAGTTTTGTGAGGCTTCAACTGTGATTACAGGTTTAATGATGCTTTAAACAAACAAAAATATAATGACTTTCATCAGTGTAAAACAGGAGCTTCCTGCAGGGAAACACCAATAAATGTGGCTTCGCAGCAGGGTTACAGACCTGGCTGGCAGCCAGCAGTAATCGGCACAACACCCAGGCCTTGTATGTTAACTTAATTAGAGCCCAGTGCAAGCAGCAGCCAGACAGTTTGCTGTGAGAGATCACTGCCAGTGTGGCAGAGAGTCCCTGCATTTAAAAGTTACCTACCTGATCCATGGCTTTAGGTAGTAAGAGGCTGGGACTTTCACAGCAAGTGCAGCCTCGTGCTGTGACTCACAACAATCTCATATTTGTTGGGGAAGTTCACCTGCATATGACAGCATTCATATGGCACTACAGGCACTCACCTCTCCTGTATAATATCACTATAGATCCTTGCCTCAGCTGGGGTCTCTGTCATTTATGCTATTTGCAGTACTAATTCAGCTCCAAAAAAGAGGAGCCTTAAATTGTATTTGATGTTTTCTTTCACCTTCTGAGAAAGTTCTGAGTAGTTCCACTAATGATCTTGTTAAGATCATGTCTATGTTTATATTTCCAGTCTAAGTGTGCAACTTGCTCTCAGGTAATTGACTAATCAGTACACTGCCTGCAGAGCCATCAAACTTGCAGACACAGGCCATATTCCCTAACTGCTCTTGTAAAAGAAGGGCAGCTAATGCCTGCTTCTGCTCCTCACAGGATTTGCACCTGCAGCACCTTGGCATAACGTGTTCTGACGTTTCTTCTAGGGATTTGTGTCAAGTATGGAACGGTACCGAAGAGTTGGGCAGGAGCTGTATGCCTCTCTGTACAAGGACCACGTACAGGTAAAGGATGAATATTGGGCAACAGCTTTCTGTTGGACTACCCTTGGACTACCCTGAGAAACTGAGCATTTTAAAAGTGAGATGAATATTGTGCCTAAAGAACTGCTGAGAGTTGATGAGTCAACACTCCTCCCCTGACATTGCCACTGAAGTGTGATACAGCATCATTCGGCAATCAAATGCCTCACTTTATTTTCAGGAGCCTTTTTTTCCTTTGTTTAAATGAATTATTCCACTCCTCCAATGGCAGAAATGAAAGTGAGGACTTCGACCTTTTTTTTTTCCTTAGTAGCAAGTAAAACTTTTAAAATAGATCTCAAGCTCATAGTAAAACATCACAGGTTCAAGTTTGGCCATTAGAGACCAACAAACTTTTCCCTCTTTGAAATTTGCACCTCTCCTCTTCTTTAAATTAATATTTTAATGCTCCCCAACTCCTTGCACACAACACCTAAGTAAAATTAATTAAACTTATGCCTTGCTCAGAGGGAGCATAGTACATTTGTATTTGAGACATTCAGACTGTTTTCAGTGAACATGATGATTGTTGCTATTTGTCACACACATTTGCCAGAAGAAAATGGAATTAATAAAAACCTCTGTGATGTGGTTTTCCTGGCTGACTGCTTTTGAGTTGGAAATTTAATGAAAGCCGCCATTTTCAATTTTGTGATGTGCTTGTATTTGTCACTGTATCGTCTAGTCAGACTATCACTAGTTTATCCCTAATAACTTCTGCTGCAGCACACTGCCAGTGGTCACTTGGACTTGTTTGCTAGGTCTGCAGCACTCCCTCTGCGGTGGTCCCATCTGGTGGGTTGGGTAGATCCCTCTGAATCACTGGGGTGGTGCCACTGGTGGCTGAGAGGAGGGAAGTGTCCAAAAGCCAGCACAAAGTGTTTCTGTCCCACAGATGCAGCAGTGTGCTTACAGCAAAGCAGCCAAAGACTGGATGATACTTGAGGAGCAGCTTTTCTACAGGAGGGGCCCGTGGAGAGATGCTTCATGTTCGTTAGAGCCACGATGGATTCTTGATTGTTATGAGGGGCCTTCGCGAATGAGGAGGAGGATTCAACACATGAGCACCCATGCAGCAACAATGCAAACAAAGAGTGAGGTAGAAAGCTTTAGAAAGCTTTTGCAGGTGGTGCACAATTTCTGTAACAGTTGGTGGTGGCTTTATAGATTAGAGAAACATTAAGGTTGGAAAAGACCTTCAAAATCATAGCGTCCAACCTTTGACAAATATGTGCATCTCTTTCCTCTGGTTCTCATCACCTGACTCCTCAATATGCTGTTCCATGTATAGAGAACCCCTTGAAGGGGTGTGGGTTTGGGGGTAAGAAAGGCTCCAATGTATTTAACAGCAACAGAATGAATTTTCCTCTTTTCTTGTATAAAATCTCCCCAGACGGGTGACAATATAACCTGTCCATACTTTTCTGCTAGTAGTATCTCAAGTGCTTCCCAATGTATGCAGCAGAGTCCAGTTAGAAGGCTGCACTGTCCTGTTAGTCATATGCTTACAAGTGCTGCTAGAAGTGGTGAATCGCCAAAAGGGGAACTAGGGTGGTTTGAACTAAGATTGAACTGTGTATGTGGGGTATTTAGTACTTTCTGTTTCTCTAATGTCAAAGTGTCAAATCCTATCAATGAAAGGCTGAAGCACTTTAATATAAGGTTCCTATATCTAAGGCATTTTCAGCTTTCATGTGCTGCTTGGATTCTGGCAGTTTTCTGCAAATGGAGTAGTATGATTTTTATCCTATAACTGGCCTCATGTACAGTGGTCTTTGAAAAGATAATAGTTCTTCTGTTTAATTGTTGACATTTGTTCCTTTGGGTTCCTTTCCAATGATGTTTATTTGTTCCTTTCCATTGAGTTTATTTGAATTTCCAAGGCATTTATTTGCACCATAGATCTAAAGCTGTGTTTTTCTCTGCCAGCTAGGTTCTGACATGTTTACCTGTCTGCATGTTCCACTCTAGTCACACCTAGTCTCTTTTCAGGTTCTCCTAGCAAACAGAAAGGAAACAACTTCCCCCACTGAAGTGAATCCAGGTAACCTTTTAGGGCTTCATTGCATCATCAAGAAAGTAGACATAAACAGTCAAAGATAATTGGAATTAGTGTATGGAGTTCCAGGTCAGAATTCAAGCCAGCAAAAAAACCTTAATGTTAGTGCTCTGGGCTAAAAAGTCACTGTAACATCTGGGACAAAGCTGATGTAAATTTTATAGGTGATACATCAACTGTGTTCAGAATTTGCTGCTCTATTGTTGCCACCTGAAAGATCTAAAAGAGCTATTTTGAAATGAAAGCTTTGGGTACTTTTGGGCACCTGCAAAGCTCCCAATTGCTTAAACTCAGAAGAAATTAGGTTGGAAATACGCAGTGTTGCATACTTTTTACTGTGATAGGGTCTAGCAAGCACGTGAGTGGAGCTCATTGTTTTAGACTCCAACCAAGATGGAAGCAGTATGTAGTTCCTGCATGGAGTGGTTACAGTCAGCCAGGCTGACTGTGCCTTTTTGATCTGCATGCACTGCATGAGTGTGCAAAACCTGGGACACAGCTTAAGCAAGATAAAAGTGGGTTGTCTCTCTTTGGGTTTTATTAAGATCCTGCTCAGTCCACATCCCCAAAGTCCACATTAAATTTTTCCTACTTTCCTAATCTTCCGTGATTATAGGGATTTAGTGTGAATTATGACTGACTGCATGTATCTGTCTTTGGTTCCCTGAAATAATCATCCTTCTTCAGCAGTCACAGGTTTTAATTCTCTTGCCTGTTTTTTGCACATAAATAATGCTATTTCCCAAGGTAGAATAGATTGAGTGAAAGTCTAAATTACAAATACTTCTGGTGTCATCCGGCTGCCACTGAAACCACAATCTCTTTATACTGATACAGGAGAGCTGATGTTAAATGGAGCAGAGAGGGAGATGGATCAGAAGGGATTGGATTGTAACCAGCTAACATTCTTCCCAGCTCTACATGAAAGTTTCCATTCAGAAGACTTTTTGGAACTGTGTGTGGAGAGACAAATTATATTGCAGGAGTTGGCAGAGAGTGAAAAGGTAGGAAAGATGAACTAGAAAATTTTCTCTGGGGACATGGCACTTTAGAGGGTGAATTGGATGTGGAGGCCTATCTGTTCCTTTCAGTTTGGGGTTCAGGTGGATTCAGTCTACAGTACACATCATTACTCTCTGTTTCCCTAGAGCAAATATAATTTTCCAGCCTCTGTATGAACTCCTACACAGACTTTTCTTGAAGAGCAATTAACATTAATTCCTTGAAGTAAGAGAAAAAAATTTGGGCATAGCAACCAAGATATTCTCGTATGAGAAGTATTGTCTGAATTTGCCTAAGACATGGCAAATGATAAGACTGTGAGAATTCCTGTGCTGCTCCACAACCTTTATTCATGGTCAGAGCAGTGCCTAGATCAAACTTATTTCTGACCTCTGGAAGAGTGTGCCAGTTTTGTATAGGTTGCTAGTTCAGTGGTGTTCACATGTCTTCCTGAAGAATACCAGAAGATGTTTTCTTCCTCCCTTCATACATCTTTTCCTTTCTCTCTCCCCATGAGTTCTGGACAGATTCTTCCCTCTTAGGCCACAGAAACTTTCCACGCTTCCTCTTTGATGCTTCCATCATGTGTTACCTAGTCAAAACATTGCTGTTCCTTCTTTGCTCTTGTACAGAACTGGATGCACTTCACCAAGGTTTCTTCCCAATATAAGGAAGAGGCGAGTTCAGGACCATTGTGGGAGGAGATGAGTTGTGGAGTAAATAAGGGTGACTCTTAGGAATATTGTAACTTAGATGTTGTCAATTTAATTGAGGCATAGACATGGCCTCATTCCCTGATCTTTTGCAGTGTACCTGTTTTTTTCAGTGGCATCACTCCCCCAGTGGCCCAGGAATTAACATCCCATGGTGGAAGCCAAATACTTTTAGAATTTAAACTCAGTCATCACAGTGCTGTGATAGTTGTACATAGATACAGAAATAGCTGTTTTATTTTAATATCTCAATACCACCACCAGATTTTCTTGATGCTTTGCCAGTGGCTGGGGGTTGCACTCGTGCTCTCTAATAGGACTTTCTCAGACCTCTTGGTGCAGTCTGTTTATGTAACAGAATTCATTTCTCTGCCCCTCCTCCTTTTGCCCCTTCCTCCCCATACTTCTCCCCAGAAGAAGGAGACAGGCATGAAAATGCGAGGCATGTTTTCCATGCACTGATCTCATTTTGAGCCTTCAGGCTGTCTGTCTCTTCTCCATGTAACTCTGCAGGAAGCCATCAGAAATGCCAGGCATGTTTTTTTCCAGCAGCAGTCGCTGCCTTGCCAAGCTGGCAGAAGTATTAACAAAAGCAGCGGGGGGTGACATTAGCTGTCCTGTGCTCACTTAGTGCGCCGCTGTCCTGCCTTGTCAGTGGCTGCCTCCTGAGCTCTTTGCACTTTAAGCAGGCAACTGGAGCCATGTTCTCTCCTGCACTGCACAGAAAAGTCATTGAATGTGCCTGAGTGTGTGTGAGTTTGAGTGTGTGTGTGACCACTGTATTTTTCCCTGGAGGGACCATGCTAACACTACTAGAGCCTGCAGGAATAGATGGCTAATCCCCGTAGTGTTTTTGAAAACTATATGAAGACTGTTTGCATCTTCACACATGTAGTTCTTTTGGAAATCTGGTTGTTGAACTCCAGAGCAGATACACTTTTATGGCTGTTTGCTTAAATGTAACTGGAACATTTAGAAACAGCTCTTCTGAAAAACAAGAAAAAGAAACAACTTAAGCCTTTAGCTTAATTCCCTCGTACATCTGAATGAACAGAGCAATCAAGAGATGCAGGGCTTTGGGCAATACCTTAGAAGGTAATTATTCAATTATTTTATGTCATGTTTGCTTCATTGATTAATGATTCTAGTAGCTTGTGAACTGGGTTTTGATCTGTTTTGACAGAAAATGGAAGTTTTTATTTAATTTATGATAATTTCAAGCTGCTTGGTGTTTCAGTGCAAGATTGAAGGTACAAGACTTGCAGGTACAACACTGTCCTGGTGGAGATTTTGTGGTACAACTCTGTCAGATCTTTGCTACTCATCAGCAGTAATATAAGTCACATTCCCCAAATGAAAAAAGTTTACTCAGCTCAAGGGCTCTTGTATTTCCAATACCGCAGATGTATTTAATAATAATATAAATTTGAAGAAATAATATAAAATTGGAGAAAGGGATTGACACCATTGACTGTTTCTGGTTGGATAGTACAGAATACTCAGAGTTTAAGGTTTGTGAAAGAGAGGTACATGCTCTTTCCTCCCCGTCAAGGTCTGCTAATGTGCCCTGGTCCAGCCTTAGGCAGAATAGCAAAGTGTTTATTTGTGCCAGACCATATCAGTGATCATGAGCAGGCCTCCTTCACGATCCACATGCCTCCTAAAAACAGACACATGATCTCTGGGTTTGAGGTGGATTTCTTAGAAGTCTGGATTTCAACTTTGTGTCTGTGGAGCTGCTTTATGAAACTGCCTGATATTTCAATATTCAGTTACCTTCATTTTGGGAAGAAGTGATCTTTTTCCTATTTAATTACTTCAGGAAACCATGTGGTTTGCTAATGTGAGCAGATTTCCCCAGTATTCTCAGTGCAAGCAGACATGTCTCTAACCATGTAATGGCAGGCACTCCAGTTCAGGGTTCTGTGGTTGGCATTTCCCTGCAGAGATAGGCATTCCTGTGGGAGAGGTGATGAAAAAATGCTACCTTCCTCTTAGAAATCATTTAGAGGGGAAAGAGATTGAAGAGATTTTCATGAAAAAATACCCACAGAAGTCTCCCAGGGCTGGGTTTTTTTTTTTTTTTCCTTAAAGCCAGATAGAAGAAAACAACCTTTTGTGCCCACTAAGTGATTTCAAAATGAAGCGCCCCATTTGTTGGTAAAATAATGTCTTTTCAGCAGAAGTATTTAAACGTGGAGATTTTATTTCATTTACTTATGAATTTAATATTTATGTTATCCTGACATCAAATACTAAAACCTTGTGAAGCAGTACAGGTCTGTTTCAGCTGACCTGAGCTAGACCGTGTGTATTTTGGGATGGCAAGGAAGGTTGTAGATTTGACTCCAGAAATAGTGAGGTTAGGAACAAAGGCAAAAAGCAAAGGAGAACCATTCTTACCCTACATATGATCGTGTAGACTTTACGTTATGTAGTAAAACCAATCCCATTTCTGGGTCAATTTTGCCTGCCCCAAAAAATAATACAGCTCCCTAGCTTGGTAGAGGTAAGACCATTGAGATCTTAAGAGAAAAACAGATTTGTGATACTTCTCATACTTGTCAATCTGTTCTTTTAAGAGCACTGTATTACATTTCTGAATCAGGAAACTTCTGTTATATGTAGCCCACTGATCCTTGCAGCTTCAGATGGACTCAGCTTGCAAAATTTTACACTCATTTCTGGATTGTATGCAATTCAGGATTGTGTTAATTTACAGGGGGAACTCAGCAGTGCACAGTTTTCCCAGTATATAAGGTAGTAGCGTTTTAAGATTTTGGGAGGAAGATTTTTGAGGCTGGGCTAATAGATGATTAGCTACTGCCTCCTTCCCTAGGAATGGAGGAGGTACTGGTTGAAAGTTCTGGTTGAAACTGGGCACAACACTGAGTTGGCCTTGACCCTCCCAGCTCACTGTACTAACCAGTGGGCTTTGCTTTTGGAGCTGAGTATATATAGAATATTATATGAGCAGACAAAAATAAGGAACTCCATGCTTCTAAATGTAAGAGAAATTCTTTGCAATAAACTACTGCTTGATTTAAAATCAGAACTTTTATTTTTCCTGCAGGCCACACCATTTTCCAGTCCCTATATTGGTTTATTTACTTTCTGCACCATCTATCAGCCATAGAAAATGTTCCAGAAAAAAGGCTTTCTTTTCTTTATCAAAACTGGTCAGTTCCCAAGAAAACTTTCTATGAACTGGCGTATATAATAAACAAAATACTTTGTTGAAAAATTCCCCATGTTTTTAAATTGTATTTTAGAAATTCTTCTACAAGAAATTGAGTCTTAGGATGTCAAGGCAAATTTTTAAAAATATTCTAGAATGTTTATCTAAATCTTTAAGACAATTAGATTGACAGATTTATATATTCTGATTGGACCTCTGTCAGTCGTATGGTGATTTTTGTGGCTTTGTTCCTGTGAATTCGCTAATCAATATGGCACAAACATTGGTTTTTGGTACAATATATGTTCTTCTACATCACTGGGTCTGGCTCCCTGCTGCCCCTGTCTCCCATGTTACCAGCTCCTGGCCTTATTACTCTTGCCTCCATACTAGGTGACGTTCAAGTGCTCCGTGGCAGTTGTGCGGGGTCATACAGCACTGGAAGGGGTGCTGCTCTTTGGCAAAGAGCACTTCTACATCTGTGAGTGCTTCGTGTTATCCCCTCTGGAGGAAGTCTACTGTACTAGTCACTGCTTGTCCAGGTGAGTCATTCTTTCCTTTCTTCCAGAGATCTGCTTGGTCAACTCCAGTATTGGCACATGGATGCCTTGAATTTGTACAGATTTGAGGGCATTTCAAGCAGAGTAATAGCACAGCAAGAAGTTTTCCATCCTTCCCATTTGTTCAAAAAACTGCTTAACATAACTAACAGAGGTGCTTGTTCACAGGCTTTGGAGATGCCATGAGAACACCCATCTTCAACAGATGGAGATGGTGGACAGTCTCACACATACATTGTTGGTTTTCAGTTATGTTATAGTGTTGTTAAAGTTTCTTTCTGAGTAGCTCACAGCTTTTTTTCATATGGAACAGTTAGTGCAAGACCCTTTAGCTTCATTGTCTCATAAGTTTTTTGTTTGTGCCTCCAAGACAGATTCGTAATTAATATTTGGCACACTGCTATTATCTCTGACTCATGATTTATTGAAAGCGATCAATATTGAAAATGAGTCTGTTAGACTGAGCTCTTTGTGCATACTGTGTGCTCATGTGCAAAACCCAGTGGGACAGTGAGTAGCTCAGCATTTTTACTCCCTGTCTGCTCTGCATCCGAATCTTACTAAATTTAATATCAGTCAGTCTGATCAGGTGACTTAAGGATCGATTAGACTGGATCTGATAAAAGCTTAGGTTGTTTTTCTAAGGGATTTTCTGTGGGCTAGGCTGTAGATGGAAATTCCAATGCATATACACAACTAAAATAATAATTAATTAATTGCTTAATTATTAATTCCAAGTAATTGCTCTTTACAATAGCTGTGTGTCCATATGATGCTTACGCTTGACTTGGGCTTTCAGGTTCTCCCAAAAAGTTTCTTCCCTTGCTCATTCTCAGACTTCAACGTGTGCAAAACATTGCTGTCTGCCTGTTTGCATGCACTAAAAGAATTCCAAACCTACCCTTAGCCTCCACAGGCTCTTTATTTGGGTAACTAGTTGAAAATCTGCCTTTAGTATTTAGCTTTATTTAGCTTTGTTTTCAGTTTATGTATGTCCCAGTTGATCTTGATATCTCTTGGTATTGTTGTTTTTCTTTAGGGGAGGACTTGCATGTTCAAGAGGTCTCTCCAGGTCTTTTTTGTTTCAAATTATTTTTTTTTTAATTTATTTTTCTCCTCCAGAATCAGTGATCCATTTATTTTCAACTTATGTCATAAAGATCATGCTGTGGGAGACCAGATGTGTTCCCGTTATTCATATCATGATATCAAAGAGATTCATCTGATGCGCTTTCTCCTGCAGGTAGGAATTAACATGCTCAGTCATTAGAGGGAAAGCTGCAACAGCAGCAGTGACACGTGACTGAAAACTGCTTGCTCAGTTTTCACTAAGACTGCTGATATTTTTTTGCTTGAGTATCAAAATGCTTTTGGTCCCATCATTGCTTCATTAGCCTTTGCTAATACAAACACCTTTCTATACTCACCACAGTGTTAAAACACCCTGAGTGGAGTGGCTGGATTATTAATTGTTGGGCTAACAGTGTTGTTCACACAATGTGTTTGAAAATTAGACTTGAAGTTAATTTTCTTTATTTTTATGGAAGCTACCAGAAAGCAGCTGACTTTAGTAATATTGATCTCCCAAAGACTTCAGTAGTTACGGCATCAGTGTACTATGGGTTACTAACACACTTATCCTGGGCCTCTTGGAATAGCATTCAAGTTGTGCATGTGGTTCAATAAAAGAACCATAAGCCAAAACAGAGGATTCTGTGCCTATAGCTGCAATACCCAGGAGCTACTCATCACCAGGGGCCTCAGTACCCTTTCAGTTTTGTCTCGTTTAGCTGAATCTGTGAGGAGAATCACAGAAGAGTCGTAACTAGAACTTCTTGCAACACCAGAGCCTGTACTTGCTTTGGAGGGTTTTGGTACAGTCTAAGGATTAATTCACAGATTTGACCAATATATGGAATTTTGAAGCAGCTGTAACTAGTTACTTGTTACTTTGAATCCATTTTTGGAAGGTTGAGATTCAGCAGGGAATTAAGAAATCATTTAGAAAATTCAGAAGCTGGAGAAAATAGGGCTGATAATTGTCTTATATCATGTAGTATGGTACTCATCCATGAGTCAGCCCTGTTTTATTTTATATTTAATTGTGTATGCAAACTGGGTAATTTTGGTGGGTGACGCTTCAGGATACAGTACATTGCAGTGGTTAGGTCACTCACCAAGCATGTACAGGAATGGTAAGTCATGTTCTGAGTAACTGTATGAAGCTTATTTTCTTAGATCACTTAGGTGATCAGCCTGAGTAGCAGAACTGTCACCTCTTCTGTTTGTGGGATAGCATCAAAGGTCCTAGTGGAAGACTTCTAGCTACTCATATATTCACATTTGTGTATGCATGGATTTTTTTAAACATGAAAAATAGAAGTGTTAGTGTGACCCAAAGTGGAAAGTGGAGATGAGTAGAAACAGTGTTTGGATGGGCCTGGGGAATAGGCAGAGCTTGCTGGTTTGAGGGGTTTTGTAGATTGGGGGTTTTGTTGTTGTTCCAGGGTTGTTTTGTTCAGTTAATTAACTGAAAACTCAGGTATCTGTATCAGGCTTTGCTGGGACTCTATGCCACAAACTTTGAAAATGTATTGTGGAAAAGAAGAAACCTGATTCCTTGTGCTTTCCCTGTAGGCCAGGTAGATCAGCTGTTTAGGCAGTGACTGTGCCTCAGCTGGTCTCCTCTTGTCCCTGCACATAGCCCAGCCCAGAGCAAAGCACTGGCCCAATTCTGTAATGGCAACACTTGAGCAGACCTCATTTGGAAAGCTGAGCTTCAGAGCAAATGGTGCAAGCTGTTTATTGTCATAGCTGCTCTCATATTACCTTTATGCTTTATATTTTATCCATGAATCATGTATGGGCCACCTGCCATCATAGTGTTTTTCTAGGTTTGTATTGCACCTGCCGCATTTGGATTGAAACTCATGTCTGTGTTCCCAGACACTGCATGTTATTTATAGTTTTACTTGAATGACTTGGGGGAAGAAAGGACCACTCACTAAGTAAATAATAGGATTATATTCAAATGCCCAGCATAACAACGTGTGGAGACATTCCAGGGAGGTGAAAAGGGAGTGAAGTTTTCTTTCAACTTTAATTCTTCAAAGTTTTGGTGAGAAATGTCATAAACTCCCCTTCCTCCTTTGCTGCTTCTAGTCAGGAGAAATTATTTTGGCAGTTCTGTTGAGCTCTCTCTTAATTTAGAAAGCAGTATGGATGCTCTCTAAAAGAAACTTATTTAGAATCCCCTCTCTGTGTTATCTTTATCACCTAGTTGGAAGTTAATGCTACTATTGTCTTATTAATCACACTGAGATTTCACGATAGAAATGTTTCAGAAGCAGCAGGAAAAGGTGATTGGTGGAACCAATATCTGGAGTTTGGCTTTGCTTCAAAGAGGTCTTTGAACTCCTAGTCGCCCAGTAGGACCATTCCTACTGTTGGAGATATTTAGAATGTTAGATGTATTTTGTTTTACTTCTTCACGTTTGTCAAAAAGTCAAGGTCTTGTTTTTAAAGCTCTGAAGAATTGGACAGGCTGTGATGGACCCTTTGTAGCACTAGGCTTTGCTTTGCAGCTCCTCACACTGTAAATGATTTACCTTTCCAGGAGATCGCCTTGGAAATATTCTTCAAAAATGGTTACTCCAGATTTCTCGTCTTCCATGACAGTGACCGAAATAAGATATTTAAAAGGTAATGACAAGCTCATAATGACATGGGAATGCTCCTGGTGATGCTCCTGGTATACCACCCCTATTTATCCTGGTGTCAGGTGTCTGTGTTGTGTTGCCACGGGAACTTTATTTTCCATTTTTTCCTTGAGCTTTCATGGGTTACACTTTAGCTATGAAATTTTGCTTTTTCTGACCTGTGAATTTTTCTGAGCATTATATAGCCATTGACTTACCAAGGGATCTAATGTGTAGGACTTTTCTAGCGCCCAGTCATGTGTTCTGTGTCCCTGCATCCCAGGAAATTTTGACTGTAGCTGTTTTCCTTCCTCCCACTAAGACTAGAACCACTTCCACTTCACCTCACTGTACTGGGTGGAAGAAGGTTTCTTCCTGCTTTCTTCCAACCCACATAGTATCACTAGATTCTTTAGGAATAACATATTTTTGTCTCTCCAACTTTATCTTTGTAGAGTTAACTTTTAACAATGGCATTTTAAAAAAGATTCTCCTTATGTGCTTGCCTTGTTTAATGGAACTTGAATGTAAGACTACGAAGTGATTAATCTGCACTTTGTTTTCTTGCATGTTTTTGTCTACTGCAGTTCTGGCCATTATATCAGGATTACTATACATTCACTCACTGGCCTTTACACAAGAAAATCCACTTCAGTACTAGTACTTCCTGTAGTAAATTCTGCAGCCCGAACTGAGCATTGGTACTACTAATTTCTAAAGAATCATAGTAATTCCTTCTGCTCCTAAAATCTCTGAGCAGTTCCTATTCCAGTATTGCATTAAAAAGTCAGTGCAGATTTATCTGTTCTTCCTTTCCAGTGTGGCTGCACAGTGTGGCTACTTAGAGTCACCAGGATCTGCTCCAAAGCCAGCCCTTACCTTTGCTGTCTTTGAGTTCTGACAAGTATCTCTTGGGGGAATCTTTCAAAGGCCATTCCAGACACGGTTTTGATCCTCAGCTGAAGGTCACCAAACCTGTATTTTTCAAGGGTATAGTTTGTCTGATATCATAAACCCACAGCAAATGTAAATATGAATGGCTGAGATAAGGGTTGGTGTTCTTTCTGCCATTTTTGCTAAGTAAATGTCTGAATGGGTTCTTATTCTCTGACTTTAATAGTACCTTAAATCAAAAGTCCATAACCCTATATATAATTTCAAAGTCCTATTGGGGAGAGAAACTGCTTTTATCCAGCCCATAGCAACTCCTTAATATTAGATGTATGCTTTTGCCTGTTGTCTTGCAGCTTTGTCCCAGGTTAGAGTCTTGGGAAATGCTGTGGCTTCCTGAAGAAAGTTGTGAGGCCACAGCAGTTTTATAGATATGTAATATGTTGTAATAACCATTTGCATAACTATAATGTGACCTTTCATATCTCCTATAGATTTTGCTCTTTCCAACCTGCTTTGAAGTCAAAGGGGATAACGGAAGAATCCCTAAATATAAGGTAAGACACAGGAAACCTTGGATAACTGTAATAAGTGCAATCGTGTGAATAAGTTGCACCTTAAAAAAAGCATATAGAAACATACCTATTTGTATCCTCCCTTTTAAAGATTCAGAGGTGTTGCCAGAACTTCAAAAAGCATTCTAGCATACATCATCACAGCATGAAGATGAGTGTTAAAAAGCTGACTGTGCAGAGATGATTAATAATTATTGTCTCCTTAATATCACTTTATTGGTAAACTCTACACAGATGGTTACTGTAGGAAGAGACAGTGAGGTGAGGACAGAGCTAATCCATACTGCTTTTGCATAAAGACCTCTTCATTGTGTACTTAGGGCAGATGGTGAGAGATGTACACATGGATGTTTTGGCATGTTGTATTAGCTGCACAGTGGAGATTCTAACGTGTCCCTCAGATTTACCATTGCAGGAAAAAAGTTTTCTCCCAGTGGGAGGTGCTTGAGAGAATGTTTCATGCATCTCATGAGTTACTGTAACTTTTCTCAATTTGGGTATCTGGGGAACACAGCCCTAAGTGTCTAATTGGTGTCCTCTGAAATGATTGCTGAGGCCAGAATTCTATTGAGACTTGAGGTGCACATTGCCCCTGAGCTGTTGTAGCCTGTGTCAGCTGTACCCATTTTAATTTTCAGTCTACCTGTTGCAGATCATTACCTATCTTGTAAGTGAGCATTTTCACCCCTGAGCACCAGTCATCAACTGGCTGAAAGTATCAGTGCAGTATGGAAACAGCTCTGGCTAGCCTATGCCAGAGGTGGTGGCTGACTGGGGAGCATGATGTCTGTTCTGTGTAAACAGTAACTCACCCTAGGATTTCCTTTCCCTCTGCTTGCTGGGAGCTCAAGAGGTGTGAATGTCTTGAGAGAAGATGCATTACAGCATCAAGAAATGTGGGCATTAACTGGGCTGGTGGTTACTGGGAGAAACACTTGACTCATGTTTAATCTGATAATTTGAGACAGGCTGCATGCCTAGGTCTAAAGTAGCGTGTCCTGAATTGCAGTAAGGCTCTGCCTTCAGTTTTACTCCACTGGCTGAGAGAAGCCCCTATGCAACTTACTCTGAGAACATAAAGGGCCTTTGGCATAACTTTGGCTGGACCATGTTAGAGCATGAACTGAAATAAAATAAATGTAATATAGTACCATTGCCTAAGTACTGAAGCCAGAAAACTCATGCTTAAATTAAGGAAAATAACCTCAGTAGGTGTGCTTCCCTTTACCAAGCTCAGAACTAACAGACTGAGGACTTGATGAGTTTACTTTTCCCTTGTTTGAATTGTGGAGCTGCTTCAGAGTTAGAAAATCTCAAAAGTAGCACTTGAGGCTCCTTCCCCATCTAGGAGGACAATGGCCAACTTCCACAGCATTCCAGCTTTTCCTGCCATACCTGAGACAAGGAAACAGACTAGACTAAATTCTTTGCCCAGACACATTATTAATAATTGCACAGTTGAAGCATGGAAAGAAGAAAATACTAGTTTGATACATCATATGATATTGTGGTAATAGAATTTCTGGTAAATCCCTTATCAGTTTTTCCACCTAGTCCATAGGAAATACACAGGAGTTCTGACTCCCAGGCTCTACTGTAGTAATTTAAAAACTAAAGTGCTCCTGGCACTTTATTCTTCATATAAATATACTTAAATGTTTGCCATCACCATAGGTTATTACAGCCACTGCCAGCCCTTCTCATGTCATGCATGAGTGCTTTTATAATCTGCTCGTTGCTTGTCCCTGTATATTGCTGTTTGCAGGATGTCAGCACTCTCTGCCCTAAGGATGTGATTTGAGCAAGTGAATGTGTGTGCTCAGGTGCACATGTGCATACGTACATGTCAACAGAAAACTAAAAGTGCTGTGGGGATACCAGGCCTGACTTCATCAATTCACAAGCTGATTCTTGGTTCATGGAACACAGTGACTCTTCTTCTCTTAATTACTTTATTCACTGCTTAAGTGGTAAGCCTGGGACCCTTATAAAGAGAAATATTTTTCCTACCTGTTCTCCTTTCTACATCTTCCTTGGAGAGAGACTCAGAGGCAGAGAAAACACTACGAGTATGGGATGCCATGCTGATTGTGTTGTGCAACTTGGAGATTGCTGCACCTAGCTATAGCACCCAAAATCCCAAAGAACTTGCAGAATCTGGCCCCTTGATGGCAACCAGGATCACTAGTTATCTATCTCTAAGCATTGTGTTTGCACTGCTTAGTTACTCCTCAGCATAACACTTGTGTTTGCTGCCTCTGCTTAATTGAACAGGCTCACTGTTCCTACACTGGCAGTGCCTATTTGAGACTCTGAGACCTTGGTGGCAGCCACCAGCAGCAGAAGGTTCCCAGGTCTGTGCCTTTTCCTCCAAATGGTATTTACTGAGACTGGTTCAACTGTGTCTCACGCTACGAAAATGAACAGAAATAATACTTGTGGCTTAGTGGTGGGAATGGATTTACTACAAAAACCTATTTTTAAAAAGATCCCTTTACTGGACATTGCACACGCAAAAGACCCCAAAAAGCCGAAACCTGGAGAACATGTTGTAGGGACAGGCCCAGATGGAAATAGTCTTTTCCAAATATACACATAGTTTAGTTGTTCTGGTTTTCATTTTAGAGACCATAGAGGTCTGCTTCTAAAATGAAGTTGATCTTTAAAGAAGCAGAACTGCAGGAAAATGGAAGAGTAGAGAGGTCAGCTTTTTATTAGCTTGGGCTGGGCTTCATGGAACACAGTCTGTTGAGTGCCTTGGTATATTTCAAGGATTGGCGTCTTTCATTCTCCATTCTTCTTGGTTATCCCTTGCAGAGGAATTGGGTGTAACGAGTGAAGGGAAACTTGGCTTATTTGAGGAGCCGGGTGTCATGTCCTCTAACTTGTGCAGCTCGTCCCTCTCACCCTGACATGTCTGCAGGCAGGAGCTGCACAGGTCTTTCTTTTCTACTAAGTAAAGCGATTCTATGCGTTTAACGGTGTCAATCGGCTCTTCTTCCTCTGCAAATTCTGGTAAAGGGTTTCTTTTTACATTCAGTTTCTCAAGCTTGGGGAGTTTTTTCACACTCTTCGGGATGATGGTCAAGGCGTTGTCAAAGAGACCTAGCTCAGTAAGTTCCCTTAGAGTCCCAAGAGTGGTGGGAATAGTCTCAAGACAGTTCAAGCCAAGGTTGAGAATACGCAGGTTCCTGAGCAGGGTCAACTCTTCTGGTAGAGCTTTCAACTTGTTGTTGCATAAATTCAGGTAAGTAAGGTTGTGAAGTGTGCCTATTGCTGCAGGCAGCTCATCAAGCTGATTACTATGCAGGTCCAGCCACATCAGATTCTGGAACTTCTCAATGATGTTTGGAATCTTTTTTAACATGTTTCTGCTCAAATCAAGTTCCTCCACGTCAGCCAGCTCCAGAATGCACTTGGGGAAGGTGGCAATGCCCATTTTGCTTAAGTCAAGACGGCGCCTTCCATTAAAAGCTACACGGACTGCATTTTTGGCCACTTTCAAGGTGATCCTTTTCCCTTGTGGACCTTTTCCCTTGGGCGGCATCTCTCTGCTGACAGACAGACAGACCAGACTCTGTGGATAAAATGTGACAACTCCAATAAAGCCTTTGAAAGCCATGGGTGTTAATCACACAGTTATAATTAATATTACTGCTAGACTCTTCAGAAGTTTTTTTTGTTTTGAGGTCAGAACTTGTCAACTGCAAAGCTGCAAGTCTGAAAATTCTTCCTGAAAGTATTTTGAGTAGGTGAAATTCTAATAATTTACAATATTATTTCATTGCAATGTAACACCTACATTACATTACAGGATGAAATTACAAGTGGGAGACATCTGCCGTCTTTCATTCCTAAATACTGATTTGAGCTTAGGATATAATGCAACTGAATGAAATATGTTATTATCCATCAGCCAGCTGAGGAGTGGAGCAAAATATATTGTGGGTGTCAATCCAGTCCTTAGAGACTGCATTAAAAGAAGCTACCTAAAATTTTCTTATTCTACCAGATCAGCAGTTGCCATCTTTACAGACCTGACATTTGCTAACAGGTTGGTTAAATTTCCTGTGTAATGGACTTGAGATTTCATCTTTGGTTGTTACTGAAAGATTAAATGTTTAAAGGAAATTATTAAGAATTTTGTTTTGACCAGGACTCAGGAACATGGTGGGCTCCCAGACTGGCCAGAACTGTTGGCAATTCATATATCACCTACAGGACAAACTGCAACAGGGATTGGTGTCAGTGCTGCTTAATGACATGTTAAACTGGGCCTTGCTAAGTGTCCTCTCCTCTGGATACTCTAACCTTGTTATTTTATTCATGCTGGGGGATAGAGGGTCTGCAAAGGTGCCCTGCCCTCAGAAAAATGCATGTAGGTGTAGTAGTCAGACTTTTGACTCATACTGACTCTCAGCATGTGTTACATGCTTCCTGGAGGGGAGGCCTGTAAAAGTATAGTCCACTTATTCTCAGGTTTGGTGAACTCTTTCTAATCAAAGGTCATCAAATACAGCTGCTAATTATGCCTAGTGGCAAAGGAAATAGGCCGATTCCCTGGAAATGGATGACAATGTCCCTCTCAGTGAGGGTTCAGAGAGGAGCACAGGTTACATCTGAGTAATCTCAGGTCTGGGTGCTCTGGCATTTAATTGTAAAGAGTCAAATTGCAGCTTTGATGAATGATTGTTTAGGACAAAATATGGATTTGTCTACAATACATGTCCCTATGTTCATTACAAACCCTTCAGGCTTTTTGGCTACTCATTAATCATGTGTGAATACATGAAGGGGAAGCTCAAGTTACAACTAAGGCATTTCAGCTTCTTTTCAATTACATGCCATAGCCCAAAATAATGCAAAAGCATTAACCCAGCGACCACCCACTCTCCCAAGAGCTCTGTAATGAGGCAGATGCTTCAGAAAATACTGGAAGCAGTGCAGTGGATTCAATCTTGCCCTGGGGGCATGTTCCAGAATAGGTTTTTTGTTATTTTACATGAAAATATTTAAACACAGTTAAATCTTTCTGTGTGTCACTCCCATGTTTCTGTCTCTCATGAGTACTTACAGGACCATATTACCAAGGGGCAATGTTGATGCTATTCTATCTATATGTTGACTGGTAACTGAAGCAAAGTGTAAGTAAGTACTCTTTCCACCTTTGTTGATGTTAGCATAAATAATTTCCCCAGGAGTGAGTAGAAAGTTCTGGAGATCAAAACAGCAGGGTTTTCTAATCACAGCTCACTCATTTTAATGATTTTATGCAATATCCTTGTTGGCAATTCTGTGAAGATAAAGTTGAGCAGCATGGGGAGCACCAGAGCCCCACTGCTGGTACAGGACACCCTGAGCCCTTTCTGGTGCACAGAGGTGGGGTAGCTACCATGCTTCAGAAAAAAGATCTATAGGGGAGCTTTCTTACACGTTGGCAGGATGAAGAGAGACTTTCTGCCTCCTGTAATTGGCATGAACCAGGTGACCTTTGGGTCCAACTTTTTCTTTGTTGGAATTTTGTGTTGGACGAGTTGACCAAGACATTCAGTGCTTTTTGATAAGTGAAGCTTCTCAACCAAGTATGCCTTTTAAAAAACTAATGGGAGCCTCAAGGAGAAACATGTAATTTTTTCCTAATTTCAGTATTATAATTTCTTTTAAAACGCTTTTTTAAAACATGTTTAAAACTCAGAAAGAAAACATTCAGTTCCTATTAATTTTTTTTCTATTAGTTTTCATTTAAATTCAAAGAGGGAATCATTGAGCCAAAATAGTTTCCTTTCTTACTTTAAAAAATACCATCTAGGCAAAGAATCATTCGGTTGTGCTGCTGTTCCGGTAACTGGTTCCCAGTGCCGGGGTCCCTCTGCGCTGTGCGTGCCTGGCAGCACTAGAGGGAGCCTGGCGTACAAGGTTCAGTGCTGGAGGCTTGGCACGACTAATGCTGCAGTTCAGCCTGCTAGGTTTGCATATTTCTCTGTCAGTAACACTTTCCAATCTGTTACAAAGTTTGAACCTGGACCTTTCAGGTTTTTAAGAATTCCTAACAAACAGATCAGTGTGATTTTTCTGAAGACAGATCTCTTTGTATGATGCACTGCATAATGTCCAGACTCCAAAGAAGTTTCTTCACTCTGCCTTCTTTAGTTGGGTTTTTTAAAATCCAGCTGTGAACTTCTCAGATGCACCGATCAAGTCCCTAGGGAGTGCTCACTCTTTCTAAGTGCTGTTTAGTTTGGGTTAAAAGTTGGAGCCACATTCTGGGCTTTGAAAACTATGATTTGCAATTCCAAAAATAGGGATTAGTACTGAAGGACTGCAGAAACATTTTAGTGCACTCGACAACTTGAAGGGGATGGATAGCTCTCCTGCCTCTGCATGCTTGGAAGCTAATTATCAGTGTTTTACAGGGCTGCAGCTGGAGATAATGGAGCTTACTTAGCCACATCTCTTTGGCTTTGTGTGAGAGGGCCTCAGTTCTGTAGCCACTGATATTAAAAATTCAGGAATCACAGGAGCCCTCCTTGCTTAAATGTTAATTACGCCTGTTCAGTCTTATGCTCACAGTGCATCTCCTGGAATGGCAGAGGGAGAGGTACGTGTGCTGCCCTACCACCTAAGAAATGATGAGACTTCCCACCTGCACCCCACTGCCAGGTTCACCCCCCGAGTTGTTGACAAGCCTTTTGCTGGGGTGGAGGGTGCTGTATTTCTGTGATAAGGTCTCACTAAAATGGATCTTGACTAGAAAACCCTTTCCCTTTCTATCCACACTTGGTAGAATCTTTTGCCTGGATGGCGTTTTAAAAGCCCAGAGCTTTAGGAGTGTTTAATAGGCCCAGAGCTTTGAGGTTGACCTGATACAGAAATTAACAGAAACTGTGTGTCAAGGGCATCATGCTGTCTATGGTGCTCAGTTTGCTGGGAGCTGCAGGGAAGGAACAGACCTGAGCATCAGTACTATCAGTGTCTCTCTGAGGCAAGGAAGGATTGGGGATTATTCCTTATCTGCACTTATGCACTTGCACAGGGGTCAGTCATGACCCACTGTATCTTAAGCCTGCCCTAAGAAGGACATCTGATCCTAAAAGACTGCACATTTGGACCCTGAACATTTCTTCTTCCTTTCCCAGCACAGGCGAGAACAGAACTGACCTTCTGCCTGTAGCACTGCCAGGTGTTTCAGGACCTCCTCCTGTATGGTTCTGCCTGTACAGAATGATCTTAAGCCCATCTTGAACTACCCTGTGAGAGATTTCCTCTGTCTTTCGTCTTGGAATTCTGCATGCTGCAGAACAGGCATGGCAAACCCAGTGGAGCTACGCATTCCCTGCACCTCTCTGGTGGCACGAAGGCTGTGAGGTGACATGTGCTAATTCACCCATGGAATAGGTGGTACAATCATCTGTAGTGAAATACTTGCATGCAGAGCTTAAAACCTGCACTTGTACAGCAAATGATTTTGCATGAAGCCAAGCAGTTCTGCTTTCCTGCTTAAGAGCCTGTTGCCATTTCTTGTTGGATACAACCTGTTGTGGAAGAGATTCATTCACTGACTGTCTTAAATGCAGTCTCTTGCTAACAGGCAGGTTTAGATTAAATTCCACCATGAGTACATAGTTTGAGAGAAGTTTCCTTCCTTAATTTTCTTACTTTTCCAGGTGACTTCAGGGCCACCATGCTATCACACAGTGCAAGGTCACTTGCAAAACCAAGGCCCACCAAGAATAGGCAAAAATATTGTTTCATCTTAACAATTCTGCCAGGCTGCCCCCCTGCATACGATCTTACCGGTTAGCAGCTAGAAAGCTACTAGAGGGCGAGGTGCAGATGTCACAAGCTGCTCAGTTTTTCTCAGTAGTGTGGGCTGAGCATTCATAGTCTGTTACTGTGCAGTTGTCCTCTGTCTGCTCTTCTTTGAATAATGAATTAGTCTTTCAGTCTGTAAACAGACCTATGAGCAGGGAACACAGGACAGTTTCCTTTCCACAGTCCTGTGAATTCTGAGTCGTACTTCCTTGATGGAAAATGGCAGGCCTTCAGGAAGGTTGGGTGAGCGTGCCAGTGGAGTGGCAAAAGGGTTTCCCCAACTCTAGGGTCCTGCTCTTCAGTGCTCCTTCTGCAGCTTATGAAACTTGTGTTACTAAGCAACAGGAGTGCTACGCCCTTGGAGATTATTAGCATAATGGTTGGTTCCAGACTGCAAGATCGAGCTGGAAAGAAAAGAGCTGAATAGCATGCAGTGCCTGGAAATGTTAGATTTCAAATTATGCAGAAAGAAAAAGCATCTGGAGCTCATTAGAAGCTGTTAGTCGGCTTCTAACACTGCCTTAACTGTCCATTTTAGTCACTTGACTATTTCATTTTACTTGGCTGTAGCAGAGTGAGAGATGCTTGTCTGTGAGTGTTAAAACTCACAATGTTTGTGATACCATCCTTAGCACATGCCAAATGGGATAGATGTGGACAGAGGAGGGAAGGCTCATTCAGTGGTACAGCAGAGACTATGAACTGCAATTTATCTATCTGTGCAGATCAATCTATCTGTCTATCTGTCTATCTATCTATCATATCTATCTGCAATATCTATCAATCTTTGACCCTTCAAAAATGCACTTGGTACAATGATTTCACTCTGGAGCATGTCAATTTACTGACATTTTTCACTATGACTGAGGTTACCAAACTCAAGCTTTTAGTAACCGATTGCAATAATTTCAAAATAATATCTGAAAGAAATTCTACTATGGAAGAGAAGTAGCTGAGTGGTTTGTTTAGGTATTATTCACAGGAGATGCAACATTGAGGCCTGTCTCTCACTGATAATAGGTCCAAGATACTATTGGCATAAAGAAGCTGATGATGTTTATGTACTTGTCTGATTCCAGGGTTGGAGATTGAATTCTGCTCACCTAAACAAATTAATTGAATTTACTCAACGTGTTTCTTCATGACCTGAAGTATGCCTGAGTGCAGCATCTCCACAGTGGAAAAGTTATACCTTTAAGCACTGTGAATGCACATGGTGCATTTCCTCATGAATGAGGGAGATTCCTTTCTCCTTCCCTACCCTCTTCAGGACACTCTGGTTCAAGGAGCCCTACTTGAATATGGCATTTATTTTTTATTTTGAATTACCTCTCTATTCTTTGAGCACAGATTAAGAATACCCGGAAGGTGGACTGATACAGTCAAACAAGGAAGATATGTTGTACCTTTATTCTAAAGTAATCTAACCTAACACTTTTCTGAGTTTGAGAGAGATTTGACTGTTTCACAAGGGAAGCTGGTATTTCTTTTTAAGTCTTCTTTCCTTTTTCAATAGTATGACTTGGACCTAAGTTGTGGCTTACCAGAAAGGAGGTTTTCCGTAAAAAATCTTTGGTAATTGCAAAGATTCTTAAAGAAAAGTGGTTTTAGGAGAGACTTGGCACAGTTTTTCAGACTGTAGTCTGGAGAATGGAAGAAAAAAAAAAAAAAGAAAATTAAAGCAGTTTCGTGAAATCTAAGAATCTATTAAGTTTATTGGAATTTTAGTACTAATTTTAGTGAGGGCAAAATCTTATCCTTTGAGATTCTCATCTGCAATGAATCTCCAAATGGGTTGAGGTCCACTGGCTATCACAAGAGTGAGATCATAGTCTGATGTTAATGGGAGAGGGATTAATAAATCACGTATAGTTTAGCCAAAGGTGGATCATCGTTAGTACACATTGTGTTTACATTCTGCCATGGCTGGTGCCCTATAAACATATATCTTGTAAATTAAGATATACATAGATCTGTAGGTACTTCTCTTGAGTTCATATAATTTCACTCCCTCTGGAAGTTTAGTTATTTATATCTATAAAGCACTTCAATTTCTTTTACAAATCAGCCTTTGATTATTGATTTATTTTTAAATGCACTTAATGTGGTTGGATAACTGACCTTCATCTACACTGAGCTTTTGCTGTGCTGTCTAGAGAGGTGTTGGCTGGAAAAATGCTAATTGGTTATCAAGGAGAAGGTAGGAATAGGCTTGAGCTGCCTGTAATGAAATTCTTGCTCCAAGACCCTCAGTCAACGGAGAATGGAGAATTTCAGATCTCTGGGGAATTAGAGGGATCATCCTCCCTTGTCCTCTGAGACCCAGAAGGATTGGCTTTTACAGGGAAGAGAGTACATTTAGCCTTGCTTATTTTCATGACATGGTGAATTTGTAAACCTCTTTGAGTTATGTAATGGCTCCCAAAGTCAGCAGAGAGAATTATTTTCACCCTTGTAGGGTCTTATTAGCTGTTTAGGGCTTGTGACAAGCAGAGCAAGTGTTTCACTAGGGAGTCATGGCACCCACAAGTCAACACATGTATATTTGCATAACATCCACACGAGACTGGCCCTGTTTAGTCCTGTGTATAGCATTTTTATAATGCTTTCCCCTGCTTCCTAACTCAGCCAGAAATCCAAAATAAACCTGGGTGGTTTTAGTGAGCAAGTGTGCCCCTGTGGAAAGGGAAGAACCTAACTTGATCACTCTGTAACAAACAGCCTAATCCAACCACACTTCAAATAATGCCGGGAATCCTGATCCTGTTCCATCCCTTTAAGATACCCTCTCTGAGTTCCAAATGTGTCTTGGAGGCCTTACAAAGGCCACTGGGGCAAAGCTCTGTGAAATGTACATAGAGTGTGAGAGAGCTTAATTTTAAAAGGTAAGTGCTCATGATACCTGTTTTGTACTTTGGAGTTCCCACATTCATGAACCATGTGTTGCTCAAGCTGGGGGTGCAACACAACTACTCTAGTCAACAGAATTTCTTCTGATTTATACTGTGTAAATGAGATCATTGTATAATCTCTTCTTTTTTTGGACAAAGAGTGAAGGTCATATTTTTCTGTGCTGGACATGAACTCTACACCTTCTTGTGTACTGGTTTCCATAAACATTATTAGGTTTCATATGCTTAGCAGGAGAACTAAGCAAAGCTTAGGAATTGTAGACCATGTGCTAGAATTCATCCTAACTTTCATGCTTATTCATGCAAAATCCTTCTCTCAGATACACACTTTTCTCTGTAGAGAGTCCTAAGCAAGGAATAAAATAATGTGTAAACCATAGTGTTTTTCCTTTATGTACACTCTTAACTGGTCCAGGATTGAATGGGCAGTAAAACAGTGATTCATAAACATGGGAGGTGGTTGACAAGAATTTACTACAGCAAATTCAATAAAAGGGTAATGATCATAGACTGTTCCAGTGTTTTATTTAGATCTTTGAAGCTACTTTGAGGCCTTGCTTTGTGGATTTCTAGTGTGATCCGATACAGAGCACAGGAGTGAAAATTAGCAGCTAGTTATTCCTGCAGTAATTTTATAATCTATGCTGAACTGATTTCCTTACATTTCATGAAGTTAAAAGTCCTGACTCTGAGCTGGCACCTTAGGATTTGTTTTACACTCAAAGGAAAGAGCCTCTCTTACCACCAGTATCATATTGTGTCAGTAAGCCTGTTTACTTTGGCAGATGAAAAGTTTCTTCAATCTGTGTACTGGTTTTGACTGGGATAGAGTTAATTTTCCTCATTTTAGAAGAAACTTGCACTTGGATTTGTGCTGGAAGCCGTGTTGATAATTGAGGGAAGTTTTAGTTATTGCTGAGCCCTTACACAGGGTCAAGGCCTTTTCTATTCCTCATACTGTCCCACCAGGACCATGAGCAGGCTTGGGGTGCACAAGAAGTTGGGAGGGAACACAGCCAGGACAGCTGATCCCACATGGCCGACAGTGTGTTCCGTACCAATCTATGCCATACTTGGCGTATAAAGCTGGGGGGAGAGGGAAGAGGCAGGGACATTCCGAGCGATGGTGTGTGTTCTCATAAGTCATTGTTAGATGTGATGGAGCCATGGAGATGGCTCAACACCAGCCTGCCAACGGGAAGTAGTGAGTGAATTCCTTGTTTTGTCTTGTTTTGTTTGCATGCACATCCTATACTTTATCTGTTAAACTCTTAACCCACCAGTTTCCCCACTTTTCCTCCTTCAGTTCCACCACCCCTATGCAAGGGAGACTGTGCTGGGCTCATTTAGCAGTTGGGGTTAAACCACAGTAATCCAAATCTGTCATTTGTCTCAGTTTGGTCTCTAGATATTGACAAGAACAAGTCGATGGTCTTCAGATACTGACATATGTTCTGGTTCAGTGCAGTTGAAATGAAACTTTTGTTTCCTCAGAATCTTTGACTTTCTTTTTTCAAGTTAATTCTCCTGCTTTTAGTTGATCTGGTTTTTTTTATTTGAAGTTTTAATAACAAGTTGCATTTTGATAACAAAAAAGTGGAAAAGATATTTATTACTTCAAAAACATTAAAATGACAATCCATTTTTTAAGAACTACATTAGTTTCAAAGTGCTTTGTGCAACAACAGTACTTGATTTGGAGACTGAGAGACTTCTGTTTTTTAGCCAGTGTTTTCTGAATGCTTCAGAAAAGCATGAGCTTTTGAGAATAAGGCTTCAGAATGGAAGCAGACAGGCGTAATGGTACCTGTCGTTAGCACTCTGTAGCTCTACAATGGCATGAGACTGGGAGTACAGACTGATGAGCAGTGTGGCTTAACTCAGAACAGCACTAACATAATCAATGATGCTCTGATTTTGGAATTATTTAGTCAATGATGAAACCTCAACCTTCTTCTAGTGTTGGTGTTCTCTTATTTCTGTGGCATGAGAGTGGGGGGCACAGGGAGCACAGATGTTAACATGTTGGCTTTCTTTTATTGTTCTGAAGCAGGCTGTTTCAATCAAATGTTTGTTCCATACAGGAAGCACTCAGGAGGGGAAAAGACAATGCTCCAGAAGTGGCAGGTAAACTAAATCTTGGCTACACATGATTAAGCAAAGAATTTCAGCACACAGATATATGTGTGTGTACATATGTACCTCATGGCCTAAGCTGTTCTCTCACTGCTGGAGGTGAGGTTGTTGGCAAGAAGAGCACAGTATTTACATCTGGTTATTGCAGTTTTTGCTCCTCCTGCTATGAAACATATGGTGCTACTGTCTGGCAGATTAAGTGTGATTTTGTGCACAATTTTAATTTGAGACCAAAGAGAGCCACCTAGTTGAATGCCTGTTCACAGATCATCTGTACATCTAAATCAATGTGCCAGATGTTTTGCTGAGCTGGGAGATGTGTGTACTTTTCTGTAGTCATGATCTTGGTGACTCGAGACAAAGGAAGAAATCCATACCTTCTTGTTTATATGTAGCACTTTGTGCAGCCTTTTCTGTATAGGCAGTTGTCCAGGGTTTTCCAATATCCAGACTGGATGCATTTGGCTCACTTTTAAATCGGGAAAAAGTGCTCTGTTATGCAAATACAGCATAAAAGCACTGCATGATTATAGACAAATGCAAATGGCTTGTCTGAAGAAGAGACAGAATGAAGACAGGTTCTGTTGAATGGATTGTTGTATAAGAGGTATTGTGTTGATCTGAATGGCAAAGGATGATTGATTTCACTATTTATAATTCTTTTCCTGGTGGACCTGGGAACCATAGGCTTCTGAGGGTGCCTTTGCATGGTTTTCAGGGGCAGAGTCTGTAGATTTTAATGCTTGTTTCCTTTCCCTGCAGAAGAGGGAGATCAGCAACTTTGATTACCTCATGTACCTGAACACTTTGGCTGGCCGCAGCTACAACGATTACATGCAGTATCCTGTGTTTCCGTGGGTCCTTGCTGACTATCACTCTGAGGTCAGTGCTTGCTGCAGAATTATATACTTTCTATGGTAGCAACTACGCAAAGGATTGGTGAATTATGCCACTGAAGCAGAGGGGTCTAGACCAATGGTTTAAAATCTGAAATAGTTTGAACTGTACTGCTTCTATATAGATTAACCTTATCTTCAAGTCAGCATACTGAGGATCATGTTCTGTCTCACAAAGGTGGATGAACATCTGTTTAATACAGACCTGGTTAAGGACAGGTTGCATCAGCTCAGCAGATAGGTATGAACAGGTTTCTGTGACCACAGAGAAGAAGTTTTAGACAGAAAAGACTTGACAGCAATATGCCATCTCACAGGTCCTTTATTTGTGAAGTTCTGGAGGAGGGTAAACCTGTGATCTTCTTGTATGAGCAAAACATTCAACACAGTCTTGCCACGATCCAGTATCACTGGAATAGTCATGATGTCTAAGATCTTAAAATCTGCATCTTTGCTGGGTTTTCTTTTCAGACTCTAAACCTCACTAATCCTCATACATTTCGAGACCTGTCAAAGCCCATGGGAGCACAGACTGTGGAGAGGAAACGCAAGTTCATCCAGCGCTTCAATGAAGTGGAGAAGAGTGAGGGTGAGTGTTTTAGGAGACTAATAGACAGCAGAGGCTTGAGTCCCCTCGGAACATCCAAAAACTTTGCAGAGCTGTGGCTAAGGGAAACACCATGCCAAGGAGAACCCCTCTCTCTGCTGTATACAAGCTGATTATTGATTGAAGGAGAAATGTCTCCTGCAAATACTGCCTTATGTACCTTGTACTGCTGAATTCTGTTCTCTTCCCTTGGACAGAAAAAAATGCTACAGCAAAAAGCAGTGTTCCCTGGAAAAGACTGTGCTGTTAGCTAAGCTACACATGTTGGTCTTATTTGTTAGCTAAGCTTCATGTAGGAGGCTGCTGCACACAGGTTAACTAACAGCTACCTTAAGAAAAGGAAACAGAATGTTAAGGCTGTTGACCTCTGGAGATCAAGACCTTATTGGCGCTACTGGAGAAAGGGATGGTCTGGAAAGTTAAAGGTCTTATTCTTCAGAAAATGAAATGTGGAAGGCAAAAAGTGAACATACTTCAGTAGTAACTGTGCACATTCAATGCACATATTCAGTGCAAGGTGTGCTTTAGCTCACAGGTCTTTGAACACATCTGCTTAAAATACCTGTTCCCTATTTAGCTGTATTGTGGTAACTGGATGCTGTGGGCTTGAAATGGTGGCATTTTGTACTGGAATCTGATTTGTGTGCAATTTCCAGGAGACCTGTCAGCCCAGTGCCATTACTGTACTCACTACTCATCAGCAATTATAGTGGCATCTTACCTGGTCCGAATAGAGCCATTTACCCAGACCTTCTGTTCTCTGCAGGTAAGGGGCAAGATAACTTCTTTCCTGCACCTTGTTATGAACTATTCAGTGCATTACAGAGGCTGTGTAATGAAGGGGGATTGCCTCTGACATTTTCTGTACTCTCTGTGTGGACTTGGGGCTTACTCAGGGCAACCTTTATGCCATGAATGTTGAATTCAGTGAAAACATCCTAATGGGACCATGATTGATGCAAGGGAGAAGGATTATTTAGTTTTGTGAGAACTGAGGCATGTAAACAGATAGCTAATATTTTATTACCTGTCTGACCATAGACTTCTGACTTTGGGGCAGATGAGACTTGGTATCATTTTCTGTGAGATGGTAGGTCTTCTAAGCCCAAGTACAGTCATGTGGCTACTGGCAAGCACTTGGAGCTTGCTGTGGTGGCATAAGGAGCATTCCTGGGCCAGGTGAGGATATTTAGGTTCTGGTAGGTGTGAAATGATAGGGATCATGGGATCAACTTCCTGAAGAAGTGGGATGGGATTACATCCAGTGCTCCAGAAGGAATATTTTAGTGTAATCTTGTTCTGAACTTCTTACTGTTTATACAGTGCCAAGCTGGCTCTCACCATGGAATTGAATTTATGGAAATTGAACGTTGTGTGTACCTTTCCCATCTGCCCAGCATACAGGGGCACCAAATTTCCTGATTGCCCTTTTCAGCAGGCAGCTGGTAATGCTCAAGCAAATACACTTGGGCTGCAGCAGAGAGTTGTTACCCTCATTTCTGTAACGTGCTGTGTTGTAACAGGGTCTACCAGGAGGACAGATCCTCCAAGGTGTATTTTTTAAGGAGTATCTTGCTGAAATCTACCTATCCTTGTGGAAAAATACAGGAAGATAGCCAGGCCAGAATATTCCACATTTGGAGACTGCTGTATGGATAATGAGGGATGGCCATGTCTCCTGCAGCTTTCCAAGTGCTTTGCTGTTGTGGTTTGGGTTTTTTTTTCAGTGAACTAATACAAATAAGGTGCTGTGTTAATTAAGTAATAAGCCCCGTGATATTGGCTGTTACCAGCAGTAGCTGATGGTTTAGTGAACCACCTGAGGCAATGGTTGCCATCACACTCTGTGAGCCATATGTTAGCTGCAGTCATGAATGACTGTGGAGCAGTTATTTCTTGTTGTAAACAACAAAGGCTGCCGTATCTCTCTGGCACACTTTTCATGCGTAATGAGTTCGCAGTCTGAGTGAATGCTTTGTGGCTGTGTTTGTGTGATTAGCAGGTAACCAGCAGTTTTGTGAGGATAGTTGTCTTCAAAGGCTGCTGAGATCTGAAGCAGTCAAAATTTTGTCCAGATGTGGATCCACTGGAAGAAACAGTAGAACTCCTTCCATTCTTACTCTTTTGCTTTTATGTTGGTGCATGTTCAGCTGAGCTCATTGTTGTCATTTACCCCAGGTGACTGGTCCTATGGCAGCTTAGGAATTGCTAACTGTGAGATGCTGTCAGGCAAACAGCAGATCTGAGAAGTGTATGATCAAGTCAATGGCAGGTTGCAAAAAGAGAACTGCCACACTTAAGACCCTGGAAGGGTGCTGCTGCCTTTGGGAGCTGTGAAAGCTTCTCAGCATCTTAAAAATTGAAAAAGCTACATTTACATCTGCAAATGGACAGTCTGAATACATGACAAGGAAATGCAACAACTTGGGTGCGCTCTGTGAAAAGTTCATGTTGGCATAACATCTTCTCTCAGGTCAAACAGTTCGATTTGCACCTGACCACAGAAGGCAGCAGCGAGCAAGCGCTGCCTTCAGTAACGGGACTGTACAGGAGGAACCTTATTTCACCTTTTTTTAAGTGTCTTGAAATCTGGCTCTGGATAAAAGTTTGTATGTGCTGTGCATATTGTACTTGGAATGGAGGTAAAATTGGTTTATCAAACAGGTATTGGCTGGTACCTTCCACTTTACCTTGGTCAAGTAGCTCCTGGAATTCTTTTCAAGAATTGGCCTCAGCACCATAAAAGAGCAATAAAGGTTTCTGTGTTTAGTGTCTTTATTGGAAAGGCATTCCAGGACTCCATGCCTTCAATATTGAGATTTGCTTTTGATCAACTCATCTTTTTATCCCTTTTTATTCTTATCCCACTTTTGCACTTCAGCTGTCAGATTGACCTTTCCTGACATTTCCCTCTCAAAGGTACTTATAGAGAGCAGGGTCTTTACTCTTCATTGTGTTACTGACTCTTGAGCAGTCATTTAAGCACTACCAGCAGGTAATAACTTCTCAGCATCTCTGGGCATGTTGTAAGTCTTTGCACCATCATAAGCAACTCTTAGAAACACTTTGAGGTCTTTGGGTCTAGAGCACCACCAAGGTGATGCTTAGTGTTATAAATTTGTGAAGTTCTGACTTCTCTCCAGAGATCATTTTGCCTACTTGCTTTGTATATACCCTGCTGGACTGTAGTTTTTAAAAGCATATTTTTCCAGTATTTCTGATGACAGTAAGGCCTCTACTGAAAGGAAAGAAAACAGAGACTTACTGTGTCAAACTGTAGAAAAGTCATAAGAGTTCGTTGTCTTGCAATCTAAAAGCATAAAGCAATTCTTGATTCTCTTTTTCCCTTTCAGTGCAGTTTTTGCATTCATAGAGAGAGAAAACTCATTAATTCTGATATAAATATATGCAAATAAATTTATTAATATAGGAAATGGGAAAATCAGTTATTGCTTCCTTTATAAATAATACAGGCTTAAGTTTTAAAGATATTACTTTTCCCTAAAATGAATTAGACAGCCAGGGAAAAAATCACATTTTTTCGTGGTGGTAATATCTTTAACCAGATTTGTCGCGCTAACAGCATTTCCTATGTATATATTATTTTTATTTAATACAGGTAATCTTTTTATTACAAATCATATTGTTTCTCAGGAGATTACCACCAGCTCTCATAAAAGCTGCAAAAAAAGATGAAAAAGCATCAATCACCACCAGACACAGCACACTGTGTGCAGATTAAATATACAAAGCCCTTTAATATGCTTCAATGAGATACTTGTTAGCTGTTGATTTATTTATAGTCCTCCTTCTACTCTGTTTTAATTTCAATTTGAATTTGACTCCAAGGGTCCCTGCCTAATAATGATCAAGAGCAAGATGACCTTGTGCATCAGATTAACTCCAGATAGGCTTGCTCATGTGATTAGCCACTTTTTCACTCTGTCCCTTGAGTGGGTGTGGGAAGGCTTCACAATTGTCACTGGTATAAAGAAGGACAAGAAGCTAAAGCAGAACTATGCTGTCATTTTGAGATGGGGCTGGACCAGAAGCCTGGTCACAATTCACCTTAGGGGAAAGAGGGGTGGGATCCTTCCATCTGGAATATATGCTCAGTTTTGGTGTGAGTCTATCTCAAAAGACAAGCAAGGAATGGGGCTTCAGCACTTAGGGTTTTTTTGACTACTGTCTTCTAATAACTTATCCATGAAGGTATTTTCTCCCTCACAAAAGATGTGGCAAAAATTACTTCTTGACTTGCAGTTGCCAGACTGAGCAGAGCAGATCTAAAGGAGTTGCAACCTAAGTGTGCAAGTACTCAGGGGGAATAAAAAGGGCAGTGGTTCTTAGCATCAGAAACCCATGTGGGATCTGCTGCTGGGGTTCTTCTGGTCCGTGGGAGTGGGATCCCATCCTCACAGCATGAGAGTGCTTAAATGTTGTTTTCCTGTGTGATAGATTGCAAATCAAAACTTCAGCTGATTGTTACTGTACAGAAGTACAACATCCTCCTCATCTAGCACATGCAACAGTCTACAGGCAGAGAGAAAACTAACTGAAGGTTTTGTTTTCCCTTGAGGTCAGCCACAGACAGAACCTGACTGCATCTCATATCTTTAACAGATTGACTCTTGCACCTTGTCTGTGTTTTAGTGTCTTCATTATGCAATCCCACTGGCTTATTATTTTTGCCTAGGGAAGCAGCTTTGAGGATTGAGTGGTTGAGGGTGAGCAATCATTCCACACATGTTCACTGTACTGCAGAACTATTTAAAGGTACTCGTTCTATCTCTGAAAATCTCTCTTGAGCCCTGGCAGTGGGATGTACTGTTATGTCCCATGACACATAACCCAAATTAATTAACCCCAAGGAGAAATGTCTATATTAGCTTGGGAGCACTGCTGCCAGCACCTGAAGTAGGGATTGAGAAACAATTCAGTTCTGTCACTTTAATACAGTTAAAAAGTCAGCTTTCCTCTAAAACAGTTTGATTTTTCTGACAAACTCATTCAGATGATCTCCAAAAACTGATTTTTATTTGGTTATTTCCATTATTATAGAAATTTTATGTTACAGTAAGTTCTTTCATGCTCAATGTAGGGATTTATATGTAAAGGTAAACCTGGATTTTCACAAATGCATACAGCATCTAAAATCCCATTAGGAAATTCTGTAGAAAATATGGTTTAATTAGGAGGCACATATCCTTCATTCAGTAAGTGACTTTTTTTCTAAAATTTCCTCTTGAGGCCTTAGTTCAGAATAATGTCCTGGGACACTAAGGCTGCTTTTGTCTAGTGTTTGACTCTCATTAATCTAAACATGTTCAAATATTCTCGAGATGTGAGGTAGTTTTTTATCTCCTTTATTACTTACCAGTTCAGCTCGGGTCCCAGAATTTTTTTTTTTCTCCCCTCTTTATGGTGTCTCTCCTTCCCATAAGGAATGACCAGTCCCTGCACACTCCTGCCCACTGGGCCTTTCCTGTTTTCCTGGATCTAATGTATGTTACTTCAGTGGTAACCTCTCCTTCTCCAAGGATTTTTTTCACAGGACAATTGCACATAAGATTGTTCACACTTGTTTGGGTCACAAGTGAATTTGGCCATTGCTTGCAAATCACTTTGGGATGAAATAAATTAATTGCTTTCAGAAGCATTACTAATGGGCATGGTGATATTCTCAAGCTGCCCATGATGGCTCCCGCTTGCCTCTGTATTACTGCAGGCTGTGCTAAGACTCCAGGTTTGATGGCTTCTCAACATACATACCTACAAATCAGGACTAAGACAGGTCCTAGCATAAGATCACACTACTTAGAGCCAGGACAGATCTTGAGGCATCCCCTTATGAACCATGTGATAAGGGGATCATTACAAAATTAGCTAAGATGCCTTTAATTTAACAGAATAGTGACACAAGTCTTTTTGTCTGTCTCCATTTCACAGGGTGGGAGTTTTGATGTTGCAGACAGGATGTTTCACAGTGTCAAGAGCACATGGGAATCAGCATCAAGGGACAACATGAGTGATGTCAGGGAGCTCATCCCTGAATTCTTTTACTTGCCAGAGTTCCTAACCAATGCAAATCACTTTGAACTTGGTAAGTTCTAGTGTTCCATCCAGCATCCTACCAAAAGAAAAGATCCAGATCTTGTGTTGAGAGTCAGTCTCTGGACATTGTGGACTGATGAGTCTTTCTAATGATGAGATAATTTTTTATTCAAATAACAATACAAGAATGCAAGCTTCTGAAAACTGAATTATGTCAGAAGAACCAAGTTGCCAGCTCAGGAAGAAGCAAGCAGTTCCTACTAATTACTGTGCAAAAGAATTACACATTTTGTCACACAAAAGTGGATTTTTATATAACCAATCTAGTTGGTTGCTTTTGAAAATTTGGCCTGTATTATCAAATCTATGTAGCTATTGAAAATGTATTATTCCTTTGGAGATGTGTTAATTGTTAAATGGTGTTGGTGAAAGGTGGGATTGTTTTTGTTTTGGTTTTTTTTTTTTTAATCTCCATGAGATCACAAGGTGATTAAAGTTTCCAAATGTCCTCACTCTCATCTTCAAAGGTTCTGCACAACTCACATGAACTTGATACATTTTCCCTGTCCTCAAGCAGCATCACAATCCCCTCTGAATGTACACTGTCTCTAAACCTTTCTGCATCCTTGATGAAGGCTCAGAGAGAATCCAGAAAAAACACTCTTCAGAAATAGGCATGGAAGTTCTGATTCACTTCACTTGACAGGACTTTCACACCATTTGCAATGCAAAGCTGCTTTCTATAATAGACATTGTTTGGTTAACAATTAAGGCAGGGGAAAAATACCTGAAGAATCATCCTAAATCGGTGACAGCAAAGGCAGCTTAACCCATGGTATTGAAATCTAGCTGTAATTGTATTTAAGATACCAGTGAAATGAGGCATGCTAAAAGATAGGAATGTATATATTTATATATAAGAATAGGGGAAAAAAATGTGCTAGAAGTTTGTTAAAAGATAAAAAAGAATTGGAGTAGTTTCATCCTGAGAGGAGGCCAAGAAAAAAAGCCTGGCTGAAATAAAGACTCAGAGACTGACCTGAGTGGAACTGAGTGGAGGGACCCAAAGGACACCAGAATCTTGTCAGTAGAGAGCAAATATACAGGAAGATTTTACAATAGGCAAAGCCAAGAACCCAAATCTGTACTCTGCTAAACTGTAGGGATACTTGTGGTCCCAGAACTGAACCTCAATTTAGATTTGAATTCATCCAGTTGCACAACACTGTGCTCTGAATTAAGAACATATGCTCACCTTCTGAAAGGAATCAGGTTGCAAAGGACTTGAGAACAAAATCCCTCTCAGTGGCTCCTTTGGTAGGAATATTTGGCAGTGAGACCCACAGGATTATGTATAAAAAGAAAGTTGTGTAAACACATTTGTCTTGTCTGTGTTTGCATTCTGTACTAAAATGGTCTGTGCTGAGGACATGCATATTTTTACTCTGTTAATGACAATTACTAGAACATCTTCTCACTGCTTTATTACTGGATCAGAAATCCCAGAACACTGATTCTTCAGTATTCTATGGCCCTAAATTTGATGAACCTGAAACTGCCTGTAGGAAAATCACCTCAACTTCCTTTGACTTTGGTGTTTCAGTAAAGTTGTTCCTATTTTCAATGTGTCTGATTCTTGTTTTTGGTTCTCCCTTTGTAATTCCTGCAGGCTGCATGCAGGATGGAACAGTGCTGGGAGATGTGCAGCTTCCTCCTTGGGCAGATGGGGATCCCCATAAATTCATTCTCCTGCACAGACAGGTCAGTGAATATAAAGATTTGCGACAAAATGCTACCTGGGTGCCATTGAAAATGAAGCTCTGAAAGCCAGAGTTACAAATGAAAATGTTGAATCCAAATGTGTCCTATCATTGTGGAGTTTGTGTTGGTTCTGAACTTTGCATGTATATTTGTCTGCCTAATAATTTACGTTGAATCAAGGCAAACCTTTCAGACCAGATGTGGATTACATGTAGGTTTGTGGCATGACCATATCTCAGCCCACAAGTGTAAGAGAACATAATATACTGTACAGGAATTTATATGCATACAGTTCTGTGTTGTTGCTAACAACATGTGTGTTTATTTAAATTATTTATTTCCATCTCTGAGTCATGCCAGGACTAAAGTTATTTTTTTATTTTTGGGGGTTGGGATGGGGGAAACCTAATGTAATTCTCTGCCTTTAATGGAGTCAGCCTTGGCAATTTGAAAACAAATAGCTCTAAGGTCCTGAGACTTACTGCAATTAGTGCTGTCTATTAATAGTTAGAAAGTCTTCTGTGTGATGTCATCTGCTTCATAAAAGTGAAAGCAAATGCAGTTCTAGATGAAGATTGTTGCATTGAACTCAGACTTTGCAGCATAATATCTTGGTGCAGGTCTCTATAGTGCTCCTGCATTACCCCATCAGATTTCCTTGGGTGAGCTGCATGTGTGAGTGCACACAGATTGTTGCTGTGTACAGCTGTGATGAATGTATGTGTTAGCATTGGTGGGGCTAAACAAACAGCCCATGATTTTCAAGGCATTACATTATCCTGGTTTGTCATGTAGTTTCAGTTTTTGCCTCAGTGGGTGTAGGTTCTTCTCACCTCTGTTATGCAGGTCCTGCCCTTGGGATTTCACCTTTCTCTCTCCATAATCACTCTGTAGGTGATTATATTCAAACCTGTGGATACAACCATCTTTTCTGTTTTGGTATCTCCAGATAAGCCTTTCCTCGGTTGACCTCTCCAATGCTGGCTTAAATCCTGTCTCTGACCTCCTTACTACCTTAACTTCTTGTTCTTCTTTTGAACAAAACCAGGGTCATACTCTTATTTTGTAAATACTTTTCTTCACTGTTCACTGAACCATTAACAGCAACCACAATATTCCCACTAAGTTACCATTACTTTCATAGAATCATAAAATGGTTTGGGTTGGAAGGGACCTTAAAGATATCCTAGTTCCAACCCCTCTGCCATGGGCAAGGATACCTTTCACTGGACCACAGTGCTCAAAGTCCCATCCAACCTGACCTTGAATATTTTCAGCAATGAGGCATCCACAATTTTCTCTGGGCAACCTGTTCTAAATTCTAAGCACCCTCACAGTGGAAAGTCCCTTCCTAACATCTAATGTAAATCTACCCTCTCTGTTTAAAGTCGTTCCTCTTTTTCCTATCACTACATTCCCTTGTAAAAAGATCCTCTCTGGCTTTCTTGTAGGCTTCCCCTTAGGTACTGGAAGGTTCCTGATGCTGCAAACTCTTTGGCTTGTGAATGACTGAGTATGAGACAGAGCCTGTTCAACTCTGGTTTCATTCACACATGCTCAGGTTACTCCTGTGAGTGAACATGGATAAGGTCTGAGCCTGTGCTTGCCTACTTATTTTTGTGCAGTAATCCTGCTTTTGTGGGGTTTTTTTATGACTGTTGCTTATATAGTGTGACTGTTGATTATATAGTGAGATATTTCATCTTTTCATTTAAGAGATTAAGAGGCTCTCTTTAGTTTCTGTTTTGAATTTATGACCTGAACACTTCACTTTAAATCTGTGTCAGAACAATAATGCTAAAAATATTTAAATGAAGTTAAAGTTCTATCTTTCTGCTTTACCTATTTTGAAATGGATAACTCTTATTATGGATAACCTACTAAAAATTTTGTCTTCAATCATTTTGAAAATGCAGTCATCTACCAGATTTTTTTTTTGCCAAAGAACTGAAATTGAGATTAAGAGCCACGTTTAGAATGCTTCATTTCCTTTTCATACACAATAATAGGTATTACTGAGACAGACTTCTCTGAAGCTGTGTAGAAAGTGACTTAGAGGCTCAGAGCTCTGTTCACACTGAAAGGTGATGGAAGGGAAGAGAGAGACCTGAGCTTTTGTCAGAGCCCATAACTACATGATGATACAGCTACTAGGAGGAAGGAGATCCTCATTTAAGTTTTGTGTGCACTGCAGACTTGCTCATGGAAGTAAAGTCCTTGCTAAACTAAAGAGTTGAATCCAGGGAATGCCCAGTCTCCTACCTACTGCAAATTGGTTTTGGCCGCTGAGGTCAAATATGCAACAGTTCCCTCGTATTCCTCAGTGGCTCCTTGGAAGGTATGGAGGCTTTGGGGCTGTCTGGTTCCTTTCACTGCTCTGTCTCATGGTCTCTCTGTGACTGTCCAAGGTGCTCAATCTCTGTTTTCCAGTTTCCCAAATATGGGAAAGGTAACACTGTCCTTCCCTACCAGATGTGCTGCAGACAAAAAGCCACGTATGACTGAAAGATGCTGCAATTTTACATTGATGCTTTTTAAAGAAAAACATAGGGAGACATCCTGTCTATTCTACTACGGTTTGTTTGGAGTGTAAAATACTGAGCTCCTTACTGCTTGTGTAATGGTGAATACTCCAAAGGCACTTGGATACCATGGAGAAATCTGCTTTTACCTAGTACTTTAGAATAATGGTACAGTTTGGAAATGAATCTGCAGTCATCCCTGCATAGCATGGGTTTGCGGTCACTGTAGAATGATCTCAGATTGTGTGAACTAGATTTGTTTTGGGTGAAATGAAAGAAAAGCTGCACTCCAGTTGTGTGCTCCAGATGCTGGTAGCATTCAGCTTGCGGGAACAGTCTGGATTTAGTTGGAAGTAAAGCCCCCAGAGTGCATTTAATGTGGATACTGGGTGCTCTCTACCATTTGTCTACAGAACTGCTTCCTCTGAGCTGCACTATTTAATAACATTGGCACAGCTGATAAGCAAGTTAATTCAAATCTCAAATAGGAGCAGCTTAGCAAATGAAAGATCATGTTTATACATGTGTGTTCTTAATAATTTTCCAGACCTGATCAGATTTCCTGTACAGTCAGAGCAATATTGTCTTTTCAACCATAGCTGGTACCAGGTACTACACAGGGCAGTGCAAGAAACCTTAATTAGCCTGCCTGGGAGACTTTGTCTAACTCTGAAGTGAAGAGTCAGAGATTTTGAATTCTGAAGCATGAGGGTTTCTCTCTCCTCTGAAATCATCCACAAGGCTGGAAGTACTAATTACTGGTATCGTGGCCGTTTTTAGGAGGCTCCACAATGAGTTTGGTGCATAAAACAGATTGAAGTTGACACTGTTCTGAGGTTGGCTATTGCTTTCAAAAATGTGAGAGTGAAGAATTGTTCTTGACATAAAACTCTGAACAGCTTCCTGTTTCATGCTTAATAAGTTAGGAATCTAGTTCACTGAATAAATGTATATACTTCCTCCCTAGACCACAAGTTCTCCCTCCCTGGCTGGGCTTGCCATAGCGCTCAGTGAAATACTTTGAGTCTGCACAGTTACAGCTCTGTTAGTTGCTTTGTTTTGCTTTGGCAGCGATGCCAGTCAAAATTTACAGTTTGTAATTCATGGACTAACTGCTTTTATTAATAAGAATGAGTTCCAAGTCTGTTCAGGGACAGATTGTACACTGTGCTTGTTCTGTGAGCTGCCCTGTGATCATTATAGCTGTGGGCAGGGTCATTTGTACCAGCTGCACTGGGCAACTGTCTGCTCTGTGAAATGAGCCATTGTTCTGGATCCCATTAGCTTGTTTATTTCTGCTGTGCTTTGGGTGGGCTGGTCTGCTTGGAAGACTTTTCACTGAACATCAGGGGTTACACAGTCAAATGATTCGGAGATAGGAAAGTACTTTTAATAATGCTTGACACTGCTGCTTGAATCATTGCGCAAGGCTGTTTGGGAATGCACAAAAATTTGGTGAGGCAGGTGATGGCAGGAGCAATAACATTTAGTGATGCCTCATGGGTAAGACTGGCTAACCTGGTGGTGGGCACAGATTCAACTTGAATTTGTGTCCCCTGCTTATGAACTTGCTTGTCTGGGTCTTCCAGGCACAAGTTTTACTCTGTGATTGCATTAGCATCTCGCCCAGTCTTCTCCAGTAGTAATTGTTCATTCTGGTCCTATTAATCCATGTGCCAATCACTATGGGTGCCAAGATCTGTGGAATGCTTTCATTTTGCTTTGTGGAACCTACCTGTGTTGTGTCTGAGGATATTGCTCCTGGTGTCTGTTAAGTCAAACATGCTGCACTCTGTCCTTCCGTTTCCTGTGGGGATCCACTTTAGTCTCTTTCGGTGTTTTACGAGCCTGTGCTGAGAATGGAGGTACTGGAGGAACTGAAAGTGTGATGACTCATTTGCAGAGAATTTGTCTCCAGCAAGGACTGGAAAGCAGTAATGCATTTGTAATGGATACAATCTAGTGAATTAAGTAATTTTGTTTTGGTTTCAGGCACTGGAAAGTGATTATGTCAGTGCACACCTTCACCGCTGGATAGACCTTATTTTTGGCCACAAGCAGCACGGCTCAGCTGCAGTGGAAGCAGTTAACACCTATCACCCTTACTTCTATGGAGACAAGATGGACCTCAACAACATTAAAGATCCTCTGATTAAGAGCACTATCCTGGGATTTATCAGCAACTTTGGACAGATACCAAAGCAGGTATCACTTTATCATGAGAGTAGAGAACATAATATATCTTGATCTTACAGTATTTTGACTGGAAACCAGTAATAATAATGTAAATCAGAAACATCTTCTGATTTAAACCTGCTGAAAGATGGGCTATAGGCTTTTCCAGATTTTGTACTACATCAGTCTGCACCCCCACTTTCTAACCATGCTGCTCCTGTTGTATGCCATACAGCTGCAGCATCAGCTCTGGGTTTTGCTCCTTCAGCACAGTCACACAAGTAATCACTAGTCTGGGAATGGGTATAATCAACTAAAACCCAGCTCAAAGTCTCACCTATGCTTTTCTTTCTTGTCCGGAATTGCTGGGATTAGCCTTCTGTCTCTGCGAGGGAGGGATATAATCTGATGAAAATATTATATGCCTAAGATTTTAATTAAGAGATTCATATATGATAGTCTTGGAGTCTGTGATTTTAAGATTTAAACAGGTGTTTCTCCTAAGTGGTCATACAAATAGAGATTTATTTTTCAATGGCATTCCTTTGTCCTAGCTCTTCACAAAACCACATCCATCTAGGAATGCTCAAGGGAAAAGTTCATCAGGAAGAGAGACTGGGCCGTTCCTTCACTCAAGTGGAATTCTTCCTCCTTTTGTGAGCAGTCTGCAAAATCTGAAGCTCTCACCAGTTACCATAAAAGGTGCTGCAGGGGCTGTGTTCCATTTTCTGACAATACACAGTTCTTAGACAGGATAAATCTGTGTTTTCAAGAGCACAAAAGTAGTCACACAGCTTTGTATGGGTTGGTTCAATCAAGATCCCTTCTGCCAATTGCGATTTATGTATCTGTGTATTAGGAGTGGGGATTGAAAGCTTCTTCAAACTTCAGTTGTAGAGTTCAGAACAGATTGTTTCTTATAAGACATCACCCCCTCTGCATGGATCTATGTGGTCCACTGGAGAGGAGCGTTTCCACTATTGTGTCTCAGTTTCAGAGTGGATTTGTGTCTCTGGGCCTGGCCACAGCACTGAGCCCAGATGTGGGACCTGCCAGCCTCACCACACAAGCTGTGCAAGGAGAAAAGTTAGCATCAGTGCTCTAAACCAAACAGAATTAAATATTTTCTCTGTCTTGCTAGACTATCCCAAGGGAGCTATTGGGCACATTGTTCATACAGAGAAAGGCATTCTGGCCGTTGAAAAAAATAAAATTTTGATTCCTCCTCTTTGGAGCAAAACATTCTGCTGGGGTTTTGAGGACTTCACCTGCTGCTTTGGCAACTATGGATCTGACAAGGTAAATAACAAAAAGACTAAGAATTCAAGAAATTAATTATATGTTGTGGTCTTTGACTGGTTTGGGCACCCATTTCAGAGGCTGTTGGGGAGCTGATTTCAGAGGATGCTATACAGGACTTTCTCACAGTCAAGCTTCTTGAGGAATCTCAAGTTGAACATCCAAGATAGTGTAAAATCATTTTACACTGCTCAAAAACATGGCATTTGCCTCTAAATTATCTCCAGTTTTCCATCCAGTGATTGTGTTGTCCATGTTGTTGCTGTGTAAGGACAACACAAGGTCTCCTGGTCACTGATTAGAAATTTCATTGTGCAGAAATTTCTGCTGGAATTAAGACAGAACCATCTGTCAATTCCCCTCTGGCTCCAGCAAAGTCCAGTGCATTCATTCAAAATAATGAAGTTAATACTCTTACTTCTTTGCTGTTAAAAATAAATGGTCTATATCATCACACTGCTTGTTAGGGCACTTGACAGATCTAGTTTCTTCCTCTGCCATAAATACACTGATTTTTGGATGTGTTTGGGACAATGTTATGATATGCAAAGACTTCTGAGTTAGCTTGGGTACCAGAATAGCATAACACATAATTCAGCAAGATACTGACCTGGGTATTTGTGCAAGTGGCATCATTATGTTTTTACAGACATACCCAAAGTCAATGGAAATGAAAAAGCCATGAGATATATTCCAACTTCCGTTCCCTGTATAATAAACTCAGTGCTTAGCAGTTCATACTGTTGCTGCAGGCATAAATTATTCAGTTTGTCACTTCAAAACTCAGGGTGACACTGAGCATAGTGAGTGTGACTACACAGTCGCTGTAAGTAATAGTTAGGAGTCCAACTTGAATATTCTCGTGGTCAACAGTGCCAGTGGAGACAAGATGTAAGAAACTTTAGTCCTTGTTGTAAGTAGGTAAAGGTTTGTTCTGTCTGTGGTAGGGGTTTTATAGCTGTGCCACCCAACTCCACCAGATTCATTGGTACCAGAGTGCTGTCCCCGTTGTGTGGGGGAGAGCTAATGCAGAATGTGCAGGAGGATGTTTGTGCTGTAATTGTAGCAATGTGCAATGGATCTGACACTGCTTTAGACTGATTTGGGTGCTGCTGACAGAGCACAGAATGCAATTTAGTGCTGTGTCTTTTGGCTTTTCAATCCAAATAAGAGGAGGGTTGCAGGGCCTGGCAGTAACTGTAAGCAGGCCATCACAGCCTGAGCTTTCTCTTTAGTCTACATGGAATGTTTGCCTTATGTTACTGTATGGTGGCAGAATGAGCTTTCCTGAAGTTATGTAGGAAGTGTGGCACAAGAGAAATTGGGACCCAAATCTCCTAAGACATGAGATACTGAGCTTTGTTCAGCCTTGGCCCCTGGAAGATGGCACAGATGTGTGCAGCCACAGACTGTGCATGTCCATGTGTTCACAGCTGTGCTCACAAAGAGACTGGTTATGATGACCTTTTCTTTCTTAGATTTAAAATATGGAGGCTCAGTTTTGAAAATTGAATCTACCATTTGATATTAGTAAAGACATGGTATCATCAGATGAGCATTTGACTTAAAGATGCTTTCTTGTACAGAATGTGACTACATTCGAGTGCATGGCAGACTGGGGAAAGTGCCTCTGTGCAGTGTGTCCTTCAGCAACTACCATAATCACATCTGGAACAAGCTCAGTTGTGTGTGTCTGGGAATTCTCCCTGGTCAAGGACAAAGTGAAATGTCTAAACCTGAGACAGGTAAGTACTGTGGCTCTTCTGCTACGGAAACTTAATGAAATCCAGAAGATAAGGTTTTTATCTCTCAGATGTTTGTCAGAAGAAGCAACTTTGGGTGAATCAAGAAGGCAGGAAAAAGCCAGTAATAAGCAGTATCATGTGACAGCCTGTTATCAGGTCAAGAGCTGATAATATGCCTTATACCAGCAGCTTATAGCTATGAGTTCCACTTGGTGGATTTTTTCCCTTTAGTAGCATTTTCAAAGTTCATCATGATAAAAGAAATGATGAAGATAAGGCATATTCTCCTCTCTTGAAGTGCAGCCCTTGGGTTATTTTCAAAAACAAGTGTCACCTGGAGATGCTTATAATTTGTTCTGGGCTGCTACAGCAATGGACAGGATCTGAAACATCCTGTGAAATTAGCTGGTGGAGATGAAGGCTCAGCTTGGCAAAGTCCTTGATTCTTTTTTCTCAGCCTGAATTCAGAACATAAAAGATTCATCTGTCAGTCTGTGAGGGAAGGTTGTATCCAATAAGAAAGCTATAGTTTTTATCCTCATTATCCAAAGCCCTGTAGTGGTTGTTGATTTAGACTTCATCTGTAGTCATCAACCGACACTGTATAATGCTATTTCATTTACAAAATTGAATTTTCATGCAAGATTTGTGTGGTTCAGCTATGGCAAGTTCTCAGCTTTACAAGTACAACTAGAGTACACCACTATTATATCTGGAAGGTAGCATGGGGCCCTTCTTCCCTAAAGAAATCAAGAGACTCTTGATTAAAAAACCTCTGCTACTTTTAGGCACACTACTAAAGGGTTCATTGATCACCAAGGTCTCCAAGTGTTAGAAGCTTCTTCTGTTCGTTTGTTCTGGAGGGGTGTTCAGATGATACTTCAGTACTTTCCATACCCTAAGCCAAAACATATTTTGTCATTAAATGAAGTGAAAACTTCATGGTCTGTTGGGATGCCAGAGAAATATTTAGATCTTCATTTATCAGACATTCCTGTTGGAATTTGTGTTGAGATTAGGGGAGCAAACTGTTTTAGAGCAGCCTCTCTTCTGAGGTTTATGATGTTTAATGCTGTAGAAGACAGAAATATGAGACAAGATCTGATGACCTTTTAATCCAGCTGGTTATTATTTCAAGGCAGGACATGAACATAGGAATGGAAGAACTAGCAGTAGAGAAGAGCATAAGCAGTAATTTTCATCAACATCCAAATGATACAAATCAGGGGGTCAGTTTGAGTTTCAGGCAACCAAAGAGGCTGTCTTTTATCTTCACTATAATGCCTTTCTCTTTAACAATCTTAAATCAGCCTTGCTGATGTGTTCCACTGTGATTAATTCGGTATTACCCAAAATCCACAAAGTGGTATGAGATCATGCAATGACAAATTCTGTATTTTTTCCTTTACTTTGCTATCAGAGGCTTTTTTTTTTTTTTTTCTTATGACTGTCTGGAATGGATGTAAACTTGAACTATGGTTCTAAATGTCTTCCAGTGAATTACTTGCTCTTTCATGCACTTCACTGTTTCATGGTGGGTGCTTTTTCTGCTGAACAAAAAAATTTCCTGAGAGAGTGAGCTTTGTTTAAGAACATCTTATGTGCTATAAAGTGGATGCTATTCACTTACCAGCTGTCTCATGGGACTGACACATTCTGGTTTGGAATGTAGTAAAGTACAGAAACTATATTTCTGCAGAAAAAGTAGCTTTTGCCTCTCTAGTGGGATCTGCTTCCACAGTTTTGTGGAACACTAAAGATTGAGCGTAATTGCCTCAGTATTGAACCATGCAATTTACTAGCAGAGGGATCTGTGTGATCCAGTCCCCAGAATTTCTGGGCCAAATGAAACACTTAAGCAAGGTGTGCTCTCTGCCTCACAGACCTCTCAGCAAGGTGTGGAGCGTATCTGTAAAGTGTCTGTGTCCTTGTCAGCTAGTTAAGTTGGATGCTCAAACTTGGTTTAAACTGTCATGGACTAAACATTCCTGCAGTGAGGCTGGTCTTCTTTTTAGTCTTTTGATATTTGTTAAAATACTTTGGAGATAGGCCTCAAGATCTTTATGCAAATATGCTGCAGAATATTTCCCATTAAGGAAAAACCTGTCAGTCTTTGCAGAGTGATAATGAAAAGATGTAGAGAGCCAAGCATGAGACTTTTTTTCTGAATGTGCATTGAGACTGCTGGGTTGAAGCTGATACTGTAATTGTGTGCAGGTCTATCCCTCTTTTCCACACTCAGCTTGTATTTAAAGTGTTTCACTGCCAAGTAGGATCTTCATGGGTTAAAATAAAAGGGGAAAATGGTTTTAGTGAGACTTGTGCAGGAGATTAGCTTGGCTTGACTTGGCAGTTTGGATGCTTTCACAGTGGATACGTTTTCTTTCATGCTTTGGAAAAAGGAGAGGAAAGTTTGAGCCCTTGAACCTGACTTGTCCCAGCCTTTTTTACAGCAGTCTTGCACAGTTCTCAAGTATGGGCACTTGGTTATGCCCAGTCCTTTCTAAAGACACTGTTCTACAGCCAGTCCAAAGCTATCACTGAGCCTCCTTTTCCATGCTTAGGTGAGAGTGTTTCTGACTTCTGGAAACCACAGTTGGAGACCTAATTTTGTGCCAGTATTTACAGTTGACAGTTCCTGTGAATGGAGTAAGTCCCAAGCTGAAAGTCATCCCTCGTAGGTGCGGCTCACCTTCAGTAACGCAGAGCCTGGTGCAGCTCAGCTTCCTCACCAGTGGATTAATGTTTTACTGCTGTTGTCCTGGTGACCTTGGCAAGTGGCAGCACATGTTAGCCAGCAAAAGTTCAGGCTCTCAGTCACATGCTGGAAGAGAGGATGAGGTATGGCCACAAAAGTCATCTGGGACATGTGGCTCCCCTGCTTCATGCTGAACTGGGATAGAGCCTAAAAATGTGCTAATAATATCATGGAAAGAAAGGCAGCAAGGAATATGCATTTCCTTTGAAAACCAACATTGAAACTGGTGGGTCTGATTTTTCACAGTAAGGCAGCTAAAAAATGAGCCCTGAAAGACTTTTTAGGAAAGATGTGAAGGACTTTTTCTCTGTTGCCCTACAGGTTTTACTGTCATTTACTGTGATTATGTAGCAGAAATGTACACTGCTGTCATTTGAGAATGCTGCATTAAACAATTGTCAGCAGTATACTTCAATCCATGCCTTCTAACTGTGCTATTAAGTTGCCTAAAGCATGTTCTCTTTTTCAGAAACTGTTTAAATAAGGTTAACTGGGCACTCCTTATGACTCTGAACCTATTAAAAAATAACAAAAAAAGAATGTTGTGTAATGATGAAAGAGAAAGGAATTCCTACAGGGCTTAAAAGCAAGAATGCTCCATAAATGCTGTTTCTCTTCTTAACCAATATTAGAAATGTATTAGTACTTTTTCAGATACACAGAAAGATGAGACAGAGAAGGTCACTGAAATATATCCTGATAAATTTTATTTCAAAAAGTGTTTTAAATATTGAGAAATTCTGAGCATAAATTTTACTTAAAACTGCATGGACTGAAGTGAATCATGATTTTTATTCTTGCTAAGCACAGAGCACTTAGAGTCTGAAGAGTAGGCCAAGGGCCCTGAATCACTGTGTAATTTGGGCAAGTCATATGATCTCTTGGACCCTCAGCTTTCTTCAGCTATGAGTTGAGGACAAGGATGCTTCTCTGTAATATCCTTTGGCATTTCCCCCTCATTCCCTCTTTAGTTCTCCAAAGAATGACTGGGTTGCTTGTTCTTACTAAGCAAATGAGGTAGGACTGTGGTTCCCTAGTAAATCAGACACCATCTGCTGTGGTTTATTGGTTGGTTTTTCCCCATCAGGCGTTGTATGGACACACTCAGGCAGTGACCTGCCTTGCTGCATCTGTAACCTACAGCATCTTTGTGAGTGGATCCGATGATAGAACCTGCATCATCTGGGACCTGAACCAGCTGACGTTCATAAACCAGCTTCCTGCCCACGAGGAAAGCCTTGCTTCTGTTGCCATCAACAATTCAACAGTAAGATCTTCATTTATCATCTTTCTTCTGATGCATCCATGAACATTTCATGATAATTTAATGGGTGCTTTTCCCAACATAAAAACATCCTGAGAGTCTGATACATTGATTTTTTTTTTTTTTTTCTATAGAGATTGCTAATAGTGTTCTTAATGATGAGAGGCGAGCACTAAAAGCAACATCTTAGACTGAGTAGCTAAGTAGAAGCATCTTTGGATGGATAGATAGCAGGATTAAACAACTTTTAGTTTATGGAGCATGAAGTATTACCCTAGTACCTCCTGGATTTGGCTCACTCATAACCTTGTTGCCTCTGTTATTTCATTAATTTGTCCTGGCATTCATGGAGCAGAGCCACATCTGAGCTGCACATTTGTGCAGCTGAAATGTTAGGCTGCACTCTGCCACCTCAGCTGACAACTGCCTTACACCTTTGCAGTGATAATGTTGGCTTTTTCCTTTCCCTTCTACTCCCAGGTGTGGGGAGAGCTCCTGAAAGCAGTGGGTATAAATCTGTTGAGGTCTGTGCCTGGCCAGAATTGCATGCATGTTGATAGAAAAATATTCTGTATTGGATTTTACTGTAAACACTCTGGATGAGATTTTTTCCCCATCCTTTTACATCCCAAAAATGTTTCTTTCATATTTGTATTTTCTCTCTCTGCTAATATACTAGAACAGGGTTTCACCGGCTCAGACAATTCAAGGTTGAATCCAGTCCTGGATATTGTACAAAGGCCAAATTGAGTTCACAGCAGTAAGAAACCAGGCAGATATTCTCTACTTAGTCTGTGCCAAAACAATCATCTCATATCAGAGCTTTATTAACCATGCAGTCTGATGGCTAGCAATTTTGAGGGTGGGAATTAAGTGGTCTGTTCAGTGCCAGCTCAGCTCCCAGTCCTGGCAGTCCTGGTTACTGTAAAATGGCCAGTGGCCTCAGCAGGCCAGCTCAGAATATCTTGGTGGTCCCTTACAAAGTGAGCTGAAGCAGTGCCACTCAGAAATGAGGAGGTGGGCTGGCACAATGCTGCTCGAGATCCCAGGGGACAGAGTTCTCTCCGTTCCGTGTACCAGGCAGTACAGGAGCCTTTTCAGTTGGTATCTGCTCTCCTGGAACTGCCCAAAAATGAGATGGTCTCTGCCAGGAGCAGTCTGATGACTGATCCAAATGACTGATCTCCACTTTATTGGGGTGCAAATGGTTAAGCTGTTTGGATAACAATCTATAGAAAAGTCCGTTTAAAAGAGCAAAAACCTTAGAAAAATATGACTGAAGCTTCAAGGAAAAAAAGTAAGGGGTCCATACCTTGTGGATGAAAAAACTCCTTTTTATGTTAGCAAAACAGAACACCTAATTATGAAATGTAATTTTTGTTTAATTCTCTATATGTGAAAATAAAAAAAAGTTTTCCATTGTGCTGCATTATTTTGATTGACACAAAATTACATTATTGGTAGCAAGTGTTTTTTTTCCTGAAAGATTCAGAATTATTCAAAGCAAAGTTTTGAAGGAAAAAAATTCTGCGAAATAAGAACCCTATACAGCTCTTCATTATGTGATGGTTGGAGTTGCTTGAGCATCTAGAATTTCCATCTATAGATCCAAACCTCATGGCGTTTGTGTCATGTAGACACAAAATAAGAACTGTCCCAAAAAGTTTATAAACTAAGGAAGATTGTAAAAGGTTACAGTAACTAATTGTTTCAGTTAGTTTTAAATCCCTGGTCCAGACCTGAAAAGTGCTGTAGATCATTGCCAAATGCCTGGACATCATGTACTCTCATGCAGATAAGGTAGCTGAAATTTAATCTCTCGAATTATTGGCTACTCTGTTTTGAACATGCTATCATTTTTTATCTCCAGAATTCTGCCCAGCAGTGTAAAGAGCCCTGGCCCCAAATGAGACAGGGGTGAAGTAAGGTGTTAGTTGACTTAAACCAGATGCATGCTGCTAATTTAAGGGCACACTGTCCTTTACCAGAATCAGATGACTATGTTGATGAGGTTCTTTTCAGCTGATTCTTAGTATGCATCAAGAGTGGAAAGGTTAGGTAGAATTTCAATTAATAACCTGATCAAAATGCACTTTTGATTAGATCATTTACAATTGCAGCATTGGCTCTTGGTTCTGTGTGTTTCCCTAAGGGCATTTGCTCCTTATGAGCAGTCTCTGGTTAAGGACCTGCATGGAATGGAGGGGAGAGGTTCAGTGCAGAGGATGTTTTCTGCATCAGAAGTGCAGGTCACTGGATGCGGAGCTGGTCATTGGTCAAATGCAAAACACAGTGTAGAAATGCGATGACAGTGAGCTCCCTGTGAGGGGCAGAGGAGGATTGTGAAATCACCAAAGGCTTCGCAGCTAAGCAGGTGAACACCATGTCCTTGTTTCAGGGAATGCTTATTTGTACGACTTACAAGAGCACTAGTCCTGGCCCAGAACTTATGCTAGGCACTGCTTGTGCACAGCCCCTGTCCCTGACAGTAGCTAGGCCACTCTGTCAGTCTGCTTTTTTACTAAAAGCCTGGATTTTATGGAAAATAGGGAATATTTCATTATATGTTTTCATTTAAAAATGTGAAAAAAAGCTTTTTTTCTGCATTACCTTGCTAAATCTGAGATGATGTTTCAGGTTTATGTGATGTAAAAATGTCAGGATTTTTCATGGGAAAGAAAAAAAGTAATTTTTACTTTGTCTGGTTTATATCATCCGCCCAGAAGAAAAACAATGGTCAGAATTTAAATCAGAGAAAGTCAGCAATTTTTAATCAGCATTTAAAAGTTATGAGGAGGATGAGTGTAGGAGTTTGAGACATTGCCTCTTGCTCTGTTACAGGGTGACATTATCTCTTGTGCTGGATCTTACCTGTACCTGTGGACAGTCAATGGCCAGCTTCTCACAAGCATCAGCACTGCCTGCAGCCCCACCTGCCACATTGTTTGCTGCTGCTTTGCTGAAGTGATGGACTGGGACACACGCAGTATTGTCATCACAGGAAGCACAGATGGAGTGGTGAGGGTAGGTGGATGGGAGAGAGGAGAGGAATCCTGATTCATTGTAGACTGGAGGTAGAATTTTGTATTCTAAAGGGAGGGACAGAGCTAATAAAAGCCCATGACACTTTCTTAACAGTGCAGCAGAGGGCAGAAAATGAAAATCCGAGTGAAATACTTGCTTCCTATCAACTTTTATCCTCCTGAGCAGGGGACTTCTTGCCATTCAGGGAGAATTTTGAAAATGTACTGTCCATTCTGGGGTGATTCTAAAAGCAAAAATTCTATCACTCCTCAGAAATATGTTTGAATATGGTTCTGAGAGTTCACAGCTCTGTTAATTAAGTCATACTTTCTCATGAGTAGGAATTCACTGCTTATTCTGACTCCAGTCTGGTAGGAGAACTTCCTGGGTTACTGGGATTTTCAATAGCATGCCAGCCTTGCAACCCCACCACCTCCCTGCATACATTCCTCCAGTGTGACACCCTGCAGCACAGTGACAGAGGGGGAGACAACTGCAAAATCCTGTTCTGGTGTCAGAAGTCCAATTCCCACCCCTTGCTGGGAAGCAGGAGCTGAATCTCTCTCTCATTGTTACAATCCATGCTTTTTCCTTTTTTACCCCCTCACTGGCACAGCTGTGGAAGACCAAATACCCCAATACCCCAGAGCAAGGTGCTGGACTGAGAGCCCGGAGCGGCGTGAGGGAAGAGCCGGGTGGCACAGGTATGACCACAGGGTGGGCAGTGAACTGCAGTGTGACCCAGTGCTGCAAGCCCTGTCTGGTTGTGAGAAGGAGAGGGGGTGTGAGCACAGTGGTGTGAAGGGGAGATGGTGTGGGCAGCTGGTGCAGTGTTACTGTGACCAGCAGCAGTGGTGGGCAGTAAATGCCCCACCTTGGAGATTGAGCACACCTCAGCCTGCCATCTCAAGGGCACATCCTGCCTGGATGGAGCTGAAAGCTTCTTCATAGGCTCTCTCATGGGTTCTGTCAACCTCAGAAGACCACCTTTCTGCATAAACCTGTGACACCAATGGCTGGAAATAGTCCCAGCTCCAGCAAGTCCACTGCCTTGGCACCTCTGCTGATGGCCTGTACTAAAATATCCTGGCATCATGTCAGAGTGGGCAGTGCCAGATCCTGCTCAGGGATGGAACAGAGAAGTTTGTTGTCTTTGCCACCTAAAAGAAGTCAGAGGTCCTTCAAACTGGTGGGAGGCCAGCAGCAGGCCCTAGTGCTTGGAGCTGTTTATTCAAGGCTGTGTGCAGCTGAAGCTGATACCATGGAGCTCTCACAGAGCTGAGGTTAATAAGATCGTGGGACTATGGTGCTTACTGGTACTAAAAACAACTCAAGCTCGCTTCTCTGTTCCAACAAATACAGGAGCTGAAACCTGTCAGAACGCTTTAAAGGCACATCCTAAATAGCACAGCTTTCTTCTTTTCCCAGTGCTTTTTCTAAGATAAAGGAATTGTGGTGTTATTATGTATAATTTACTCCACTTATTTTCTGTGGTCCTCATTACAGACATTCTCTATTACTTCAATTTTAGGCACACAATTTGCATAAATATAGAGCTATAGATGTAACATCTGCAAAAAAAAGAAGATACTATACAGTAATTGGGCATTACCACAGAGATCTTCAAAAGTGCTGTTCATGGAACTTGGCATCAACATTACTTAGATTGCTATGTGAAAATATTTCCAATATGCCTCTGTATGTATAACAGCCAAACCAGATGCTTATCAAACCTTTTGTCATGCCTTAGAGCAGCCAGAGCCAGATTTTTCTAGGCAAGGTGCAAGAACATCCGAGATGCCAGATGTGAGATAGTCTGGCTGTGGTAGCCTCATATTTGTTTTTGTTCTCATCTCTAATTGAAGATTGCTTTGTCAGTAAGTCAAAGCAAAAGACCTAACATTCTTTCCAAAATCTCTGTGGTATTCTGTAGTCATTTTGTGGATTCTCTTTACCCATTAAAAAGTCTACTTTGACATAAGAATTTCTGAAGTTCTTGTCTAAAACTTCCTGTGGCAGGTCTTTCCAGGCATAACTGCGTATGCATGTTTTTGAACAGACTGATACTTTAGCTATTTGTAAAATGTATATCTTAAGGAGTTTTCTAAATGAGGGCTTAAAAGCCATCCATGGGAGCACAGAGGAACACTCTTGTTTGTGGTTTTTTCCCAAGAGGACCATAAAAGATGTGCTGACCCCACATCTGGTGATGTGTAGAGACAACACCTGTTTGCACATGCACATAAGGCTGCATGTTTTCAGATGGATACAGGAACAGCATTCTTTATTAAAGAGTTGAGAGGTGTAATCAAAGCAGGGTCATACTCCCTTAACCTATTCAGATGACTTCAGAATTATTTTAAATGACCAAATATTCCCACATCTCATTTTGTGCATTAAAGAAAATAAAATTAATACAAACCACAGTCATTAAAAAGACCAGAGTAACTGTGATTGAGTTATGTTGTTAGGTGTGCGTGTGTATGTATGTGTGTGTATGTGAAATGTTCACAGCATTTAATTATTGGTTCTGTTATGAGCAGATTTAGATAAGTTGATAATACCAGAGCTTTATGTAATTTCTTTTTACTAGGCAATTATGGGCTGTATTATATCCTGGCAGCAAAGTATTGTGGGGCATCTTATTAAGCACAGAGCCAGTGAAAACTGATGAACAATTTTGCTGAACGAGGCATGCAATTTAGAAAGCAATAATACACAAATCCAATTTAGCACACAATTGATACAGCCGCACGTCAGCACATGTAACTATCATAGCCACAAATTAAATTGGGATGGGCCTATTTTGCAACAGCACAGGCCAAGATTAAATATATTTGTTCTCAACAACTTGCTGACCGTAAATAATAACAATCCCATCCCTGCTGCCCCCCAGACGCTTTCTAAATATTTATTTTTAAACCACACAACAGGTAACAAGGGTGGAAAACATCTTGTTCTCTGTCGGGAACTGAATCCCAGCGTTGCCCTGACTGGCAAAGCGAGCCGGACGAGCCCGGCGGTGACGGCGCTGGCCGTGTCCAGGTAGGGCCATTGCCAGCGCTGCCCGGCTGGGGCCCCTGCGGCGGCGCCTGGGGCCAGGCTGCCGCTGGTCTTTGCTTTCGGGGTTGTGGGAGCTCAGTCGGACCTCTCGTAGCCAAAGCAGCTGCTCAAGAAGCTGGCCTGGCTAGGTACATTAATGAAGGATGTTGGGGTAGTCATTGGACAGGCAGGAGACAAGCCAGGAGCAAGGTTTTGGCCAGAATAGTTGTGGAACTCAGTAGCTGCTACGCCATCTCTGCAACATGGAAATAACTCCTGTCCTAGGAGTTGCTGGAGATACTGTCTCCTTAAAATGTGAACAGGAAGTTTTTGGCCAAAGGACAACTTCTTTGTTCAACTCCTCTCAGTCTGCAGAGCCAGCAGTATTTTAGTTTACTCAAGCCCCTCCCGCAGTCATCTGGCTGTAATATTTGTTGTTATCTCCTTCTCCAGGATGTTACAACATACTGTAAACCAGTTACTGTCTCTTTCTCTGAAAGTATTGAAATTTTGACAGTTGATAAAATGTTCCTGCATTCTGCATGCTCAGCTTTAGAGCAGTCAGTGTGATGTTGATGTGCATTGAAAGGGGGAACGTTTGGGGTGAGGGTTAGTTTCATTAGTGCTGGTGGCACTGCATGCAGCAGAGATTTCATTGGCTGAAGCCATGACATTGTGCTAACGAGTCTGAATTCTGAATCTGGACAGCAGATTATTTCACATCCGTAGAAACTCAGAGAAGGGTAAGAGCTTCTGATCTGGTTAAATTGTCCACAACTAGCCCAGTCAACTCCAGGGAAGTTTGGACCCAATTCTAAGCTCAGTCTTTGAAGTACCAAACTTTGAATATTCTCTAACATGGGTCTTCAATTTTAACTTTAAAGATAATGTACAGCCGTGAATGTTGCATCCTCCTAATTGCTGCACGCACAGAAAAAGCCTTGATCCTGTGTCTTCCTCTTAAACATGGTTTTCTTTGTCTTCTTCTTTCCTTCTCAAGAAATTCCTCCAAGCTCCTAGTTGGTGATGACTGGGGAAGAATCTGCTGCTGGTCTGTGGATGGGTAGGAAGAAATAGCCAAGAGTTCTTGTTTTTTCAGCCTTTTGGGTGGAGAGAAAAATTACCCTCCAAAGCATGAGAGAATCAGAGAAACTGGAAGCCTCTGGTTGGAGACTGAATCTCAAAGGAGTTGTTGGACTGAGCCTGGCAGTCAAGTATAATTTAAATTAGACACTGGACCCCAAAGTTGCGAGAGAAACTGACAGATATGCACATAGACAATGAGATTTTGTAGTATTTGTCCTGGGAAAACTTTTGTATTTAAAATGTTATTTTAGATATTGAATTTGACATAATACATTGTATTTCACAAATATTATCTAGCAAATAAAACTGCCTTGATTATGCCAAAGAGCAGTGATGCTTAATAATGACAACATACTGTATTTTTAATATCATGAGATAAAAAAATACTCAGGGTTCAAACAGGTGTTAAGTGAGTATGTTGCAGTATTTTTGTTCTTCACTGACATGCAAGAATATTAATATCTCTGTTCTTACACTTCCTTCCTCCCTGAATCTGCATAAAAATGTGTGCATGCCTTTTGAGAAGCTATTTTGTTTACAAAGTGAAGGTTGGAATTCCCATGCTGATGCTGGTGCCTTTATCCAGCCCCACTGTGAATGTGTGTTGTGGTGCAATGTTGCCTAATCTCTGACCTTTTTTTTTATAGTACAGCAGGCAAAATGTATGGAATAGGTGAGGAGGAAGATCTGACACAGTGGTCAACATATTCATTCATTTTCCTTCTTTGCTGTCTTCTTTCTAACCTTGTCCCTATACTTTCTGGAAGATCAGTATATTAGACATATTTCAGGATTTACCTCCACAACCCTGTATGGTAAAGTGAGTATTTGTAGTAAATGAAGGCTGAGACTATAGTGTAATAAATTTAAGTGCCATTTGTGTCCCTAGTGGGGATGGAGAAACTGTGAAAAATCAACCTCTTTAACATTTTAGCATAATTGGAAGGAGCTAAATTGATAACTGCCTTTCTCTTCTGCTCCTCCTTGACCTGGTGAAGAGATTGAATATCTTACCTCACATACAGAAGGTCTGCACAGCCACACAGGCAGAGCAGCTTCCTGAACACACAGACTGGGTCAGAGCAGTGCCAGGAAGAACACGAAGGACATTATGGCCATGAAGGCTCTTTTATTCATACCACCAAACACACCCTCGGGCAGACAGATCCCTGTTTTCCAGTGCACTGGGACTGGTCAGCACTGCAGGAGTGAAGCTCCATGTGTGCTGCACTGGACAGCCAGAGGTTGAGGAACATGCGGAACCACTATATGCCAAAATCTTGGTGCTAGAGACTTGCTCTTCAGCATCATTAGGAAGAATCTGGAGTAGAAGACAGGTTTTTACCAGTCTTCTTTTAATTACATGATCAACTTTCTTCTTCCTACAGGACACTGCTTAGCTATTGACTCTTCTTTTGAATTGTGTTGCTGAATGTTGTCCTATAGCAAACAGCCTCATTCCCTACAGAGTGCTGAGACATGTCCACACCCCAACCCCGCCATGGTTCAGCCTCACCACCATAGTGAGTGAGGTAATTGCCTGTGGAAAATGCAGTAATTAGATGTAAGCTCATGATGCAGGCATACAAGGAAATCTGCATTATGTCTACACAGATGTCCTGCCTGGTCTTCCTTTCTGACCTCCAAGTGCATGACTTGATGAGTCAAATACTAATCTTTCTGGGCTCAGGCAAACATACACTGAAAACAGGCCAAAACACACCAATATTTTCAAATCAAAGTAGCCCTATGGAGCAAAGGTGGACTGTGCCTATTTTTCCTGAGGACTGGGGAAAGGTCAATTGTCAACAAAAGTGTACTTCTTTCCTCTTCCTTCTGCACATTCCTTAGAAATAAGCTGGATTTGGATACGTGGACAGAAAGACTTAGATTCCTGTCAAATTCCTGCAAATACAGCTTTACTGAACTATGGTAAAGGTGATTAAGAGTGGTGAAAAAAGGTCACTACCTGTGTTTTCATTTACCTTCTAAGCATCTTGAATAGCTTGCAAATTGTTTCCTCTTTTAGCCTTTTCCTGCAGCCTGTCTTTGCCAAGAGTAGATGTTCCCTGTTCTAGAGCTGGCAGTGGCACTCTGCAACTTGGGCAGCTGCACTAATGGCTCCAGTACTCTAGACATCAACCTGGCTTTGTTTGGTATAAGAAGAGGCCAGCTGTAGGCTGGCCATGCATGCATTTGACAGGCTCATCTCCTTGTGCCTAACATCAGCTCTCTTAAGTCTTCAACAGTTGCTTCAGCAACATCTGGTTTGAATCACAGAGATCAGGTCCAGAGTGTGCATGTGTGAATGGAAGTCAGCACGTTAAATGTGTTCCCAAGTCAAGCTTCTCCTCATTTTCAGGGAGCTGCAATTTGGGAGAATATAAAAGGCAGATGAATAGAAGTGGGTTGCAATTTCATCTGGTAAAAGTTCTGATTAGGAATGATTTGCTGTCTAACAATGCTTGGTTGAGAAAATTTTGGGTTCTTCTCTAGCTCTAGAGATTTTTCCCAAATGACATAAATCATGGGAAGAAATAAATACTGTGATTATTAAAAGCACGACTCAGACTGCAGAGTTAAGGCACAAATGTCAGCATGCTGCAGTCTTCAAATTTTCTAGGCCTGATAGAGCCAGTATGTGTGACAGTGGTAGAGTGCTACCTGGTCATTTTCCTACAGGCAAGTCTCTGGGACAGGAAGCTTTAGCTCAAAATTTGTAGTAAGTGGTTGAAGGATCGCCTGAAACCAACCCTCTTGCAACTACCTGTTTTAACATTTGTTTTGGTCTCCTGGATATTTGGTAAATTATGAATGCTCATGAAAATGTCCAGGAAATTCCATCAGCTCTGGATGTGGAGGTGACTTTCACTGATACATAGACAAGCCTTGGTGCTAGGTCAGGGGCAGTAGTGCTGTGAGTTGTGAGTATCCTGATGTGACACATGCTTGGGATGTAGGGGTAGCAAATCTAGAATATGCTTGAAAAATGAAATATAGCAATTCCACAGCAAATACTTGTAGCACAACTCCATTGTTACTGTAAGTGGAACAGCGTGAAAAATCAACACGGTGTTATAATTATCTCAGAACCAACTTTTGCTCAGGGTGAGAATTATCCTTAAAAGAAATCCAATCCCATTAGGATAAGAAATGTAGAAATAAGTTTTAACTCTGCCCTATAGGGAAATGAAGAAATGTGGAACAGCACAACCTTTATGCGACTTTAAAAACCAGTTTAATCTAATTGAGTACCATAAACCCTAAAATGCCTTAATTACACTTATTTGGTTATTGCACAGACTATCTTGCTTCCTTGTTCAGCAACAGAAGTCTCCTAAGTATTACACTGAGCATTAAGTAGTGCCTGATCTCTAGCATTCTGCAGGCTAGTTAACACTCATGAAGTAATATCTGCCTGTGCACTGCAGGGCCTTTGCATCCTCATAAAAAAGAATTTACTCAAAACTTTTTTGAGATATCTATGCAAGGAAATCTGTAATTCTCACAGGAAAATTTTCCCTGTGTCTGTCACTATGTGCTACTCTTTTCAACTCAGGGATCAGTTGTTGTGTTATTGGTATCACTGTTCAGACATGTGCATTGCAATTATTGTCATTAAAGTCAACCAGGCTGAAGGGGATGGGGGTGTGAGAGGGTACAAGGTGGTGTAATTCCTGTGGAGGAATGTCAACCTTCTCTATACTTTTTGCCTTGCAGACAGTTTGTAATCAGAGCTCTTCCCAAGAATCAGGAGGCTCATGCAAATTTGGCACATGAAATTTTTAAAAGGGCTCATCTAAAAGGGCTCACCCTTATTCCCTGCACTAGGGTTAAATGTCTTGTGGAAATGTAGTACTCAGAACCAGGCAGCCTTCAGCAGGACATTGGAATATTAGTGACCGTGAGTAATACTTGCTGTAGTGAGTGCTGAGCAAATGTAGCCCTTTTGATGGGGACAGTGGTGCCTCTGTTCAGCAACCACTTGATGTGTTTCATATTCAGGTGGTGCAGCTCTATGCATGTGGAGGCTGTTGGTGTAGTGCAGTCATTGGGCAACAGCAGCATGGGAAGTTTCCCTGTTTCAGGTCAGAAATTGTTCAGTTTGGACACAAGGCTCCCAGGACTTTGTTTCTCCCTTGCACATATGCTCCCTGGCCAAAAGAGACAGCAAAAACTCCTGTTCCCATATCTCCAGTTTTGGTGGGATGCTCTGCTCTTCTGAGGGGAGCACATGAAGTGAGCCACAGGAGTGGATGGTGAGAGTGCTCTTTGGTGCCTCTGTCCATTCCCTACCAACTCCTGGCTGTGGAGAAGTGGAGAAGTGGTGGTAAGCTAAATCTCCTTGGCTAATGTCCATGTTTTTATACTCCTTATTTTACTGAAACTCCTGGTCTGACCAAAATCAAATGCAATCAAGATGCAGTCCTTTAAGTTCCCACCTTTGACTGACACAGTATCACACAGACACACAGCAGAGTATCAGATCTAGTAAGCAAGCAAAAAGGCATATCTTGGTGTGACAGTGCGACCGTGGACATTGTAAACAAGGAATTTCATTAGTGTTATGGAAATAACCAGAACTCCTGCCAGACTATGAGATTATTTGCTTGGGAAGGTGAAATCCTGATTTGCTCCAAAGCCTTTGCCTGCCTGGCAGGCTGGCTTCAGCCAGCTTTGGTGGTTTTTGTTGTGTAAGGATTCATTTGCCACCTTGTTGTATAGCAGCCTGTGGTGTTCGTGGGGGAAGCTCTGGGCTCTTCAGAGCCTGATTATGAGCTGAATATATACTCCATATCTGGGCTGTATATTTACAGGCCCTTCCCTGTGCCAGTGCTGGGACTGTGATAAGTGGGAGGAGGCCCACTGGAAATCTACTGAAGCAGGTCTAATTGAACCAAATAGACCAGCTCAGTAGAGTAGAAAATAGTCCTTATATATCTACCCAAAGAAGATAATGACCTTTTAAATAACAGAAGCAATTTTATTTCAATACCCCAATTATTCTGAACTCTCAAATGTCAAAGTGCCAAGCACTTTCAAAATAACTTAATTTAGACATTTATAGCACTTAGACACTGCTAGTTTCTTATCTAACTTAATTATGGGTTGTACAGGAAATTGCAAAGCGTTCCAATTAGCGTTATTTTTTATAGTGATACATAGGAGTGGCCTTTGCCATTTGCTGTAATCATGTGCACGGTGATTTACTAATTTTGGCTTTTGTGTTAGTTCCTCTTATGCTCTGCAAGGAGGAAGTAGAGGTAGAAGTGAGCATAGCTATGTTTGCTTGAGGATTTGAAGGGCATATTTTCCTCTGAGAGCAGAGTACAGTTGCAAAGCAGGACTATTTAAGATGAAGAGGTGCCATGTAGAAAATAATGGCTAGCTAGCAAAATTGCTGACCTTCCTCTGATCTGAGCACTTAGGCCATGATTCTTGACTTTTCTTGTGCAATGACCACCTAGATTTAATAGTGTCAGATCACATCACTGGAGGAAAAAAAACATAATCTTGCAATTAATTGCACATCTCTAAGTAACAAAGCAACTCACTCAAGGACTACAGAGAAGAAAATTTCACTGAGTTTAATATGCTTTAGTGTAAGAAATGCAGAATAAATGGATTTACCTTTTTTTAACAGGAACTGTAAGCCCAAATTAATCCCTGGCCTAACTCTCTCTGGCTTCAGCCCCACAGGACTAGTTCAGGGGAAGGGGATGTGTAAAGCTGCTTAACTGGGTGCCTGAAAAATCCCTTCACAGGCAGTGCTGAGCATTTTTCATTCTAGTTCTTACGGACTCTAGTTCCTATGAGGAGGCAGAATCAGAGGTGGAGGAAATGGTGCAGCACCACTGAGCAGTATTCAGTGACTTCTTGTTTGCTTTCATGGTAAGGGGAAGACATGCATCCAGTTACTATGTTTGAAAGTGACAGCTGTTGCCCATCCCCGTGTGGTTTTTTGCCCTGTATATTTTATGTGATGTCTTTGTTCTGTGCTGTGGTCATCCACCCTCCCCAGTGTCAGGAGACAGTTTGTCTTAGCAGTCAGAGCAGTTCCTGCAGGCCTCTTCATTCCTGAGGGTGATCCAAAAGTATCAACGGCTAATCTCTCAAGGAAAGATGCAGGGTTGTGGGTAGCTATATACTGCTGTTAACTGTGCCCAAGATGATGCCAGCCTGGAGCAGGAAGGCAAAAGCCCCAATGGTGATCTTGTCTTGTCACACCTCTATGTGCAAAGCCCTAATGCACTGTTGTGTTCTCATTCACTTCCTTATGGCAAAATATTGCTACAGACAGATAGGTTTTAACAAGGCTTAAATTAAGTCCATGAGGGAAAGCTTGTGTTTGACCAAACCAGTCCCTTTCCTCAAAGTTTTTCTTTAGCCAGGACCACAACCCAAGTGAGATTGCCTGGGGCCTCTGTGGACATGACCGCCTACTTCTCTGGTGTGAGATGCAGGAGCAGATCCTCACAGATCAGGTCGCAGATCCTCACAGATCATGTCTCAGATCCTCACAGCAGGGAAATGCAGCTGCAGTGACTGGCTCTGTTAGGTACTAAAATGAAAACCTGAGCAGATCTCAGCAGGATGCTCACAAAGGGCTGCCAGAATATTTCTGACCACAGTGGTCAAAGACTGAAGAGCCCTTTGTGGGGTTTGGAAAGAGCCCAGCAATGCTGGTAAGGAACAAGAGAGACGCAATAATTGGATGCCAAGACAGGGAGGATTCCTGAAATATCTATGCAAGAGTCTTCCACTGATATGCAGTCTTTTGATTTGCCCAAGTAAGGTAGTGAAATGGAATCAAACCTGCTGGTGGAACAATGCAAATGGAATGAGTACATTTCACATTAGAGTAGAAAACTCAGACGACCACTATGAAATTTAGGAATTTCATCTTTTACTCTGGCAGGTTAGACTGAAGCCAAAAAGGATCTTTGCATCTTGATGTCACTCACCAGAGGTGTTTTGGAGAGGCCCTCAAAAAGCAAAATTTAACCTACAAATTAAACATCAAATGCAAACTTACCTGGTCTGAGTCCTATGCTATCAGAACCTGGCCAAACCCTGGCTAAGGACACAAGTTTATTGAACTTTTTAATGAAGAGAACTCCACAATTATGTTACAGTTATACTAAAACAAGTAATTTGCTTGCAATTGCAGAGATAATGACATGCTGACCACACCTACCAATTAGAAAGTTGTAATAAAGAATAATAAAATACTTTTTCCTTGGGCTGCAGAATCAACCCCCACACAGCCTGTGACACTAATATGATTTACTCCTATTTGCTGATGGAGAATTCTAGTAATAAAATTTAATGTGGAGGAACAAGGTGCATTTAACCAAAGCTGTAAACATATCTAATTCTATTTAAAGCTATAGGGTGCAGTACATTAACGTTTAACAATCTGATATTAAATTGGTGTGAAGCTAATAGAGGTGTATTTGTTAAGATTTCAGAACAAAGCCATGTTTTACCAATGACAACAGAAGGAGTAACCAAAATAGTGTGACTCAGCAGACTCCAACTGCTGCTTAATAAGGTACTAAGAGTCTTCATGGGAACTCCTGTCATAACAGAATTGTGGGCCACCTTCAGGTCTGCTGCTTTTCTCCTGATGCCAGAGAGAGTTAGGCCAGGCATTAATTTGGCCTCGCAGTTCCTGTTAGAAGGAGCTAAATCCATTTATTCTGCATTTCTCACATTGAAGCCTATTATACTCAGTGAAGTTTTCTTCTCTGTAGTCTTTCAGTGGGTTGCTTTGATAGTTACAGATGTGCAATTAATTGCAGGATGATGTTTTCTTTTGTCTGCTGCCATATGAAGTCAGTTCCAAACATTTGAAAAGCCTGGAATTTTCTGCAGAATGAAGAATTCAATTCCAAATACTGGGACTTTCTAAATGCTATGTAAGAGATAAATGCATATCCTTCAATCTAGGAAGCAATATCCTTCTCTAGGAAGCAATAAATCCTGCAGAGAGTGAGACAAAAAATCTTACAAAAAAAGGTAATTTATTCAGTTCAATTAACTATTATTTTGGGCAATTAGATATCAAACATACACAAGAATATATAGGATATTAATACATAAAGAATGGTATTCATTAACATGCTGGGCATAAATATACAGTAGAGGATTCTTCGGAACAATGGGCACAATGGCCAGTTGTATGCAAAAGGAATGTTTGTCACCAAACTTGAAAGTTTTCACATCTAAGTGGTCAAATAATTAATGTGTTAGGATTTTATCTTTAATTCCAAAGTAACAACTAATCATGTCTATATTTTTCTAAGGCTTCTTGAACAGCTGTCTGCATAACAGGTGTCCTCTCTGAATAATCAGTTAAACTGGCTGTTCCAAAATTGATCCCTGAATGTTGAATCACTCCTTAGCACCAGTTTGGTTTTGGTCAATGAGTTGATTGCTGTTGTCACTGAAAGTCCAACACCTGATCAGAGAACAAGGAAAAGTACCATGCCCTTTTGGTGGGTGATTAACTCCTGGGATAATGCAAAGGTGAAACAAACATCTTTTCTGACAGCTCACAAATGCAAACATTAAAAATGCAAATAATTCCTAGCATTATAAACTGATAAAAGCTGACCTTAGTTTGGCAACAACTGTTCTGATGAAGAAATAGAATTAAAATTAGTACTGCACATAATGGTCAACCTGATAAGCTTTTCTTAAATTCTTTTTATAGAATAAATTTTTATCTAATGTGGAAGCAGGTGACTGCATTTTATATTTACAGATCCTGGCTAGACAGTAACAGATTATGTGTGCTGCCTAATCTCTACCACTGTTCAAAAAAGTTGAAAAGCAGTTTATACAGACTCACTTATTCTGGTGAAACCCTCCAAAAGGCAGTGATGTGCTCTGTCCCCTGGTTGCATGTCCCCATCCTTGAATTGTCCCCCCTGCCCTCCTCTCCTGCACTCCCATGCAGGAACAGGAACAAGGGCATGAGTGCTCCTGTGATGATTCCCAGCTGTGCTCTGAACCCTCATGAGAAGTTGTTCTATCACTAAAAGGCTGTGACCTGTAAAGGAAGAACCAACTTGGACCATCTTAGCTGTGACTCCAGAACTCAAGGCCTGCAAGTGCTACTCCAAAATCCACATTAAATACTGGTGAATGAGCAGCCTGTCATGGGGCTCCCTCACAGACCTGGAGAAGACCTGGCACACACCAAGTATCAGATCTCCATGACCCAATGGTGACCTAAAGAGCCCATGCTTTTCCATCTCCATGGACTGCACAGTTACTCAAGGGCTAAAGCTTCCCAAGAGCTGAAAGATGTTGGGTATCAAACTCTCCCTGAGCTTTGGGGAAATTTAGACATTGAAGATACATGAGCTTGAAAACAGCAGTCCAGCTATTCTTCATGACTGAAATGCCCAGGATGGCACAGAATAGCTCATTTTCCATCAATGTGTGTCAAAGGAAAAGGGAGAATGCCTTCTCAGTTATCAAGAGGTAAAGAAAGAGGAATGTTATTTTGTATCCTCACATTAGGCTCATTTCCCTATCTCCTAAGCCCTGGTCTTTCCAAAGAAATAACTCCAAAGTCAGCAGGGCATTACAGAGTCTGTTCCATACGGAAGGAGAAGCTGTGTAATTTTTTCCTCTAGATCAGCAGCTCAGCAGTGCAGGCTACAGGAGGAAACTTTCGCAGGTTTGGAAACACCAAACTAAACCAAGACCAAAAGCAGTGTCCTGGTTCTCTCAGTTTTTCCTATTCCTAATCAGAATTTTAAAAAATCAGATCCTGGGAGATGTTTCCAAGCTATGAATATTCTTCCTTAAATCATTGGGGTTTATCTATAAATGTTTCTTTCAGATTATTTTGAAATATTTTATTTCAAACACCTTACTAAAAGTAATAAAAGTTTTTTAAAGACAGTGTCATTTAGAAAGGGAATTTGAAAACATAGAACACAAACGTTTTTAACTATTTCTGGAGAAGAGGAAAAAAAGCAGAAAAAGTAACTTTAGCTTTTCCTTTGCTGTAGAAAAAAGTCTCAGCTTTACTGGGTTAATGTTTTTCTGGTGGGACAAAATGCATTAAAGTGGCCATTTTCCTGGTCAGTGGTCTTTTCCTTCAGGAGCAGGTTGCTGGGCATGGATCCTACAACCAGCCCTCCTAAGGCTTGCTAAGATATTGATGTTTGCAGCTGGACTCATCACATTAACATTAAAGAAGGAATAATGTGTAGTGTTAAAAATGCCCCAGGTGGAACTTCAGTCCATTTCCAACAGGGGTATAGAACACTACAAAGGGTATCTCTGGGACGTCACTTGCTGACCAGCTGCTTTTTCTATGATTACTTTCAACTACATTGTGTTTAAAAGTTTCATAGAAAAAAGAAGTGCATGAATGGAAATAAAAAAATAAGGACATTTGTATGATTTCTATAAATAAACAGCACAGCAAGATTTAAATAGAACACAGACAAAGGACATTTATACAGGCATGAACTGTTACAGCTTGTTCTCCTCAAAGAGTATCTGTGCATAGACCGTCATGCTGGGAATGCCTTTGGCTTCCTGGATCGGCTTCATCAGTTCAAGTTCAGCATATGTTAAATTCTCCTCTGTGATTTTTGGCTGAAAGACAGAACCAACAAATTAGTTATAATGTCATTACCACTGAATGTAGATATTTTATAAAATTGGCTATAGCTCTTCTCCCCCCCATTGTAATTCTACTACGTGTTTAATCCGTTTACTCTGCATTAGGGTTAGTTCTTAGAAGATGAAATAAAAATAGTATTAAAAATAGGAAACAGGAATAAGTAGGATTTTCGGGTTTGCTTCTAATTTCACAAACACTGAACATTTTGACCATTCAAATATTGGAGACTTGAAAGATGTGTGTTAGCAAAATGTTCAGCCTCCTTAATAGTAAATTTCCCAATTTTATTTATTGCAGATTTCACAATTTGAAAGATATATGCCAGATTTGCTTTCCAGCTGTAAACCTTGGACCAGTTACATCTCTAATCACAGCCACTCACAGAGCCTCTCATTATATTTCTTAACAGAACCAAAAAATGTTAAAAATACACAGAAGGCAGAAAAAACTGGATAGAATTACTGCCATTCCACTGGAATTTCACCACTTTTGCCAAGCTATAGATGAGTTCAGAGTTTAGAAAAAAGGCAATACCACCAAAACTGTCTGCTGTATTACAGTGATTGAGTTTGACTTACAACTATAAAATGTAGCTAAGGGAGATGGTCAATAAAATTTACTGAAGAAATTTTTTTGTGGGTGGCAGAAGCTGCCTTCTGCTATTGGGGACTTCATCCAGACTCAGGTGGCTTAGAGGAGGAAAATCTTGTCTTGTGCTCCTGTGTGTGTTTTGCTCACAGCTGGGAGTGGGTTGTTCATGTCTAATTCACCCAGAAAATGTACCAACAAACAAAAGAGTTGCTGTGGAATTGTATGTGAGACCCTCAGTATTTGAAATGGATTTCAGTTAATCTGTAGAAGACTGAGGTCTGTACTCCCTGAAGAAGGGTGAAGCTCTGTGGTCATATGCAAGTGAAGAACTGGATAATTTGTTCTTTATCTTCTTGAGTACTTGTTCTACCTGAGTAACTGGTGTCCTCAAGTTGAAGTGCAGAGGACAATTAAAAAACCCAAAACGTTTCAGCCATGTGAATTTCTGCAGTCACAAGAAGCAGCCGTGAAAAGGTTGCATCTCTCAGACTACAAAAAGCTTTGGCAGTTGTAAACTTAAAACTGGCTCAAAGTTCATAAACCAAGATTTTCCACACAGTACTTAAATGTTAGGAAGAAATTGTATATAGTTGCCAAGGCCAAAGTTTCACATTTTATTTATTGCTTATTTATTTCTGATTTAACACAAATGATTCCTGTTTCCTTGAAATGTGTTTGAATAATTATTGTATTGTCTTCTGCCTAAAAAGATAAGCATCTAATACCCTCTGAAATCAGTCCCTGTGCTCCCCTGCTTCCTGTTCTTTGCACTGCTCTGGAATCCTCTCATGACAGTTGCTCACACTCAGCATTTCATTTCAGGTTGTTTCCATCAGGGTGAAAAAGTTTACACTTTTCCAGCATTAATTTGATCCTATTTCTTCTCTGCAGATCAAATCCTCAAATACTTTGTGCAGCTGCTGCTGCAAGTGGTGTCACTGAAGTCAATTGATCTGTGCAATGTGAGTCCAAGCCCTTTGCATGGTATTGCCTGCAGGACTGGCACCTTTGCATGTCACTGTTCACGCAGTCTTCCCTCCCTCCCCACTTCCATCCGTAGTCCTATTTGATCTCGACTTCTGGTCCTCATTCACTATCAAATGCTCTGCTGTTGACAACACAGAAAATGTCGTGCTTTCATTGAATTCTCTGGCGTAATGACAAAAGGAATTACTGTGGATCCAGACAGATCTTGACTGTAACAGAAATAAAATCACACACATATTTTCTTTGTTAATGTATTAGGATTGAACTGAACCACAATGTTTAGAAAGACATCTCTCCATCCTGGCCCTGACTTAAAGACTTAGAAAAAACTCTTGGTCAACTGCTGTGATGCATTTTTATATTGCCCTTTTCTTTCTGTCCTGAAAGTATTAGAATTAGTATCACTTTCTAGGCACTTCAGTTGTTTTTTGCTTTTATGTTAAGTTAAAGATTCCTTTTGAGATTTCAAAACTCTATGTGCCTGTCTATTCAGTTATGTAGTACAGAAGCTAAACACAGGAGTTACATTGAGGGTGGACACCACAATAACACTAACAAATGCTATATATTTTATTCTCAGAGTAAGATAGTATATTGAGCCTCTGTTTGAAGGTATGGGGAATTTTGCTGACAGCTTCAGTGTCACATCAGACCTTCAATGCATAATGATACACTGCATGTGAAAAGCCTCCTAAAAATGAATCTGATAAAACTTTTCAAGAAAAGATATTGGTCACTGCCACAGTAAAGCACTACATTTCCTAAGTCTGATGCAGAACATCTGTTGAGGCAGAAATATTTTCATTGTTCTGTAGGAATCAGTTGTTCAGGGCAAGCTAAATCTGTATATGTTTTCCCCTTTATTGTTTAATCATATTTCATGTTATGTTTCCATTTAGAAAATGCCACATGTCCTAAAATAACCACCCCAACGCCCAGCTCATGTAAATTTTAGAAGTAAGATTTATGAAATCATATTGTCCAGGTGTTTTATTATATTATCTCAAAATTGCATTGTTTTCCAGTGTAGATTATCTCTTTAGTCTTACCTTATTCTATTATGTTTGGATATGAAAAATAACACTAGATTCCCCAAAACAAGTCATTGGGCAGTAGTGGCTGATGTGTTGCTTTCATACATTTTTATGATGTTCCTATAGTAAACATAATTTAATAAAGCCAAAACACACTAAATAAATAATTGCATCTAGAAAAGCAATAAAACCAAATAAAATTAGTACTTTCATAAGTGGAAAAGGTACTTCAATTACTGCTACAAGCAACAGCACGCCATAAAATGTGTAGAATAATTTCCCTTATGCATATTTCTAGTATGTAATAATTTGATTGAAAATATGAGGAAACACACAGGAGGTTCAAAATTGTGAAAGGTATACAGTTTTCAGCAAAGGATGTGTAATAATAGTGCATGGGAGCCAACACTACTTCAAGTTACCTGTGGTAGCCAGGTTTTTATTCCATACACTCTTCTGCACTTCATTTATCAACCACGTTTAATTTAATTTTGTTGGTTTGTTTGTCCAAAACCAACTTTTTTTGAACAGACAGGAAAAAAAAAACAACCTAATTCTTACGATTTCATCTCTCATTAGGATTGGATATTGTTTTGGCAGTGTTAACCTGGACCCATGCCACCACTTCCTTTCTGGAACAATGGTGTGACTTTAATAACTGATGTTGTAGGTGGGACAGAGGGTAGAACAGAAGAAGAAGAGACAACAATTGACTGGCCATTCACCCCTCTCTTTCTGTCCTGGTGCTTCATCTAGGAGGTCACTGGGATTTCTAGGGCTACAACATCCTTTTCAAAAAATTTCATCATTGTTCTAAAATAATATTGAAATTATTTCTTCAAGTAGGATCTATTCCAGTGTGGCATTCCTAGATACAGCATTTATCTTGTATGTCTGTTTTCTCATCTTGGGAACATATACTTTGCCAAAATATAAATTAGGAAGAGTTATGATTTTCCAGTGTATCTTCTGGCAAATGCAAAATGATTCCTCTTCCAGATTTCTTCCAGTTTAATTTTAGTTTATTCCAGTCACAGAGCTTCCCATGGGCAACTATTCAAAAGAGTTCACTTATAGGAACATTTCTCTTATTAAACAATCTGCAAGGTCTATCATGTGAATATGTAAAAGAAACTAAAGTACGTGTATATATAGTTTTGTTTTTATTGGGTTTGTCTAGTATATAAATGTGTTAGAAATTAAATAGAAGTGTTGGGTTTCAATCAAAATTATTCTGAATTTTATGTCATAATTACCAGGAATGTCAATTTTTCTCTTACTAGGCTTAGCTAATTTGTTTCTTGGCAGCCTCAAGAATGTTTACTTTGAGCACTGTCAGACGGGAAAGTTCTTGAAGTTTTAACTAAGACTACTCTTATCCAAATTTGTAATTAGGTATGAAGAAAACAAGCAAATAATAACCTCATAAATTCAAATTCTCTGCAAAAACAACTGATGCCAACTTGCACATAGAGATTGCTGCAGTCTCACTGTTCCATGACCACACGTGTTATGAAGATGACAAACTGAATATGAATTTTTAGTTTACTATCAAAAATAAGCAGAAAAGGCCTGATTTTGCAGTTCATTTCAGTCTTAAATATTTTAGAGACTATTGCTGCAGACATTCGCCTTTGAATTCAGTGCCTATATAATCACATGTGATGTAGTTTTTGTTTGTGATATGATACAGAAAGAATTTTACACAAGGGAAAATAAACTCCTATAGATGAAATTAAATTTTCAGCACTGAGTTTTCTGGATTCAACAAGCATATATCCCAAATTGTGCACATGGTGGTGGGGTTGGAACTAGATGATCCTTAAGGTCCCTTCTAAAGCCATTCTATGATTCTATGAAATTCCTGTCAGAGCTTCACAGTATTTTTAGTAACTCCGGTTTCCTGCAGTAACACTTGAAAATGGAACTCCACCCTCACTGCCATGGTCTGCACTCATGGATGAGTGGATTAGGTCAGCAAGGATAAAACCCTGCCAATTCTGCAGATGTTTGCTGGTGTGATTGCCAGTGCATGGCAAATTGCCACCCGTGGCCCAGCCATGCCATGCTGTTGGGTGGACATGTGGTGCCCAGGAATGCTGCAGGAAGTGCAAATGGGAAAGGTAAAGAGTCAAGAGGTGCTGCTAAAGTTTGTTTGACCCAGTCTCTAGGAATTGCACTTTTGGCCAGGTTACTCCACAGCACCAAGAAAGCAGCCTTGCCCCAGTGCCATGAAGGAGTTGTTCCCAGCAAGCACATTCTGGAACTACCATTTATTTTCTCTCCCTTTCTCTTGCAAAAGCCAAACTTGACTCATTGGCCTTTTTCCTTTAACATTTGAGAAACATCCTGTTTTGTAGTCACAGTCAGTAAAAAGCTCCAAAGAAAAGCTCAGATACTGTCCAGATGGCACAGCTCAGGAGCATCCAGTGTCACTGCCTGAGCACACTCCATCAGAAACTGTCTAGACAGGACTCCCCAGGCCAACTGGTTGGGCTGTGTTACCACAGGAAGAGATTGTTGGCTGTCTCTGTATCCATGTCCAGAAGGGTGAAAACTGCATGCTGAGTGCAGCTTAAGGGAAAGGGGGTAGCCCGTCATCTCCTCAGCATATCTCCTTTTCAAAGCATCTGGTTTTTGAAGCCATGGAGGGGATGGGATGCGATGGGATGTGGCTGCCAGCTTGGCCATCACTGGAGAGTCAGTGATGGAGGTGAAAGTGAGGATGTGCTGAAGCAAAGATCCAGCATGATCTGGTGGATCCAAAGATCCAAGATGATTTGGTGGATGAGTTTGCAACTCACTTGTCTGGGCCACCAGGACATGGGAGAGAGCACATGCTGGCAGTGGGGTCAGGCAGGACAAAACTCACTGTAGCTTCAGAGAGAAAAGGATTAACCTTTGACAGTCCTATTTTTAAATATACACAGGAAACCCCCTCCCTTTATACTATGTGGTCTGAAATCAGTAGTGTTCCTGAGGGCCACAGATACACTTAATGGTCAAGCCCTATGAACTTCAGTGGGATGATTTCCTCATTAAGATAGTACCATAACTCAGAAGTCAGAAGGAGTTTTTTGTTCTTTTTTTAAGAGCTTCAAGTGTTTACCAATGTCAGTGACTTGATTGCAGGCAGAAAGCCAGAGATTCCCCTGGAACAGAGGAGTTTCAGAAATTACTTTTGCAGAAGTTCTGAAGCTAGATCTGCAAAATGAGCTTTCCTCTAGAAATCCATCTACTGGCCAGTAAGATGAAATATCAAGAGAGACATTCAATGCCAAAGCTAATAAATATGACATTGGAAAATATGGAGAGTAGGAATTATGACTTTTAGTGGCATTATCAGTTAAAAAGGACAGGCTTTTTCACATTAAGATATCTATTTTTTTACTTCCTATAGAATAAAATGCCTATACTCCCTGAGAACAATATCTACAACAATTTGTGAACACTCTTTCACCATTGCATCTAAATTTTGTTATTGCATCCCACAGAAGTTATGATTACAAAGTCAGGGACAAAGATGATTTAAGTCCCATTGAATGAGTTTTGGGGGAAGAGCATCCTCCCCTTTGCTAATGCTCTATTGCTTTTACAGTTGCAGTTATTCCTAGATTCTAAACCAACATTGCTGGAAATCAAGCTGATTTCTTATCATTCAAAAAAAGCCAAGGAAGTAATTAAAAGTTTTCACTTCACTGGTGACACTTCTATTACTCCAAATGTGTCATCACACAAAAATCATCTACTGTGGGTGGCACTTCTATTACTCCAAATGTGTCATCACACAAAAATCATCTACTGTGGGAATTTGTAAATACACAAGTCTCAACACAGATCCAACAAGAAATTTTACATATTTATACAAATCATTCCTTCCTGGGCATAAAGATAGCAACCTGTGATCTGAATCAGGAAGCAAGCATAACTCAGTAGTTTTGAGTACGTTGAGTTCTGAGTGTCAACCTGAATGTGCAAATGATATTCATGTCCTATGGACATCTCATATCCTATGGAGACACTGAAAAAAAGAAATGATTATTCATCTTGCAGAGAGAGGAATTATGAGGACTGAATAGAAATATTAAAGAATAACAGGGAGTCTAGGGTAAAACCATTCACCACTGCTTTGTGTATTATATGTATGGTCTTACTTGAAGTCTGTGGAGATCAATAATGCCTTAATAAATTGGGAGCTTAAATTGTCACCCATTATTACATGTGGAGGAAGCAACTCTTCTAACAGAAGGTGGCACAGCTTTTAATTTAAAGTCATCCAGTAGAAGGGAAGACCTGATTGCTCCCAGATTCAGAATTCACAAATTACTGAGCAGATGTATTCCACTTCCATTTTCTTTCTCAAGGAAAGGGCCAATGGTACCTACAGTTAAGACTACTGAGGAATCCTACTAATTGTGTGAAATACTGACTTCTAGAAATTTCCCTCAGCCTTGGATAACCATAATCCCTTCCTGGTTCTCAAGTAACTTTTACATCATCATCATCATCATCATCATCATCATCAAAAGCAGATCTCAGTAATCATGTAGCACTGAGCCACTGGTGATCCAATCCATGCTGAAATAAACAATGCTGCCTACACTGTGGGAGCTGAAGGTAGAAGGATGCTTCTCTTAAATAGCTCAGCGCTATGGTCACTGAAATCACTCTGCCCAGAAGTCACACAGGAACAACATGTACACTGTGGTGGGGAACAACAGAAGCCAGATACACTACATTCAATAAAGAGTTTATGTAAGAGGTTAGTCAGTGTAGGAACAGCAGAAGCCAGCTCTTGTGTACTGTGAGCTTTCCATGGATGTGTTTGGAGAACTAAGCCCAAGGGGATCATTTGTAATACAGGAGATATTCACCTGATTTCAAAGTGTGATGGTTATATGATGTAGCAGAGTGCAAATGTCAGTGGCAGAATCAGAGGATTCCCTATAGCCTGTCTTATCTGGGCAGGTATTCCTCCCCTTACAATTTGGTGTGAAAACGATGAAGTAAAAAAAAATTTTGTATAAGTAAAGATTTCAAGGTTTGATCTAACCTGAAGTCACATCCTTTCCATTGGTTGTAGTGAATCACACAGGAGCTCCTAAGATTGATGGTTCAAACCTTCATGAAAAGACACTAAAGCCTTTTCATTTAGATGATGTTCTATAACTGACACTCTAGGGCTATGACAGCTAGTCTCTAGGAGGCAATGAAAGGCTTACCAGAAAATTTGGTTGAGGAAGTAGAAGATTTATCTCTACCAACTCAACGGGCTAAGTACTTAAGGCTAGAGCAGAACAGCCCTTAGAGAGAAGAGTTTGTGGGCCCCCAGAATTTTCTTCTTCATAATGACTCTCTGCGCTTCTTGCATGCTATAAAAAACATCCCTTTTTGCATTTCAGCATCTCTATTTCCTTTGATCTGCACACATTTCTCGTTGATGCTAATAGAGAATGACACTGATGGGGAATATTTTTGCAACAGGGGGAGCATAGAATCGTTATTCTGGCTAAAGCAAAAGCAATATGACTTAAGCAGAGTATTTAAAAGGCTTTACTCAACACTGCGCAATTGAACATGGTATTAGACTTTCTCTCTCTTTTTTTTTTTTTTAATTTTCATTGAGATTATGTCCATATTTTATCCAGGTTATTGTGTTCTTGTAAAATTATACTGCAACCCACTCTAGCACGTTAACAACAAAAGAAATTCTCTAGCTTATTATAAACATCTTTCAAGAAACCAAAAGCATATGTCCTCTGGAAATAATTTTGCTGGTATTTAGGCTATTACAAAAAAATTTCCCAAAACACTGGAATTATTTTGTAATGTTCCCTTATACTCTAGCTTGTTAGCTTAGGTTTTCTAGAATATTCTCCTGGTGCCCCAATACAGTCCCTTCCCTGAGTTGCACAGGGAAGCTGCAGAAGTAGTCCAGAAACTCAGCGATATGTGTCTGTCTTTGCAGTAGTGATTGCCTAGTAAGTGTGTGCCATCAGTGAAAAAAGACCTAGTGTAGACACCAGCTGTGCAATAATTATAGCTGGAAAGGAAGTTATTTTATCCTGCAGAGATTTGGCAGGATGATGATATTAATTTCTTTTGCCCCAAAGCACACTGAAAATTTAAAATCTGAGAAATTTTTGAGAATTAAAATGGGGAGACAAGTTTGCTGAAAATTTTTTTTTAAAGTTTCATTTAGATGTATATGATATGTCTTTTTCTCTGTATTTTCTACATTTTTTATCTTTCTTTAAACTTCTTTTACTTCAGTTAGTTTAATTTTCCTCACTGAAAAGAAGTAATTTAAAAGCAGAAAGTATGGATTTTTTTCCCCCTGAGAATACAAAAGCATAGACAACTGTGCTGTAAAAGGAGGCAAGAGGAACAGAATTGGCAAACTGCTCTGACAAGTGCCCTGCTCAGCTTCTGAATATGCCTTATAGATTTACTTCAGTTTAGTTTATTTTGTCCCTCAATGCACTTTATTGCTAGGTCCGTTTATATTTGTTGGATCACTTTTTGACTTAAAACTAACCCGTGTCCATAGATTGTGTCTTTTCTGTGGGCTATGTTTCTCCAGGTGCACTCTGAAGTGAAATATGAAAGGGAAGAGAGCAACATACAGAAACTGCTGCCAAAGTCCAACAGCAAGGCATTAAAACAGAGTCTGCTGTCTGCATGCAGCGTGTGGATCCTCAGTTGTGCTAGGGGAGACAAAGCTGATTTCATTGTTTGAAAAGGCTTTACTCCTGCTCAACCTCCAAAGTGTTTGGACCTTGACTGGTGTTTTGTAGCAGGAAGGGAAGAGCCAACAGCTATTTAAGGGCTATCCTTGGAATTATTCCAGAAAGAAAAAGCAACTGGAAACAGATTTACTTCAAGTTTAGCCTGTGTCGATGTGCTTTATTGACCTGCAGGAAGAGTCTGAGTGCTTTAACTGGTGAGAGCTTTTCATAAGAGAGCTGAGACTGCCTGATTACTGATGTGCCCGGGCGCTGGGGTTTACACCGTGGGCACGGCAAAGGGTGCCTGTCAGCCCTGGTGCCAAAGGCTCTCATCTGTGTCTTCTTAGCAGAGCTTTGGCCACAATTACCTATGTTGACATAAGGCCTTTTTCACGGAGTTTTAAAACTCTGCCTCTTCCTCTACTGAAGCCTGACCTGTACGAGCAGAGTCTGGCCAAGGGGCAATCCCTGCAGGACCAGCAGAGGAATGATGAGCTCCATATCCAGGCAGAAAAATTGCCCAAGATATTAGCTGAACTGTTCTCAAGTCACCTGGCATTATGCCCAGGTATCCAGGGTTGTAAAATGTAGAAGTTATTTACTGACAGTTGGTGGGAAGGTTCTCAATTCTAACTCTCATCTGAAAGTGAAACCATCACATGGCATTTGGGTTATTCCAGTGGCATAATTTTAGGTACCCATCTTCACCTAATATAGAAAGTTGGTCTCTCTGTGATCTCTCTATTGCCAGAGAAGGGAGAAAGGATTCCCAAAAGGCAATTCAGAGGAGTAGTCTGAATTACTAGGAGCATCAGGTTCCTACTTTAATTCATCTCTCTTTCTATTGACTACACAGGGACCATAGCAGAGCACTGCAGCTATAGGCATCTGAAGTGAGTTGGTATAAAACTGTGTCACTCTATTACTGCTGGATGTCTTGTCCAGGCCTTGCTTTGTTACAAAAGCAGAGAAACATCTCACTGTCTATCTGATTTGTCTTGCATGTATCTGCAGGGGTATTTTTCAATCGGAAACTCATACCCAAGAGAAACTTTTATATGAAGGGCTTTTTCCTTAGTATGAGCTACATATATACATCTTATTCCTGCAATTCAAGGCATTTCTGACTTACAGCAGTGTAGTGCAGAATAAGCCTCCCCATTTCTGATTTGAAGTCTCAAAAGAATTGTGACCAGTACAGTTATGATTTTGTCAGTAATTGGTATTTTTTTCCAAAACACCAGCTGCCAGAAGCATGTGAGAAGGAATAGCAGGTTTCATTTAAGAACAGGCCAAGTTTGTAGACATGACAACTGTTAGAAAGCTGGAAAACATAATCCAGTGTAACATTATGCTCAAAATGAAAAGAACCAAGATAATTCATCACTTGAAAAAGTATTACTTAAAAAAAAAAGGACCTGTATGATTTTTTAAGGTGATTTACAGTATCTGAACCTAGAGTTCTGGCAACATTTCAGCATTTGTATTGAGACAGAGGAATATGCAGAAAATCATGTCACGGAAAATTACTCACCAGGATCAATTTTCTTTGAGGTTTCAAGAGCTTGGGCTTAGGGAAATTATTGGCAATTGGAGCTACAAAAATAAATATTAAGGGATCATTTCATATTATTATCATTCACTGTCATTTTTAGCATATGTATTAGCAATTTATAAATTACATATTAATAGCAAATTAGGAGCAGATGCATGTACTTATACATGAGTTTAAACATATTTCAGGTATTTTACAAGGAACCATAATGCTTATGAATTAGAAAAATTCATAAGATTAAAGGATCTGATATGCAAGACATGCTGTTTGTGTGCAAACACTAGAGCAAGTATACCCCCGGAGAACTGATCATTTGTTACCTAAACCACAGTAAATCTTCAGGTCCTTTCCCTCCTCTCTCCCACTGGCTTAGCACTGGCAGTGTTGCTCAGAAAGTACACCCAAGAGTTTGTGAGACTGACCCTGGAGTTGCAAATCCTCTTGGAAAATGAAGTCCCCAAGAGCCTGGTCTTTATCTGCCCAGTTTGCTTGACTTCCCAAGTACACCAGCAATTTTAAAGAGTGCAATGTGTTGGCTTCCCTCAGAATACCCCCAACAAATAATTTCAACTTGCCTGACTTTAATCTTCTCTTTGAGCAGGGTGAATATTGCTGCAGAGGTTCCTGTCTCTCCTCTGGTTAGTGTGAGCTGAGACCTCCTGCTTGGTCTCATTGAGTAGCATCTCAGAATGGCTAAAGCTGCAGGGAGGTGAAAGTCTGTCCCAGCAGCAGGCAGAGGCCATTTCTTCCCCCACAGATGGGAGCAAGAACAGGCAGAGGCAGAGACAGTGGCAAAGTGAAAGATTCCTGACGTCCCACACTCTGCTGTCCCTCCATGGTTGTGCTCAGGATTTGAAATACCTCTGTGTCTCTGTATTCATACCTTTTGCTGGGATGGCTGGTGGCTGCTCCAGTTTCTCTTTCTCTTTCTTTTTCTTTACCTTCTTAGGCTGTAGAGGAGACATGCTCGTCACACTGGTAACTGTCTCCCCAGAGCTGCAAAGCACAGGCCCAAAAGTGAGGGGAAAATGGAGGCAATGGAGGGAAAGACAGTTTGTCCGTGTGAGTTCATGCAAACACATCACCTTCTACTTGTGAGAGTTCATGCCCAACAACCTGGATTGTTATTAGGGTATATAATGAAAAACCTCTTACGGTGGTTGGAAATGCTCTGGCTTTTGCATTTGTTCAGACATATAGTATGGCTGAGAAACTCAGAGTCTCACTCATCCTGGCATAGAAAATGCAAACTGTCAGGTTTAAACAAGACCCATTTCATAGCACCTATTCCTTAGAAGCATGTATGACCCCACTGATGCACCCAGGGTGAACTTCTGCCTGCCTGCCCTCAAGGGCTAGAGACACAGACAGGTTATGTGACTTGCATAAGCTCCCATGGGAAGTGTACGGAAAAGCAAAAGCTTCAATGCAGATTCTGGGCTAAGACTGGCTGAGGGGCCAGGAGAGCATGTAGCATGTCTTCAGGCAGCTCACAAACCTGCTAGCAAAAGCTGGCTTCGTCAAGGGGGCCAGTGTGCTCAGGGAATATAACAGGAGAAACTGTGCCCCAATCTCTAACTCGGGCATTCTCCAGTATATTTGTGCTGAAAAGGTGCTATGAGGGAAGAGTACAAGTTATACTGTAAACAGACTCCTATCCAAGAGTTTCTGTGTTTGGACTATTGGAGTTTAACATCCTCTAAGGCTGGACTCTTTACCCTTATCATCTCCCAAAGCCTGAGATCAAAAATCCTGCTTTGAATATTCGGGGCTTGGATGCACAATCAGGTGGCAGCGATTGTCACCGCGGGTCAGCTGAGCTGTGCAGGGTAACTGACTGTGCAGGGGCTCCCTGCCTGCAACTAAAGGGGAATAAAATTGTACTGGCTTAAGTGGTGATGAAAGGAATCTTGACTTACAGCTGGGGTGGGAGGAGAAGGTAAACCATTTAGTTATGATGACTATGGTGATGGAGGTGACTTGGTAAGCAGCCATTGCTCAGCTGCATCTGCCCCTGGGCTCACCCTGGGGTAGACTAGGGCAGTATGGTTGTGGGGACCTTTCTCTTCTGTGCTGGGAGTTCCACCACACCATGGAATACAACCAGGGTCTCCACAGTCATAACACTGACAACACTTATCTCATTGAATTTTAAATCCTTTGACCCAATCTCTTGTTCATCTCCAGATTCTTTTGCATAATGAAACATTCTCTTTATATTAATAGAATAAAATATTCAGACTGGGCCAAAGATTAACAAAAGTTAAGATGTGTCAGCTATTGCCCACACAAGAACAACAAAATTACAGACATTACCATTTTACACAGTTGTAAATCCAAATGACTGTCACTACCATTGGTAAAATCACTCTCTGGATTTACACTTGTGTAGATTACAAAAATACTTTGGTTTGCTGATTTTCCTGAGTTCTGTTTCATGTACTCAGTCAAAAACATAGATGCTGCCAAACTTTCTAAAAAGCGTTTAAAAAGTAAAATATGTTCATGAATTATGAATAAATCACATCAGTTATGTAAACAGAGGGTTGCACTGAAACAATTTCAAAGTCTGCCTGCTCTGCTACGAACCTATCCCACAACAACCATTTGTTTCTATACTAAAATCAAGACGAAATGGTTTAAAACCAGCAGAAAATAAAACTGCTCTACCTGGCTTCTTTGTACAAACAGCAAACTGCCAAGAAGAAAGACTACCAAAAAGGAGATGAGAATGATTTTTTTTAATGTTTTTGGGTTTAGTAATCCCAGGTCATTAAGGCAGATGTGTAGCTTAAAGATGCTGTTGTTCCGATATAAATTCTTTAAGCGCAATATATGAAAAGGCTTAGTGTCAATTCATTGCATTAGTTATTATTCCTGCTTTGCCACTGAAAAAGTGAAGCTACAAAGAAATGTATTTGTGACTTGAAGGTTTCTTTTAAATGCCAGGGCCACACAGGGTTAACTGATTCTGGGAGATACAATAACTATACTTGCTGTCTTAGAACTGAGCTCCTCAAACCACACAAGGAGGCTCAGAGAAGACTCCTTGGCTCTAAAACACTGCCTCTTTGTGAGCTTGTCTTGTTCTATGTCTAAAAGGAAAGTTAGTTTTTTATCTCCAGTTCCTTCTTCAGCCTCCTGGCTTCTGTTTCAATGGTGTCGCGTTGTGCATTTCTTGAAGGATCTAATGAGTTTTTAGAGAGCAATAAAAAACCAGGGGTTTGGGGAAGTAACCTGTGGAAGGTGTGCAATAATCATGGAACCAGGGCAGCAATCTCCCTGGAGGTCATGCCTGTTGCAAGACCTGGGAAGCTACTAGAATTTTGGCTTTGCTACTCTTATTAGACCCTAGGATGTGGAACTTTGCCTGTTGTCACCTAAGTCAGCTATTTTCTCTTGTCAAAGGTCTGCATGGGGGTGACAAAAAATTCACTTGAGTGAACTGGGAGTTGGATATTTTTCAGATAGGGGAGCTGTGTGAAAAGGTGCCAGGGATAGTTGGGTTCTTGGTTCTGGTTCTGTGTGGTAGAATTTGCTCCTGTGATGTGAGATTGGCACTGTGGAACCAAGGTGTCAAGATGGACAGCTTTCTGAGGCGAACACTTTATTTACCTCCAATTACTTATCTCCAGAAGAACAGTCACTGAAGGACTGGAGAGTTCAGGCCAACACAAATATAAAAGACAGAAAAAAATGTTCCTGTTTTCAAAGCTTTGCCTCCTAGGGGTTTCTGGATCTGAAAACTGACAAAATGATCCAATAACAAGGAAAATAATAAGAAGGGTATTTAAAGAAAAGAAAACATCAGAAAATGGAATTAGGTGGTTTGGAAAACTAAAAATAACTGTACTGTTTTATTTAGGTAGTTATTTTAAAAATGTGGTAAGGAAATGGGTTTTGGTCAACTCTTTTTTTTTCCCCTTAATTTGTTATTGGTCAAATAGCAAACCAAAACCTAAACATCTGCTTTGTTATACTCAGGAAATCTGGACTTAATTTTCTTTTCTACCATGGCCATTTTGTGAGACCTGGGACAATTCACGTAGCCCGCTGTGCTTTAGATCCCAATTAAAAGTAAAAACATAATTCTGACATCAAGACATAAAATATTTTAAGATGCTTAGGTATTACTGCAGTGCGAATGCAGACATTTCTTAGACATCAGACTATTAATGTAATTTTGAAACTGGATTCTACTCTGTATTTGAAATATCACTAAGGGAACTGGAGTTGAGCTTCTCTAATCAAGGCTGAATTTTGCACAGTAGTAATTTTAAATGGCAAGAACCTCATGCAAATTAGTTAAACAGTTTGGCCTAATGGATATTTAGACAGTAGGTTTTGGGTCTATATGTGTTGAATTAAGTTCCAAGACAAGGAATTTGCAGGTGAAGAGCAACGAGTTCAAAGGAATTAATGGTTTGTGTTTTGAGGAGAGAGTGGAAAATAAATGGTACCAAGTGTGAAACATAACAATTATGATATTGTGTCCTGGGTTGCAGTGTATTCTATTACCATCCTCAGGAGCCGTTGAAATCAGGTGGGGCAGTGTTTCCTTGCCTCCTCCCCCCAGACTATCTTCTGTTAATGGCCCATCATTGTCCTGCCCCCTGACTCAGAGATAACTCCCTCCGGACTATCTTCTGTTAATGAGCCTAATCAACACTTGGCCTCATGACTCATTACCCCATTGTGAGATGCTCCACCCAGAGGGAGGAACCAAGCATCCCATTGTGGATATAATCTGGGACTCTGAACACTAGAGACAACCTTTCCACTGGATTTCCAGGGGACAGGAGCTACACAGCCACCATTGGACTTTCTGAGGAAGAGCAGACTCTTTTACTACAGGATCACTGCTTCAGAGGACTGCAGCCACCATTCTACCAGACTGCTACCACCACCCTGCCTAACAGGGTGTCAGGTTGTACCTTGACTCTGTCAGTTTGAACCAATGTTTTCTTTTACTTTTTTTCTTTTTCTTTAATTTCCGTTAAATTGTTATTCTGACTTGGTGCCTCCCACTGGTTTGTTTTCAAACTAGTACATACTGGTAACACTTTCATAGCTATTTCATTTTAAAGCCCCCAAGTCAATGCACTTTTAGCCATGCATTTGTGTGATCAAGGATTTCACACCGAAATACATGAAAACTGTGTTTTTATCCATATAGAGTCATGCACTTCTTTCATTTCTTGAGATTCTGTTTTATGGTGAAGAAATCACATGGGCTTGTTTTCTCCCCTCTATTCAGCCTCTTAAGTTAGAGCTTGCAGCAGTATCACTGCTACATCATCTGTTCCCAGAGAACCAGATTTTGTAGTATGAGTTTTTATCTGACTGCCATGCTCCATTTTTTCAGTTGGGTCTCATTTTTCTTCTCTTTTTGTGTTCTCTACCAATCTACTTAGATTTCCTCCCCCTCCCCATTCTTTTTTGTTTGTTTGTTTTTTGTAATTCCAACTTTGTCCCAGCAGCTAATAAAGAAGGGGAAAAGAGAAAACATCCAGGAAAAAATGAAAACTGCTGAGCTGTCTCTCTGAATTTTTGGGTGGTGCAATGGCTGGCCAAGGTCACAGAACAAAGATCTGTCCATGAGTAACATGAAAGTTTCGGTTTGTACTGGCCTCTCCTGAAGCCTGTGTGGCTTTATTTTGATTTCACTTCCATCTGAGTGCCAGTTAGATTGGATACTGTGATAATCCCATGAGAATGCACTAAAAATCACACTACTGGAGGATCTAGGGTGTGCTATACTTGGCATTGAATCCTGTAGTGTCTAAAGATACGATGAGAAACAGTATGTGATACCAAGACGTATTGGATTTAAACTGTAAGGCTAGAAACACATGGTTTCTGTCACTGAAAACTGGGAAACAGCTGTGCCTCTGTGTTGTTATGAGACATATCTCTTTCATCCTTTTTGTTTGTAAAATGTTTGTCATATATTTTTACTGCAGTTCCAGTCCAATATGCATATCAGGAAAATCATACAGTGGAAATCAGTTGTATAGCCACACCATCAAAAACTTTTGGCAGCCAATGGTATTTAAAGGAATGCAGCAGCAGTAGAATTCTTCCCATCACTTGGAGTCTTCAGCTGCAAACAGACTGTGGGCCTTGAAAATTTGCTTTTGAACCCCCACTTCATTCCTGGGTGTGGGAATCATGGGGTAACATTGTGATTTGTTCTATGTGCATGGATGGTTTAAGACATTACCATCCTGTGAGGTGCTGGGAAACCCTAGAAACCTACAAGGGATGAAAGCAGGCTTCTTCAGAAAGCATCAAGGAGGGGCTTGTCACTGCAGCACCTGCAAGACCTTCAGCTAGCCCAGTTAGATCTCCCTTTTCCTGCACAGCAGGCACATTCATGAGTCAGGGACCTGGGACTCTTTATGTTCCCATAAGCATTTTGAAAACATTAATCCTATTCTTCAGCATACAGAGCAAAACAAATCCAGAACTGGTACCTTGGTTTATAGTAAAGAGATGTGTAATCTCCTACCTGTTCTGGGGGCATTTCACCAGGTAATGCTTCACTGTTAAAGAAAAGAAAAAAAGAAAGAAAATGTGGCTTCACACCAACATAGTTTAGGAATTTCAAATGGGCACTGCAGACAGACCTGTGTTGCTGAGACTGTGGAGTTGCCAGGTTGTTACACTGGGAGAGCTCCTGATCGTCACCATACATTATGTTGTGCTTTAAAATGCAGTCTGACTCTAAGACATAGCTAGTCTTGGGAGAGGGGAATGTATGAAACACCAAAAATCTGCTGTGGAAATGCCGGGCGACACGCATTCCAGTGGTCAGCCCAGCCAAAAGACAGCTTGCTAAGGAAAAGCACAGCAGGCCAGTAATTTTACTTTGAAGACTTTTATTTCCCTTGTGGTGCCTGTATTTATTTCCAGAAGCCTGAAATAAACCATTCACCCACAGGAGCCACTGCTGTTCCTAATGTAAGTCAGATTGTGACCATAGGCGTAAAGGATCGCCTCCTGGGATCAGATCAGAGGTCCAGTCCAGCCACTATCCTGTCTCTGACAGCTGTGTGTGTGAGCTGCGTAAATCCTTCTACTTCCTATTCCTTTGAGTCAGTAGTCCTGAGCAAGGGCAGCTGCCCCCACTGCAGCCTTTTAGGAGCCAGGGTTATTAAGATGCTCTTTTGTGGCTTTGTGGCTTCTATGCCTCTCTTAAAGGACAGACTCTGTCTCTTCTGGTCAATCTACTGCCAATTTCCATCTCAGAAGGATGAGAGGGTGCATCCCTGGGTCATGATGTCAAGTTGAATACAACCTAGACATGCCACTCCCTTCTTCTCTGTTCTTTAAAGGACCACAAAAACCAGACAACAGGGCACTCACATGACTATGCCCCTCTCTACGGGAAAGTTTTCATATTTGAACTTAGCTAAATTCTCCCATTCCAAGGGAGCTATACAGCTAGCTCCCTGTTTTGGTCCTAAGGAAAGGGGAGCTGAGAGCACCAAGAGCTGGGACTAACACAGAGGCCATGTTTAAGCTAGTGAAGGCAGTGCTTCCATCTACCTGCCAGGCCTTTTTTAAATGTACAGGAGAACAGTAGGCCTGACCCTCTGGGAGTAAGGGGATGCTCATGTACAGTGCTGACATGCTTTTGAGCATGCAAATATTCAGATATTTGGGTAGCGAAGAAAGGTTTTAGCAGCTCAGAAGAACCTACTTTTTCTCCTTTGTATATCCTTATTCTATATTGTATATTATTTCAATATTTAGCTGGTGTTGGTTCAATGTAAATAGACCTTTCCTCCGAGTTGCTTATATGGTCACAGCAGTAAATTGACAAAACCAAGCAAATTCTAACCCAACGTCTGCCCAAGAAAAACTGGGATACATCAGTCTAGTGCTTGTGGCTTCAGGGTGACTCACCATGACCAACATACTTAAGTGTGGGTACTCCCTTGGCACAGAACCTTTGTCATCACTTTACAGGGTAGGAAGAATAACATCAATCTTGCTCCTTCCTCTTGGCAAGCAGAGTTGTTGGGTTCAGTCAGAATCAGAGTTACTCTACTAAGTGCACTACTAGGAAGATGGAGCCACAGCCTGAAATGTGTTTGTGGTCAGGCAAGGGCTTCTCTATACATCTATTTTTGGCTTACATGTCTTCTCACGTGTGTATCTGAGTCACTCATTCCTTCGTGGGATCTGTGTAGGCTGCAGAGGCAGCAAAGTCATGATTCTCTCCTGTCATTAACAAGGCAAGGCACTGACCAAACTCCTCCTGAAAGCTTCTCTTCAGAGGTGGTCCTTACACTCTCCTCTGACATGGTGGCTGCTAAGTGTGCTGGTATCTCATCCTTGCAGCTTGTGTGAGGTCTCCAAATAAATGAAATGAAAGTAGAGCCTGCACTGGTTACTCCACAGATCTGAAGTAGCACATCTGTTTACAAAAACACTGCTTTGATGCAGATGTAGCCTCTTTGAGAAACCCTATCTGAGGCAGAGAAGAATGAAACAGTAACCCTTGATCTTGAAATATTATTATGAAAAGACAGATTTGAATGTTGAAATGATGCTTCAGTTTCAAAAAATACAGTAAGTGAGTGCTAATAAAACCCTTCAAATTCCCAAGAATATTGACAGCTACTCAGGAAAGGAGAATAAAACAGAACAGAGTAAGATTGCTTTGAAACCACCCTACATGTTTGGAGAAACGTGACTCATGCAAGATTTTAGCTTCTGGTCAGAATGCAACTTAGTGATACAGCATGTGGTCTCCTCTGAAAGAAGTTCCAACGACCAACTTATGTTTGTGCAAAGGCGAAAGATTTTTGAAAAGTCTGAAGCAAATTTGAAGTGAAATGTCTATTAAAAGGGAGGAAAATTCCTTTGTTCATGTTTGGCTGATAGAATTTTTTTTCTACCAATTTTATTTAAAATTACAATAAAGGCAAGGCAATATTTATTTTTCCTGCTTCCTCTGCATTCTCTTAATTCTCTTCTCCCCTCCCCATGCCCCCCTTTTTGGCAAGGTCTTTGCAGTCATCAGGAATGGCATTTCACTCACCTGTGGATCTCCTCCTGTTCAGAAGTGACTGACAGAGAATGACAAGTGTAAAAAGGAGGACACTGATGATTCCTATGGAACACACAAACACTGCATACACGTACAGATCTGAAAACCAAGCACAGATGATAGTCAGTGTTGCAGCTGATGCTCCATGGTGATAGGCCAGAAAAAAGTTATGTCTGCAAGATCCAAACAGGCTCTGGCCCAAAAGATTTTGGGTAACTGCTCAGAAGTAGTTTAACCCTCTTGAAGCTTTCCTGTAATATCCTGCTCGGTTTAAAATTTGGTTGAAGTCTCCATAAATGCAAATAGGTGTAGCTACACTTATGAGTTGTGGCTTTCAGGAGCTAACAAAGGACTGGTTTGGGTTTTGGGGTTTTTTTGAGCAACATCTCAAAACCCAAAAGGACTTCAGTTGGGTTATTTCCCAGTTCAAACAGCTGTACTTTTTTCTTTTGTAACAAAAGGGAAAAACAAACACACAAACAATGAAGCAAGAAAAGTGACAGTGGGGAGAGTGTTGAGTGGCTGGGGAAGAAGGAAGAAAGGCTGCAATTGTTTCTTTTGCTGGCAGCACTGGCTTTTAACTTTTGTATTTTTTTTTTCTTTTTCAATCTACAGCCTTAGGTTCCCTTTATGGCTTTCATTCAGGTGTTGTAACACATTCCCAGTGCTTATCTTCCCATTGGCCATAACAGATATACAAGAAACTGAAGCTGGACGCTTCCATTCTCTTTTGTCCAGCACCCCTTGTACTTTGTGGGATGGTTTCTCAGGCAAGGCCTGGGTTTGCACAGGAAATAGCAAAATTGGTCCTGATTTGGGGCACTTTAGGTGTCCTGTAGCATTGGAATAAACTGACATTGAGTATAGAACCAGAAGCAGTTAGATGTATCTTTACCTTCAAAAAACTTCCAGGCTTCATGGTTTTTCTTGAAAGTGGGATGATCAGAAGCTTTTGCTGAAATCACTGAAAAAAACCAAAGAAGATACAACAAAAACTGAAAAATGTGTGGCATAAAAAGTTAGAACCTCTTAAAGTAAATGTATTCTGCCTTAGACTTCAGTGCCCCAAGATCTTTCTTCATCTAACTGCCTTTTGATGAAACACTTCAGCTGCACAGAACTGTCCCCTCTGTTTCAGGAGGAGGATGGGTGACTGTCAATATCATAACAGCTGTACAGGCTAGCACCAGCATCCAAATGCTCTGACTGCTGAAACATTGTTCCAAACCCTTTCTGCTCTCCTCAGCCAGCTTGTTTATGCATGCTGATATTTTTTATGACATCAGATTAGATGATGTCACTTATGCCAATTCCATGATTTTTCTTCCTCTAGCAATCATTGCAATGAAATGTGAGCCTGGTAATGTCCTCCAGATTGCCAGTGAGGTCTGAACCTCCAAGAGAGCTTCATGTGGCAAATCATTAGAGAACAAGTATCTTACTGGAAAGGAATTCATTACAGAGAGCCCTGCAGGGATGTGAAGAGTGGGGCTAGATCAATGGATGTACAACTTTCAGGACTAATGAAATCTTCTATTCAGTTGTGATGGGAAGCTCATCCTGGATGTTTTAACAAATTACTCATTTGTTACATGAAAGCATCACATGTGTAGATTTCTGGCAAGTATTTCAGAATAACTTCCCTGGAAAAAAGGGCTTTTGTTCATTTTGGGGAAAAAAATAATCTTGCATTCCTGTATCTTGCAACATTTTTACCATTAGAAAATGCCACATGCAACTAATACTGAAGAACTCAGACTCTCTTCTGTGGCAAATTCTGATATATAAACTTCCCAACAAGACAGATTGTTGTGATCATCTACTTTTTTGTTGTCCATGCCAGTATGACTATAGTTGGACTGCCTAATTTTCTGTATTTGTCTTCCTACAAGTAGTCTCTTCGCTTGGACTGTAAACCATTTGGAACATGTATTACTCTAAGAGACATGCAGTCTCTTGAGGGATTACATGATTGTAAATGATGTTTCTGGGGTGCTGCATATTGTTCTGAGATATGGATTAGAGTTTTCTGATAGGAAGGGAGTAGAAGAATTTTTTTTTTTTTGGTCTGTGATAAATTGGTGTTTTGGTGTATTCTCTACTGTAAATAAGACTGCTAACTTGGTTTTAGGCTGACATTGACCACACAAGCCCAGGAAAGGAGCAGATGCCTTTAATGAGAAGATGGGGGAAGGGAAAAAGGTTGACTTTATCTTAGACAGAAGACACTGCAGGCTGGATTAGGAGACACTTCTTGGCAACACTGGCACATGGATTTCTCTTGGTTTTACTAACAAGGTTTAACAGTAGCCTTCTTGTAGATGCTATCTGATGTCTTGTATTCACGATGAAAGGGGCAAACTACAACAGTTTAAATTTCAGGTGGACCTGAAAACACTACAAAGTTGCTGTACTTGACATGAGTGCAGGAACAGAAGACTGTAAGGACTCCATCTGCACAACAAGGCTTCTTTTCCAAAGAAATGTACTTTGCCTCTAAAGTAGAAGCCAGATATGTAGCTAAAATTAGACTGTCATCATTACACAGTAAGGAACTGTAGCGTGTAACTCAATTGTTTTTCTGTAAGTCCACTATGTGTATTTGTGCAAATTTATGTGTTGCAACAAAATGTATTTGCAACTTCTTAACGGCCTATGCAAATTTACACGTGCAAACTTGCTAGCAAATAACAAAATCTAAATATAAATTAATAGCAGTAGATACTACAGATCCAGGTTGCTTCAAGAGCAAGTTGCATTTTGAAGAAAGAGAATTGTCCTTTTCTTTTCTCTCTGGAAATTTGTGTCTTGCACAGTAACCTCCTCTTCCTGTGTGAATAAATAATAAAAAAAAAAATAGACCGTGCTTTTTCTGCTCTGCTTGATGTGCAAAATTTTAAGAAATTTGCCTGGTGCTTTAGCATAAAGATACTATTTTGAATTGGGCATAACTGCAGACACATTACTGGAACAAAATGTTAGGCAACACAGCAACTGTGATGTGGTGGAACACTGCTACCTTATTTGATAAAGCACAAGCAGTACAACTTAAGTATCCAAATGCTTCAGGCAATTTGTATTGCTCCTTTTGTTGCATCCTGGGTCTAACTGTAATATAAATAAATCCCTTTGCAATAAAAAGTGTAACTGATCATAATATAAAATACAAAATGTGTTTGGAATAAAATTTCCTTGAAAAGCCCAAGTGTTACTGTTGGGAAAACTGGAAGCTTTTATCACTGCTCAGAAGAGTTACCTTCCCTCTCAAGTGCAGCAAGTTCTGTACACTCAGGGTGCATTAGCCAAATGCTAGCAAAGGTGGTCCTTTTTTTCCAGTCAAGAGGCTTTAAGTGGTAAAACAGTTGCTATGACATTTAAAGATATGCAATATTTCAGCTATCTTCTGGTATCTTTAATCTGGATTTAGAGTTAGAATAAATATGCTTTTGGGGGGACCAGGGTGGTTGTGGTGTTTGCCTCAGATCCCCATAGGGTGTCTACAACTCTCTACAGGTTGGCCAGCCTTCCTCCCTTGTCTCAGGTCTCCTGCTCTGCTTTGGTTCATTTCAAGTGAAGTAATAGAGCTGAGCAGACTGTGAAAATGATGAAGTCACAAGTCTCAAATCCCTATTCTGATTATATATTCATGACTCATACTAGAAATCAGGGGAAAAATATTATTTAAGGACTAGACTGCAAAATGATGGATTTCCTTCTTTTCAACAACTGCATTGATCTGAAGCCCCATACTTTGGCTATGAAAACCAATGAGCAGTTTCAGTGTTACAATCAGCAATAGTCTGAGAAGCTACGAAAGCTGTGGAGTGTCTCTTTGGGAGGAGGGGTACAACAGGTGGTGTGACAATATTTTATATTGCTTTTTCTTCTGCTGCCACTTACTTGGAACATGCCATTCCCTTTCCAAGAACTTCTGACAAATCCAGATGTTTCACTACAGGCATTTAGGAACAATGAGAAAACACTCTATACTGCTTTCTGGCATTATGTTTAGGGCTGTCCCTGTGGGAAATCAAATTTTCTGTTTATAAAGACACAAGTAGGGGGCTAGTTTGCCAGCTAGCACTGATGGCACAGCTGCTGAGCAAAACCAACTCTCCAAAGGAGTCTGCTCTCAAAATCCAACTTCACCCATCTCTGAAAGTGTGAGTATGGTGGCATAAGATTTGAGCTAATCCATCCTAAAGAGATGGCTTGTTTTCAACTTGGTTCACATCTGCCACTTGTTGCTGGCCATTTTATCCAAAGTTCAATACCAGCAGGATGGCCATTGCTTTTCTAGCTCTGCTTTCTGGCTGCAAGTGGTGTAAACAATAGTACTGAAGTGGTACTAAAAGTGCTACTTACCAGCTGCTGCTAGACTAGAACTAAGAGTAAGAGAAACACCAAGAGAAGGGCAAAACACATAAGCTGAGTACTAGGTTTTCTTCTCTTATCCACAGATTACACTTAAAAATAATCTAAGTTCAAATGTCGTACGGATGAACTTCCAAGAAAAAAAAAGGGATCACAGGACAAGAAGAAATTATAGACTTGAAATCAATAGTCTCTCACCTCTTATTTCAGTAGCTGCTGTACCATTTGACCATGCTGTCCACTTATTTCTGTGTTTGCCAATTTCTTGGACTTTGCATATATAATGTCCTTGATCTGTTTGCTGGAGGCTTAAAATAAGGAATTTGTACATAGTTCCATGTTTCTCTTTGAGAAGATGAAGTCTTTGCTTTTGAAAATGATGAGTATAATTTCCATAATACTGGACAGACCCAAACTTTGTCATTTTGATCATCAGATGCTCCTGGGTAGGTGATGCAGCGAAGACCCACCGCACAGCCAGCAAATTGTCTGTCTTTCTCTTTTGAGAAATGTGGCAGTAAAGGGTAGCATTATCCCCCTCGGAGTATTGCACTGTTGGTCCAGGAGAGACTGTCACATTTAAAGCCTCACAAACATCTGCAAAGGAAAGAAAAGATGGTGAGAATCCTCCATATAGGCACAACAGCACCATGATCTGTCCCAGCATGCAAGCCCACAGCAGGTAAACTGACAGTATCTGTTTAGTGTGCAGCAATTTAATGACCTTGTAGACCCTGACAGCATCTGTCTGTGAATGTTAAAGATGGCATGAGGCCCTCCTTCAGTGAGCCTGCCCTAGCATTTTTTCTGTCACTAATCAATAACACAGAGCTGACATGGAGACCTTGTTACTGTCAGAGGACCAACTTTATATAATCTTTTATCAGTCTGAACAAACGTATTGGAAAGCTGTTCCGTGACCAGCCCTTCCGATGGCTTGCATCCTTCTTAGGACTCCCAGGCTAAATGGTTTCAATAGCCAGTTTATGCTCATTTGTTCCTGTGCCAGCTTTAAGCTTAAAATAGCGTTTTCTTCTCTAGAGCTTACTTCCTGACTCCATATACAAAGCAATTATCTGGCCTCAGCCTTTGCTTTGTTGAGCTAAAGAAGACAAGCTCTGTTAGTCTCCTCTAGTAAAGTAGTGTCTTCCCTATTCACCCTAACAGCCCTTCTCTGCATTGGTTACAGTTTAAATTTTGGGTTTGATTGTAATTATTTTAATTTTCTTTTTATTTAATTGACTGCAGTTATAGGCAGTATCTGGAAAGAAGTTCTTCAGTGTCCTGTGGAATACTCACAGTACTTCTCAGATTTGACTGGGATATACCTTGCCTGGTACATCCCAGAATTAACTTGTTTTTTCCATGATACTTTCATATGTGATTATATGGCAGGTTATATATAGCATACTTGGGTGTTTTCTCTTGTCATTTGCAGTTCAGCTCTCAGTGTATCAAAGAAATTCTTACTAATCCCCAAGTATGTGACTTTGCTGTACTAATTTCTGCTCCACTTCTGTTACCCCATCCTCAGTTTTACCTATGTGCCATCCTTGTCTTATGCTAATTTGATAAGGTCACAATTTCAATGTTCATGCTTCTGTCTACCTCTTTTAGACATCATTTGCGCAAACCTTATTTCATACTGTTCCCTAGATTATCACTGGAAGACCACTGAATTCTCTATATCCTACAGTTCTCCATGTCCTCTGTTTTAAGTAATGTTCTCCTTGCCATAATCCAGTGGTCATCTCAAACCTGGGTTAAATCCAGCAGACTAGATTTTCTGGCTACAAATTCAAGTTAATCTGACATTATTTCCATGAAAAAATATGACATGAGATCGTATTGGGACAAATGATTATTCCATTGTTCCATTAATTCTGATTCTTGTCTTTAATGTTCTTCATCCTAAACCTCACTTAGACCAGTTGTTTGCCTCTCTGCTTTACTTCTAACAGTAGCCACTATAGGTGAAGCTTGAAAAAAGTGTCCATAGCTGTTCATTAGAGGAAGATTTCCCTTTCCTAACCTAACTGATTTATACTGGACTGATTTTCTGAGGCATGCGAATCAACACTCATTTTATTTCCTTCCTAACGCACATTAAGAATGTCCTGATTAGTCACATCAGAGAGTGATCTATTTTTGACCAACGGTGTATTGTGGCAATGTGTTCCCTAAATGACTTGTGATGTGTAATCTACCCATCTGAGGGCATCCACTAGAGAGAGAACCATGTTCCAGCAGTGAGCAAGCACTCCCTGCAATGCACTCTGCAAAGCATGAAATGTCCTCTAAACTGTGAACTTCCTGTTATGTGAATACTGTACTGTACTCAAATACTAATGAGAATTGCAACTCTGGGAGAATTATTTTTTCATTTTTGGACACTTTTCTAGCACATCAGCAAGGAACATTTTAACAAAGGGGATGAGAGTTTTGGCAGAGACTATTGTCTGACATCAGCTCCTGAAACACAAACATGTATTTATCTTCAAAATAAGCAAGTAAAGTATTTCCATTCTATTTCTGAAGGAGTACTGGAGACAGAGACACTGGTTTTATGGTCCCAGTGAAGCTGTGAAATGAAGCAGTGAATTATATCACCTTATTTACAGTAAATCCACTAAATTAAAGAAGTTGAATTGCAACTGTTTGCGAAGAATTCTGAAAATTAATAGTATGATAATTATTTTGTGCCACTTCAGTCGAAATCTCCAATGAATGGCAGGTTTATTCCAAGTAGACATTTTTTTTTTTGTTATGAAGGAGAAAATATTTTGTATAAAGAACAGTTTGGCTTTTTAAAAAAAATTTTCTTGAAGAAACTACAGCTAAGCATGGATGAGGTTATTGATAAAATTATTTGTGCATTATGTTTGTGTCTGCAATTCATGCAAATGCCAAAGAAAGAGGTTATTTTGCATTGTAGAAAGCATATAACAGGATGTCAAAATTTTAAATTAAGACTGAATCCCACCAAAAGCTTTCCAGGCACGAAACTTCAGTTATTACTCTCTGGACTTACCAGCCTTGGTGCTTTACCAGCAGAAGGAAAGCCAGTAAATGGCTGTCTCTGCCATTGTGAAGGTTGTGCTGCTTAGTAAATATGGAATAAGTTTAAGATTTTCAACACTTTTGGGGTCTTCAAAAGTACTTAGGCAATAAATGTTTAACAAATAATTTATAAAATTATCGTTTGGGTAAGTTAAAAACACAGACCTTTTTTTTACTGAAATTATGAACATGTCGTGAAAACTGTAAAGAAAAACAATTATGTCATTTTCCTGACATGTGAATTTCTTTTTTGAAAAAGCTGGCTAGGAGTAATTGTGAAATAGAGTCCCAAAATAAAAGGCAAAAAGCTCATTGCTTAATTCCAAACTAGGCAGAACACAGTGCCAGGAAGTACCCAAGAGAAAATACAGAGGAAGTCAGATATGGTGATGATGGAAGCCCCTGTGAGAAGATAAAGCGGCATTGTACATGGAGACTCTGATCCCTTTCTAGCTGTTTACACTCATACAAACATTGGTATTTTATACCTAAGGCTTCTACTTTGCCTCTGGGGGCATGCCTTTTTATAAGGATGTATCAAATTTTGCATCCTTCATGTGTTCTGATCAGTGGGAACTTATCTCCTCGTCTTCCTTCCGTGGCTCCTATTGCTGCAGCTGCACAAGTACAGCAATGGGGAGAGTTTTGGAAATCTCATGGTGCTTTTACCATGGTATCAGCTGATGTGGAACAGGGTCAGGCGATGCTTTACATAAAACAGAAAAACAGTATCCATTTGACTTTATCCTCCTACTGCCATTGGAGAAGGAACAGTGGATTTTGAAGGAAAGTTCATTTGCCTCCTATGTGGAAAGGAAAACCCTCATTCAAGCTCTGAGACACGAGTGGACATGTTTCTCCTGTCTTTAGCAGGCACTGGTCAGCCCCAACATGAGGTTTACCCTTGTTATGGGCTCCTTGCCAAGAACAGAAGACTTCATAACTTGAGAGCAGGGTTGTGTGCCAACTGTACTGAATTTCTAGACTTCAAATTGCTGTTTCAAGTGAGGAATCACTGCTTTTCTTCTGCCTTCCCAATATAGCATGATGGAGCCCTTCAGGTGGAGCTCACCACAAGAGTTTTAGTCTCATTTCCACTTGGAAAGGGAAATTATTTATAGGAAGGGGGAGGAGAGAGAGTCAGAGACTTGGTGATTCCTTTGCAGTGTGCTTAACCATCAAACTTCTCTCCTTTTTGCAATGAGCTCACTTAGTTGCTCCCATCCCAACATTTCAGCTGCTCGCTTCTCTGGTACACTCTACCTGCATGTCTCAGTAGCCTGTGGGGAGTCTGGAAAGGTGACTGCTGACTAAGAGCTGTTTTGAAAAAATCTCACTTTGAAAATAGTCCAGTTCTGCTTACACCAGTTCAAGTCCAAGAATTAGCTAGGTTTGGAGTTTGCTGTCTGCCATACTGCACAGCAACATAGTTTCACAGCACTGTCAGTAGTACCAAAATATACTTCTAGCACCCAGAAACTTGTTTATATTGGGCCTCTCCCCTCTGTCTGTGCTGGAACAGTGGCAAAGGACTTAAAGTGACCACTCGGTCCTTACACGTGGTGAGCATTTTCAGCATGGCTGTGGTTCTGTGGGAGAACCCCAGCTACTTCAGTTGAGATAGGAGTGGAGTTGTTCCTGTGCACAACTGCTCACAGTCCAGGTTTGGTGTTGTACACAGGCCACTCTTCCATCCTCCATGGAGACTGACAGGCAGAATCTTCAACCCAGCGTACAACCCAACCTGCTGAGAGGACTGATAGCTGGGGGACTGGGGTATCTGGGGGGCTAGAGGGGCATACGACTAGGGTGGTTACCTTCTGATCTCAGCTTTCCATGACCAGAAGCATATGGGATGGCTTTTATCTGTGTTGTAGTTTGTTCAGTGAAGCTATGCTACTGTCAAAGCCTGCTTTAGTTTGATTTCTTTACGATTAAAAAGAGCAGATGAGCCAGGAAAAAGCAAAGTTCTTTGTTTAAATGAAAGTAATTAGGAGCTGGCTAGCAAGAGCACCGAAGAACAACCAGCTGTTTGCAGTTGAACAGATCTGTCTGCAAGTTTCACAAGTCAGAGGCTCCCCCTCGGAGAAAGCTTCTGCATTGACTAAAGATGGACTTGAACCAAACCTCTGCCTCCACCATCTCCTGCCGTTCTGCAGTGGAGTTCGAATTCAACTCTTTCATTAGCCTTGAATGAGGACTTCACCACCCCTCTAAGCTCACTGCACCTGGAATTCAGATCCAGACTATATCTGTTCTGCAGCTTCAGGACACAAAACGCCAATATACCTTTGTTTTTGGAGGCATAAAAGGTCTTAAAAGGGAGGAGACTTTTTACAAGTGACCTACAGGTTCCATTTCCACCTGATGCCAACGGGATTAGGGCACCTGTGGAAAAAAAAAATGCCAAATCTCCCTTCACTTCGGCTTTGCCTGGCATACAAGACGGCCGAGGACGCATTTCCATGAACCTGCATGGAAAGGGCTTTCTTTTCTAAAGAGGATCCGATCGCCGTGCAGAAGCGCTGCTGCCGGGAGCCCGGGGAGCCGGCGGCGGAGCGGGGTAGGGATGGGGCCGGGCCGGCGGGGCTGCCCCGGTGGGACCCCCGGCTCTCGCTCAGCGCCCGTCCCGCCGCCCGAGCCCGGCGCTGCCCCAGCCCCGCCCCGGCGCGGGGGACCCGGGCCCGCTCCGCGGGGGCTGCCCAGGCGGGGCCGGGGTCCCGCCGGGGGCCGAGGGAGAGTTCCGGCCCCTCCGGGCGCTGAGCACCGCGGTGCCGCTTACCTGGGGCCGAGGCCGTGGCCAGCAGGGCGGCCAGCGCCGTAGCCAGGAGGCGCATGGCCCGCGGGGTGCCGGCTCCCGTCCCGTCCCGTCCCGTCCCGTCCCGTCCCCCTCTGCCGAGCTGCCTCCCTCCTCTCCTCCCCGGCCTCTCGCCTCCTCCCCGCCCGGTCCTCCCTTCTCCCCTTGCTTTTCATCTCCTCCCCTTTCTCCTCCTTTTTTTTTTCCGCTTTCTTCCTTCCCTCCCTACTCCTTTGCGCTTCCCAGCGTCCTGCCCCCCTTCAATTCTCCTCTTTTTCTTGCCCCTCTTCCCTGTCGTTTCTGTCCGCCGCACGCCTGTAGGGTGGCATTAGGGCTAGACAGGGATGCTCCATCTCTAGCCTCCGCGATACTCCCTGTACGCACACATACGCACCTTGCCCAAAGGACACGGATCTGTGTTGATGGGAAATGGGAAACTCCCTCCCTCCCTGAGCGCAGAAAACCTCTGTACGAGCAGGTAAGGCAGCCCGGCAGCTGGTGGCTGTGGGGTAGACTGCTGGGATGGGGAAGGCATCCTCTCAGGGTTCCTGAAGGTGTTGCAAATTTTGCAGGCACTCATGCCGATTCCACTCATCCCACTCCGTAACTGGAACAGGACCACCATTCCCTGGCTGTTCTAGTTAACATTATCTCCCATTCCCTGGGTTCAGGTGGTGGCAGCCTGGGGACGAGGAGGTCTGGCAGGCAGGACTATCCCATCAGCAAGCATAGGGATGAATGTTGTAGGCATTTAGAATACCTGTGCCAGGACATTGCATACGGTGCTCTGGTGTTTGCCCTCTGCAGTGACAGCACCTCCTGACCACTGACAATCAGCCTCTAAAAATGTCCTGAATGAATTGATACAGTAGCTTAAGGTGCATCACCCCGAGGTTACCGTCCTTGTCTTCACAAATGGTACTATAGTGCTAGGCCAGAAAGTACAAGGGAAGTTGGCACCTTGCAGTCCATTCTTGCCTTTCCTCGGTGCTCCTTTTGAAGTGTTTATCACTTGAAAGCCTACAAATCTCCACAGACATGGATTTAATACTTCTACCAGCAGGTATGATGGGTTATGCCTGATTATATATTCAGGTTGCATGAAGTGTGGATGATACAAACACACTGGCATTCCTTCGTCCCTGGATAGGGCAATTAGTATGGATTTAGCTACTCCACCCCTCTCCTAGTAATCACTTAGGCAGGAAAATACATGTCTGCTTTTAAGCATCACAGATAATTTAGCATGTGCTGAATCTGATCCTTATGAGACTGAAAACTGCCTTTAAAATCTTGCATTTTGTTTCCTCCAGGGACAGACTTCTGTGTCTGTACAGCAAATACTTCTCACAAGAGAGTGACAGGTCTGGATTATGCGCGGAGCAATCGGCAGAACTGAGGAAGCAGAAGCAGTTGTTACAAGTTATACTGCCTGGGGAGATAATTAGAATTTGTAGATTCAAATCTACTCCTTTAGCACAGGGAAATCCTATCAAAGAGATAAGCTAATTCAAAAACAAACAGACAAATTCACCAAAAACATTCCACCAGCAATTATGCAGTTTGATGGTCCTGATGGAAACTCCATTTCAGGAAGTCACTGGACTACTAATAGAAAGGAAAACAGGGGTGACTGATTTTGCATACCCTTCCAAAGCATCTGCTCCTTGCCATTGCTTGATAGTAGATATTAGGCTGGATGGACATCTTAAACCTTCTCATATAATTCTGCTAGGCTCATTCATGCCTCACTCCATGTCTCTGATGAATTCCTTCAGCCTACTAATTTTTTAATGGTGTGTACAAAATACTGGTGTAAAGACATCAATAAGGACTGCCTAAGGTCTCACGTGAGTGCAGAGCAGAAAGACGCACTGCGAGTGTCAGTATCAACATTTGTTGTTTGTCAACAGTCCCCATTCCTCGCTGCATTAACAGTTCCTTTAATTGCACCAAGAACCCTAACAAGCTTTGGGACAGAGCTAGATCATTTTACTGGGGAGAAGGCTTCATATGATGTATTTGCCTATGAAAGAAGGCAGAAGAAAAGTCAAAGGCACATCCGGACTTCTGAAATCTCGTGTCTGACATTTTACTGAAAACATACTCCTTCTGTTTTGAGCTTGTGATCTCTGTACTTTTGACAGTTCCCTCTGTGTTGTGGGTTCTGTCTTTTGTGTAGAATCACTTTTACTGCTCCCCCCTGCAAGTTCTTCAACAACATAAAAACACAAAAAGTGATTCTTACTCTTAAAGGGATATTTATTCTAAAGTTCCAAATGTACTTTAAAAAGTGGTCTAGGCTGGAAGTCTTTTTTACTTGTCATTGCATAAATGAGTTCAGGTGATGCTGCCCTTTTAGGTTTTTTTATTAAGGGAGAGCTTTCCTTTGCACAGATAGAACAGCACCTGTAGATCTATGTACACATCTCTCTCTTGCTTACTCTAAGTTTTACCACCAGCAGCACTCATCAGGTAACCCAGCACCTAACATACCTGAGTAAATCTGCATTGTGCCAATCTCTTAGGATATACTCATGGGCCAGACAGCACTAGTCAGGCTAGTGAGCTGTGGACAAACAGAAACTTCTGACCTCCCATCTTCCCAGGTTTGATGCTGACTTGCTGGATGATTTTTTGCAAATTGGTTCTCACCTCTGAGCTGCAGATGGGTGAACTGCAACCTTCCTTTGTGCCTCTGTTGGAAGTGTTTGCTGTTGGGGCAACCAGCATGAAAGGTGGCAATTGCATGATTTGCATTTCTTTGCTGTTAAAATCTTTCATCCCTTCCACCCATTTGTTGCAGCTGAGATGTTTCTGCTTTTGTAAAGTGTTTTTCCAAGATTTTTGATGTCTCTTACCTGACACCATCACAGTTTACCCATGCACCAAAAATCCCAAAGGCCAAATGAACGTGCAGTACAATTCCTTTTTCCCCCCCCAGGCCAGTGCACAGCTCTCTCTGTAAGACAGTGCGCCTCTCTTTGCTGACGCACGCGAGTGGAGCCTCTGACCCGCAGGATATGGCTTTCTCGGCTCTGGCAGCACGTATGTGGCCTCGTTTCCTGCTGAATGGGTCTGCTCTGAGGAGAAAAGTGCCTGATCAGCACTCCAGTGCAGCTGACACAGCTCAGACTGACTGACTGCAGAGCCTGGAGCCCCTCTCTCGCTGGGGCAGTGTTAGTGAAATCATCAGCCTTGGTCGCTCGGGCTGAGACCTGCTGTGCAAACCCCCTTTGCCTCTCTGCAAAGTCACATCTGTCAGGAGAGGTAACCACAGCCTCTTGGCTTTTGCTGTCCTGTCCTCCCTCTCTGGCTGTTCTTAACCCACCTTCTTTCTTTGAAAGGTCTTACTTGCGTCCCCAAATCTGTGTCCAGAATCTGCTGGAGGGTTCCTGTGAGCGGGATTGTGGCTTGCCCTTACAGCAGTGTTGCAGTGTGGCAGAGGGACACAGTGACATCCACTGCAACTCACACTGGGCTGCTTCAGCTGGGCTCTAGCGTGGAAAAAGGTCTTCCCAAGGCTGCAGGTCTCACCATGTGTTGATGGGCTGGGGTGGGCTGCCTGCTTTCATACGTGGTACGCTGCTAAGGAGAGTTATGCTTGTTCTGAATGGTGTATGGGAATTTGCTGCCCACCTGCAGCAATAAACAATCTCTCTGAACTTTTTGTCTTTCACCTGGGCATTATCTTTCAAAGCAACTGCAGCTTATCACCCTTCCACACCTCATGCAGGCAGCATGCAAAGATACTGCCTGCCTGGAACCCACCATCAGAGACATGAGTTATGGCCAGGTCTTTTTCAGAATCCAGCAGATAGCTCCTATGGCCCAAGGAATCCTAATTAAAAATGAATATTCAGTGATTAGAGATGGATAAAATCCAAACTGTTTCAATGTTGCCAAGCATGGAGGGTGTTTGGATCTGTAACCAAACTTTCCTATTCCTTTAATGCGCCAAGTTACCTTTGAACTGTAGCAATCCAGAACTTCTGAACAACGTGGTTCTGCCCCTGGCATTTTTCTATGGCTATTTTGTGGGCCAACATGTGGAAAATACTGTTTTGTAAATCCAGCTCTTTGTCAACAGAAAAAACACTGTGTAAGAGCTTACAAATTGTAAGCATCATACTTTTAGGTCTGTGAACATCATGCAATGTTTACACAGTGTTTGGGGTTTTGATGGTATTTTTCTTGTGGCCATTTATTTCTGACTGATTGGAAAATTGCTAGATAGATATGGTGATATTATTAACTCCAGATTTCCTTTCCCCCCATGTGAAGTGTCCTTCTTCCATTCCCTTTTCCTTTTTTCTTTCAGGGTTATGAATGAATGATACTGATGTATCTGGGTAGGGTCTGAGGTTTCGTGGCTGTTGTGCTTCCAGAAGTGAAATCCTTACCATTGATGCTGTAATGTATTTTTCATTTTCTCTTTTTTCAAATAAGAACACGTTTTGGTACAGGAAACTTGCTTTTGTTATTACTTTTATGATTATGTTTGGGACTGCACAAAAGCATGAGGGATTTAGTATATTTTTCTTAGCTTTTGCTTCAAGTTTGATCATTCAAATTTTCAGGGCACTGTTAATCCTGAAAAAAAATTAGATCTGTAGATGTGTTGCAAGAGTGTTTAGAGACTTTCATGTGTACTTCCTGCATAGTTAGGTGGGTGCAAGTGTTGAAGAGTCTTACTGCGCATTGTCATGTAAAAAGACACCGTTTTGGCTTCCTGTAGTTGTATATAGCAATGTCAGCTTCCTATAGTGGTAGAGGGCTGTGTCATTTGAGGACCATTAAAAAGTCCATTGCTGCTCCAGTTCTGTTCTCCAAAAATATTAAAATGTCACTTTTAGCTGCCCTATTTCTGGCAGTAGGTGACCAAATGTCATGCTAAGATGGATTTCAAAGGCTTTTCAGTGCATTAGTATGTTCTGGCTATGCATTCTCATTAGGCACCTTTCCCAGTTGAAACATTACTGACAGGACTTCAAGCTACCCCCTGTGAGCCTGCTGATCCCACTCTGCTCAGCTCAGAGGGGGCACAGACTCCAGAACTACACGGTCAGTGAGAGTTGTCCTGACAAAGCACTGTGCTGTTGCCTGTTCTGGCTTGCCTTCCTGCCCAAATAAGTATTGCTGCTGGGTTTGGGGAAGGAAAAGTCTCTCCAAAAAACCACATGATAGGGTTTATCTGAAGTCTCCTGTTTCATGGAATTCAGTCTTTCTACACAACCTGTGCTGGCACCATATTTTATATGGACTTTGTGTCCATAATTTGTCTCTGGACCTTCAGTTTAAGGGACTGACTGATGTAAGGATGACTCTACTGAGACAAAGCAATGATCCTTCTGGTTCAGTGTCCTCTTTCTGGCTGCAGCTGGAATAAACAAATACTTAAGGGCAGGGCAAACACACAGTGCTGTGTTCCCAGGAGACTTTTCCAGCTTTGTACGGTTTGCAGCATGTGCTGTCTCAGCAAGATGTGTCTCAGAGCCTCACTGATCAGACCCAACTGCTCAATGTGCACTCAATCTGCTCCTATGTCACTCAGTTCTGGGCTGAGGAGACAGAAATTTTCCAGTGCATCCCTCTTCTGTGGGCAGGGTGGGTGTGTGGCTCCCATGGTACTGGATGTGGTTCCTGATAGAATAAAGCTTGGTGGGAGGGAGAATACTTTAAGCTGAAGCTGATCATGAAACAATCACTGCACCCCGACAAGGACACTCGAACAGCTGCTACATGGTTCTTGGAAAGTCACACTACAAAAGCAGTGAACTAAAATCAGAAAGTATAGTGTACTTGTCTCAGATTTTTTTGGTTATGCTCAGATTTATTAAGTTTTCAAACATCTCTTCAACAAATTTTCTGAAGTAGCACATCTAGCCTTGATGTATCTTAAGAATAAATGCTTCCACATGAATTCTTTTGACCTACCTGTTTCTGTTCAGACCAGAAATATTACAAGAAATGCACCCCTTCCCCACACCTGATATTTCTGATGTCCTTACCTTGTCACCTGGATTGAGAAAGATTGAAGTAGTGTCCAAGCAGAGAATTGAATGGTTGTGGAATGCAAGGTTTGGATGAAGGTGAATTAAGGGGAAGAATGTTGGACTAAATGAGATTTGAAGAGCTCTTCTAGCCTTGTTTTCTTTGAGACTGATTTATGTTCTCTGTATGTTGTTTCCCTTAGTAGAAATACTAAATCCTTGAACATACCACCAGAAAAAATTTAAGGTCTTCCCATCCCAAGGAATAACAACATTTTGTCTCTGACCTACTTTGTCCTTCTTGGACATAGATAGAATCTTGCCCTCTGATCTCCATTTTCTACCATGTCCACCAAGAGTTTCTTCTGTTTCTGCTTTTCTTAAGGATAATAAATCCTTGATCAAATTTCTTATTTGGATAATAAATGCTGTGACTCTGAGTTTTGAGTTTTTTAAAACATTCCAAGCTGAAAACTAAGTACCCACGCACATACTCACAGTGCAGAGTTTGTTGTCAGAAAAGCAGGGAATCCTTTCCTAACCTCAGGAATGTCTCTGGAAGATGTGCTGCACTTTTGCTCTGTTGTCAGGAATGGTGTCGCTACACTTCAGCAGCTGCTAACTTTAAAACAGATTCTTTAAACTAAAAAACAGAAGTAAAAGCCTACTGTTTCTTAAGGAATTCTTCCAGTGAGTATCTTTATCAGAGATGGTTTAATCAGGGAACTTCAGTCGAATTTTTTATGCTATATAGGTTTGAGTAGAGGTTGACCTTTGACCTCTGAGCTTCAGGAGGAGTTACGGATGAGACAAGTGGTTATGTTTCCTGCTGAGCAGCGAAATAATGAAAAAGTATTTATCCAAATATCCAGCACGTCTGTGAACTGCTTTAAAAGTTACCTCACTTGTGTTTGTAAGATGATCCCTCTGAAGAATTTTTGACCCAGCTTTGAATAAACAAAAGTATTTGTTTCATGTCCTTCAAATACTGGGTATTTTAGAATAGATTGTCTTTCATGTTGTAGATGAGGACATATGTTCCTCAATACTGCATTTAAGTGAAAAATAGGCAGATGCTGTAGCACATTAAAGGCATCTCTTTCATGTAGCTGTCAGGTACTGAATATTGTGCTCTTCATCTTCTTTTCTTTAAAGGAAAAAATAAGGAGCAAAAGAAATATGTTGTCTGTTCTTTTTCAAAGTACAGAAGTTCAGGTGCCATTTGTTAAATTATTCTTTGCAGGAAAAGAAGCCACATCTCACATACTGTACATACCATAAGCTTGGATGCATCCCTTAACCAAAAATAGATATTTTCCTTAGCATTGTTGTGGCCATGTGGATAAGATGTAAGGTGGTCATATTACCAAATCAGCTTGTATTTCTTCTGTCTAAAAAGTTGCTTTGGATAAGCTCTCAAATATGCACTACCTATTAAAAAAGAGAATCTGATCCTTTATTTTTCCTGCATTCCTCTCCTTACATGAGAAGGCAATAGACAAAGTTTGTCTCCTAAAGCAGGAAGGAGACAACTGCTTCAACAGCAGGCCTTTGAAAGGCGCCGAATTATTTGCATTGTTTGATGGAAGAGGAGAGGTCCTGACCCATTAAAAATTAGTGATTTTGATGTGGTGAAGTAGCAGCCAGATCCCTTTTGACTGTGTCCAGTCTGATTTTCTGGCTCCATGGCTACGTGGAACAATAGTCTGTGCAGGGCAGCTGGGACGTGGGCAGCATTACAAGTGAGCATCCGTCAAATTCCTCTGTACTACACTAAGAGGGCTTTTCCTCTGCACTTTTTAAATGACAGAAGACCTGTGTGAATGATTCTCTATGGCTTGGGATAGGCAGCTTTGAACTCAGGATTGTACCCTGGAAACATGAAAAATTATTTTTGTCACCCATGAAGGTATTAAAAGTGTACTGTGTTGATATTGGCAAAGCTCCATGGGTTGGTTGGTTTCTTTGTTTGTTTTAAAGAGAATACTAATATTTGCACAGTTTGTTAAAAAAAACCCCAACATCTCTTTGTGGAGAGCCTATGCATAGACTATTTCTATTCTGATGGTTAAAGTCTGTCAAAAGTTATTGATAATAGGAGTGGAAGTTTCTGATGGGGATTGTTCATGAGGAGTGCCAAAAAGCAGTGGCTGAGTTGAGTATCTTGGGTTTGTGGGATTATATCTAGAAAAACAGCGCGGTTTCTTGGAGCTGCAATTTAATCAAAATGTATGTGGTCCACAGCAGACATTGAGCAAAGGCTTCCAGCTGGGGAGTTACTACTGGAGGGTGTCCCACACCTGAGACTGACTTCACCAGGCTAAAAGGTTTGTGTGTGCCTGAGTGGCTGTAGAGAAACACAAATGGGAAGGAGGGGAACTCACCTCCTTCTCTGGGACTCACAATAGACATCATGCTGATCTTAAAGGGAAGTCTGTATTTGAATCTAGGAAACCTCTAAAGTTAAAGCAGATGGGTGAGTGAGAGCATCTAAATTCTGCTTGGCTGGCACATAAGGTATGTTGTACCTTGTAGTATCTTGTTAAATGTCTGCTGGTGATTCTGCTCTTGCAGTCTGCTTTATTTATTTATTTTTGTTATTCAGACTCCTCAGTGCAAAGGCAGTCAACAATCTGACTGAAAAGAAAAGCTAGCCATACAGTGAACGACCACAGTGCTAAATGACCATTAGCCACGGCATAGGCAAGTAATTTTCCAAAAAGGAGTGTACTTGAACATTGCTCTGAGGGAAAAAAAAAAAAGATTATAGGGAAAAAAAGGAAGCAGGATACTATCTTTTAAAAGTAATAGCACACAATGCAGGCTCCAAAATGTTCCATAATTGTTTGTGGTATAGCCTCAGGGTAAGGAAATATTATCATTAAAAAGGAGCAATTTGAGTGAAGCTAGAGATCATAACATTCCTCTCACCCATTGCAAATGCCTACTGTCAGAACATGGGTTTCCAGTACTACCCAGAGACTTTCTCTGCTTCTTTTGATCTGCTAGCCTGTAACAAATATACTTTCCTTCTCTGACACTGAACTTAGGAAAGTAAACAAAATCAAAACCATATTTAAAGCACTGACTCACAGAAAATGTTATGCTTATATATATGCCAAAGGCCTATGTTATATTAGTCATTATAATTAAATTGATACACACATCTGTTTTACAATGAAATGTGAGTAATGTGTCACTAATTATTAACATCTGTAGTTCTTTCTAGCGATGATATTTCCATTTTTAAATGCTGCACAATCTCTGGATTAATAAGATGTGCAAAAGCAGATTTGAAGTTTAAATTTAAAAATTATAGTACCCTGAGTTGTACTTTGATTTTGCTCATATCAGTATTTGTCATCAGGGACATCCTGGCTTTCCATGAACTGTCTGTTTCTCCCCTTTCAGCAACCAGAACAAATGTTCAACAACTGGACTGATACTTCTTCCCTGCCTTTCCAGACAAATGTGTTTAAGCTTTCCCTCTCTTTCCAAGAGTAGCTTTCCTGGGAGCCTGCGTGTTAGAGTAATTGTGTCCTTTCAGCACTGTTCAGCCCTCTTTGAGAGCATCCCAATTTCCCAAAAGTGTCCCTAAAGCCTTCTTTAGTTGTTTGGGTCACTCCTTCTCTGATGAGTGTACTGTCTTGACCAGACTTAGAATGTTAAGATCAGCTATAAGGTTTTCCTTCTTCACTAAATCTTAGAAGACACAATATTATTAAGCAGCCCACAGCTGCAGCCAAATCATGTTTTGTAGCCATGCTGTCCAGACATCTCCAGAAGCAGCAGTGTTGGTGTTGTCATCGTTGAAGTTGCCAGGCCTTCCTTGCCATCTCATCAAGAATTATGGCTCTAACATAGTTTTAAGCTCTGGGCATGGTTTTGGCTGGTGTGCCGAGTCACGTACTGTTGTTTTGTACTCTGAATGCCATGAGCGGGTCCTATCTTTATTTCTTTACTTTCAGTGTTTTTTGCATGCTATCATGGCCACAGTATCAGAGCAGCCTGCACTCTGTAAGCTTCAGTTAAGTCTGGGTAACTTCCTTTGCTTGTCAGATTCCAGATGTTTTGCCAAAGTTTATTTCTGGGTCTTTCATGAGCCTCTCTTTGGATTCCCTGTGCATGTGTGTCTTCACACCAATGATGAACTCTGCTCTTATCAGGATTAGTCAACTACCAAGCTCCCCCAACCCACTTCCTCCCCACTCCAGAAAAAAAAAATGTTCATCTTTCAAGTCTTAGATCTGTTACAAACTCCTTTAATACTTTCCATTCCCCCTGCACTAAAACAATATTGTTCCATTTTTGTACAGAATGCAGTCCTCCTTTAGGCTCTGCAATCCATTTTCATTGTGAGCCTCTTGGCTGTCTTAATTGAAAACTAATAAAAACTTCAAGCAACTGAGAACCAACTTTTATCAGAAGTAAATTGACTTTCTGCCCAGTATCCTTCTGATAGCAGTCACTGTAGCTGCATAAACTGTGCAGGTCTTCTCTGAGAGTTTTTTTTCACTAGCAGGGAATTTACCCACTCCATTATTCATTCCTGCAGAATAGTTTGATTCTCCCCGATACTGTACTTTGTCCTGAGTTAATGCCAAGCCTGTGAGCCTGACAGCCTGTAAATGTGATATCTGAATGTGTCAGCATTGTTCTGCATGGAACACCATCGGACTGAGCATTTCCTTCTACATGTCTCATACCAGCAGATTTTAAAGGCACAGCTGCACACATGTTGTGAACACTTTCTCCCCAGGAGATTTACCTTTCCACTCCTCACTTTTATGCCCCACAACGGCATTGTGGAGGAGAAAAATTAAAAGAGCTTAATGCACCCTGCAGCCCAGAGCTGTGAATTCATCTCAGCTGCTTGCAGAGTGTTAATGGACACTGTGCAGGCCAAAAAGACACAGAGGGAATCTGTCCCAATAGTTTTTAAAGCTTCCCCTCTGTTGCTAATGTCACCTTTGAGAGCTAATGACAGTTTTCAGATGTAGGTCTGGTCTCTGCTAATGCTCATGATTGTGAACATACAAATAGTATTGCATACTCCAGTGGGAAGTTTACTTGGGCTACGTTCCCACTGAGGTCAGCTGGGCTTTGTCCAGAGCAATCCTTGCCTAATAAGTCCCCTAATAGTAATAAGCAATGAGTTTGGAACTGTAGTTAAATATAGGAATATTTTAAATTAAAAAATACATGGGCTGAAGTCTCCTCCTGTCTGTACTGCTTTTTCCTGCAGTAATTCCATCAAGCTACTCCCAGTCTTTGCTGGTGTACAGCTGAGTGCAGAATCATGCCTCCTATTACCATGTGAAATATCTCATGAAAAATCTTCAGTTTTACACTATTTATTTCAAATATGAATTTAGGGCTCTAAACTAGTGAGCACCATGACATCCAATGAGTCCTACAGTATCTTAACCCTAAAATAAAATTGAGGAAAATTCTTATTTTTCTCTAAATGAAGGTGTGATGGCAGGGTGGTTCAACGTCTGGCATTTTGACAGAGATGTAAGTTGCCTTGTCATGCTAGTGATGAGTGTTTTCAAGACAGGTGGAGAATCAGATTGTGCTGCTTTGAGGCTTTTCTTGGTCAGTGCAGCTGTAAATGGGCACCAGTCATTCCAGCTGAGAGTCAGAAAGGCTGTGATAAAAAGGTCTGTGATAACCACCTTAGTGTTTTCATCAATGTGGTTTACCACAGAGCTGGCATGTGCCAGTCTGATGGGCTGAACTGCCTTGGTGTAAGTTGTGGCCATTTTCCTACTACTTCTGCTGAGAGATGTGTATTTCCAGTGTAAGCAGATTTGTCTTGTGAGAAACAGAACTAATGAAGTCGCCTTCCCAACAAATTTGGTTATGTGCTTGGTTGATGTTTGCTAAATGAGGCCATGGATCTTAGTAGGTGTCAGGTAACCTGCAAAGAGAGATCTAGAGAAGGCCCCAGTCTGGGAAAAAGCTGGAAATGGGGTTTTGTGTCCTCTTTTCCTAGCTGCTTGCCATCATGAAGCATGCTGGAATGTAAACTGGCAAATCTGTCCTAATGGTGGGAGGAGACTGCCTTGGCCTGAGCTCCAAAATTCTCTGAAAGATTCTCCAAATCATAGCACTTTTTGGTAGATCCATACAGTCCAACATGAGCTCTGAAAGCATCTGCCATGGGCAGGTTACTGCTCAGCACACTGGGGAATACCCTGAGTTCAGTTGTTCCACTGACCAGTCAGGAAGCTCTGGATCCATGTCTGGCCAGGCTGCAGCCAGCAGTGTGAAGGGATCAGTCTGCTTTAACTGACTCTTCACTTTCAGCTCAGGCAAAGTCTGCCTGACCCTGCTATGGTAAAGCAATTAACAGTGCTTTAAAATCTGCTTCTGCACTTACGCCTTTTAACATCCATACAACTCAATGGCTTTGATTTTCTCTTGATTTTCCCCCAGCACAAAAGAGGCTGGTTTTTACTCTCAGTATGAAGTTGCATTGACTTCTTTAATGCCATTACATTAGTATCAATTGGCAATGTCCAAAAGGACTAAAAGGCCTGTTTCCAGAATGAAGCAGAGAAGAAATTCTCATCAGACAAGCCACAGTCGGGTACTACTGCTAGATACTGGGATTTTCCCAGGAAGTTGCAGGATGGGAAACAGGAACTTTGAGAACTGTGAAGAGGATTAAATCCAAGTTAAATTCATAGATTTCTGTAGTGTGTAGAAATCCTGCTAATAAATATGTAAATATTTATCTTTTACACGGAATTTTTGGAGTTCTTACCCAAGTCAAGGAAAGCCTCCTATTCTCCAGAGTCCTTAAGCATGTGCTTAACTAAAAGAAGGAAAGATTTTAAGGAGAATTTCTGTGGAGCTCTGTGTATTTCCTATCAGCTGCTTCCATGAGGGAATCAAGCCATTTATGTATACAGTTCCTGACTCTGGGGCAATTAAAATCTCAGCCATAATGTTATATTAACACAGAATTTGGTGTGCCTAATGACATATTAAATTTTCCTAAATTATAGCTAAATTACAAAAAGGACTAATTTACCAAAACCAGTTACTAAATGTTTAGAAAAGGAAGCTAATTGAATTATCCCTTGTTTGTCAGAGACAGATAATCTCCTTGTGAGAAATCTCATTTTTTCTGAAGCATGATTAATTGGCCTGACGAGTCAGAGATTGTGACAAATTATGCAGGAGAAGATAATAGATAAGTCAGTAGGACGGCTTGGGAGTGGAGAACTAGCAGCTCTTATTTGGTTTGGGGCTAGGTACCACTTCTGGATTCCCCCTGATCCTTGTATGATCTCCTTGCTGCTGCTGCTGGAGACAAGCCTTGCTGCTGTCACAACCATCCTTTGCTCCTTTCCCCGACACGCTGAAAGCCTCAGCCCAGTTCAGATCAATAACATCACCTCCCCAAGAAGGATGCCTGAAAAACCATGTGCTTCTAGGTCAACAAATGGTTTCTACGGAATAATCAATGACATGAGATGAATTTTTTATTTTCCTTTAGTCATGGTAGGAAGGCATTTATGACTCACACAGAAGGTCCAGTCACAGCTTCATCATCTTGTGTGAAAAGCCTGGCAGGTGTTGAATCTGAAGCAAAAGTTTATTGGTTATGTTAATGTTACATCACATGGGTTTGAGAATAATTTTAAATTTGCACCATCTTTTATGTGTAGATCATGCTGTAATAGGAACTAGATTTTAATTATATTCTCATTAACATTATTTGGAAAATGTTATGAATTAGATCTGCATTATTTATTAATGTGCTCAAAGCAAGGTATATTTAATATTATAGTGGGGGTTGCCACAGCCACATGATTTGAAGACTTAGTGTCTCAAGTAGAGTATCAGACAGTGCAAAACTCCCATGTTAAATAATGACTGTTGGCACCACTCTGCTTTTTTCTGTTGTTCCTGACTGCTAAAACAGTGATTTGAGGCAAGTATAAGTTCACGCATTCTGCCTTTTCCTCTGCATTCACTTTTTACCCCTTCCTGACATCAGTTAGTTCTGTCTTATATTTAGTTCTCCTTTATATCATCAGTTTGCTTATAAGAAAAAGCAATTTCCCAGGCATCCCCAGCCAAGTCCCTGTGAACCTACCACTACCCCAGTCCCATACCACACACATCCAGTCATCTCCTCACACCAGGACCCCCTAAGGTACCTCAGAGCCATTCCAGCTCTACTTTGGGCACCGCATCCCTTTGGCAGGTAGGAGCAGAAGCCTCAAGTGGGGAGAGGCATAAAGGGAAAAGCCAGGTACCTGTAGCCTTTGAAACATGAGGTCAGGAGCCTTCCTTCAGGACAAAAAAGATGTCAGTGGCCTCCCAAAGAGGAGCCTGGGTTGGAACAGCAAGGTCCCAGAGATACCAGAGTGGCAGGTTCACCTACCAGCCTGGCCAATCTTCACAGGTGCTTTGCTAGTTGTTAGAACTGGTCACTGCAAACACACAGTGGACTTTTCTTCTGAGTAGCTATTTTGTGTTTTGCATGCATTTCAAGGTAGCAGCTCCTTTGAAGAGGTCCCTTCAGGTGCCCTTGGACACTCAGCACAGCTCTCTGTTGCTTCCCTGGTGTCACTCTAATGAGTTTAAATATGAAGCAGCTTAAAACATACAGGGGTTGTTCCCAAAACAGGTGAATAGTCAGTGGTTTATATTCACTGGGGCATTTCAGTCAGTTTTAATCACAACAGAATGTTTGTATCTGCTCCCAGCTCTCCGTCTTCCCTCAGTACTGTGGAGTAATTGAAGAATATGATTAAAGGTAATTATTTTAATTGCCCATTGACTCAGGAAGATTTCTGATAGTGCTGGGAAGGATCTGATCTGTAAAAGAAAAGCCTTAACGATTGTCTGCATCAGGACAGATCCCCATCAGTAGTGGTGTGAGGTGTGCAAATGAACCCACTTCCATCCTGAAAGCACCCTGTGGATTATGGTGTGGAGAGAGGGGGCGTGGGGCAGGAAACAGGAGACATACTTTTGTCTGAATGCAGAAGACAGAATGTGTGCACTGTGCCACTTTGCTTGAGATGCATTTGGGCTTGTCATTAGCTCACACAGTGTTCAAACCCAGTGGAATGTCTCTGACTTTGCTGAGGCTCCCATTTGGTGCAGCCATGAGGGAAAGCACAAGGTATGTCTAGGACTTAAAGCCAGAAACAAGAGAATTCAAACCATATATATTCACTGAGGTGAAATACTTAACACCTAACTATTCCAAAAGCAATGTTTTTGTTGGAGGCAGTAGTAGAGAAGAATGATGGTCTACTAGGTAGCTCACCCATGTGGGGCTTGGAAAACTTTGTCTGTATTCTTTGCTCTGCTGATCCTGCATTGGCCTTTGCTGCAGCACTTAGGCTGCTCCATGTCTCATTTCCCCTCTCAGTTAAGAGTGAACATGCCTTCTCAAGACTATGTGAATTGCTTCCACGATGTGTTAGCATGGAAATTTGTACAAATTCACTGATATAGTGACAGAGAGGGCAAAGGCCCTTGTGGTATTTTATGTGCAATTATATAGAATGTATGGAATCAACCACTTCTGACAATGGAAGAAAAATGCACCAGAAGACAGTAAATTCAACACTTTTGGCTAAGTGACACAGAGCAGAAGTTTGCTGTAGGGCAGTAGGGTCTTCTAGGAGAGCATTGGCACATGCTTGCAATGCTCTTAGGTTTCATGTAGATGTTTGCTGTGGCAAAGAGGCTACCAGAGAAGGTGGACCTCTGTCAGACCTAGGCTGACTATTGTAATATTCCCTGTGTGTAATGAGAGCAATTTTCTGAAGTCTGAAGCTTCTATAGGTCCTATTTGTATGGTATAAACATCCTTTCTTTATCGGGTCCGCTAGTTTGGTGCTTTCTTTGTTTGTGTTTTCCCATATTTGCTTGGTGAATCAAAGCATTTTTAATAGTCTTTTTTATTTGATTAAGTGCCATTGTAAGAAACAGAAAAAATATTCCTGACTAAAATGATCTGAGTTTTTATTTACTGTCATGAGAGAAGCCAAGAAAAATTCAGGTTGCAAGTCTTTTGACTATTGACATTTGCCATCCTTTCTGTTTGGGAGGAGCTGAATCAGACTCTCCTCTTCCTCATACTGTCCAGAGTGGATTTGTATCAGTGGAGTCTGATTTCCAGGACTCCTCCCACAGGCACATTTTACTACCCATGCAGCTGTACTGAGTCCAGTGGATTTTTGCCTGATTTATTATCATGTGAACAAGGGCTGCACCAAGCTGTGTGACTCCTGTACTTAGTTTTGATTTGGACTGATGCAGCTGACAGAAGGAATTGACTTGAATGATCTCACTGTTGCTGTGGCACTTGCATTGTAATTAAAGCCAATGCTGTGTCGTTATCTCTTTAGAAATACACGCTGTGCCTGCACCTCTCAGCTCACTTCTTGTGCCCACAACTGTCTCCTCTTCTGAATAACTCTATTCACGAGCATCATTATGTTGCTGGGCATCTGCTGTGAAGGGACTGAGGGCCAGAATGAGACGCTGGGCATGTGTCCAAACCCTGACTCCGGAGTGCTTCCCACTGTTATCCATTCAGGGGAATGCCAGCGAGCTCAGGGAGAGCGTGGGGGGTGCTTAGCATGGACAGGCATAACCTCTGCTGGACAGGCAAACAGGTGAGTGCAGATGCCTGTTGTGCTGGATGTGGACTGCCTGGGCTGAACCCTTGATCAAAAATTCATGGAGCTAACAATGTCTTTTGTCTCCCAAATGCTCCTCTTTCATCTAGTTTTCCTTCACTGATTATTTCCAAGCAGTGTTCTGCAGCTTGGCCCAAATTTAGGAGCTGCTGATGCTCCAAGTGGTGCTGGTAAAGCTGGTTGTAGGAATGGGCAAAACCAGCAACTCCCTCAGGTGGCAAAAGACTGCAGCCCCATGCAACAGCAACTAAGTGTGCCCAAACTTCTCAGTGACAGCAGAAGCAGTAGCTCTGAGAGTCCCTTGTGCCCAGCTGTCTTGTCTAAGTATTGCTCATCCTTCTCCCATACCCAGGGAGCCAAGGCACACACCAAAAGGTTTTGAGAAATCATAATCTATTCACCACCTCAGCACATTTGCCTGATCAAGATTACCAACCTTAATTCTCCAGGCCTTTCTCCTCTACTGCTTGTAACTTGCCATTTCTTGTTTATTTTCATCTTTATTTCCCACAGTGTACTGAAATGATGTCTAGTGAAACATTTGTTCACACAAATAAGGGAAGGTGATAGCTTCCCTCCCTGACCACATGCTCTCTCTTCTGTTCCAAGTCTTAATTAAAATGATACTAAAGGAAGCAAATCAATTAACAGATACCTTACAAGATGCTTTATTCACTTACACATGTACACACAATTACTTACAAGTATCACATTACTGCTTTAGTTTATCTGTTAGCAAATGCTGCTAATGAACTGCAGTGCTACTGAAATGGGTAACAGACACCTAGGAAACCAGGGAAAGTATTCCAATATATCATTCTTCTCTCAAAATAAATTTTACATTTTGTTGTTCAAAATGTGTGGAAAAATTACTATCCAGTTTCCTTTGCACATTTGAAAAATGACCTGCTTCGTGAAAGTCAAAAAAACCCCATATTGAGATCCCTTTAGTTACAGTTACAAGTTACAGTAGCTTTATAAAAGCTACTGTACTTCTTTATAAAAACAAAATTCTGATATATCTGTTCTTATGGTCTAACAGCATGTTTCCTCTAAGTCCCTGACCCAGCACACCAGCTCTGCCTGATCTGAAAGTTGATTACTGGATAGGAGGCCTTGGTTTCCATTATTTTTCTGAGAGATATTTCTCAATAACACTCAGAATTTCTAGGTTGGACTTCAATCTTACAATTATTTTTGTTTGTTTGTTTGTTGGTTTGTTTGTTGGTTTGTTTGCTTTTAAGTTGGATTAAATCTGTTGTATTAGTGGAGAGCTGGAAAGAACTTTATTATGATCTGCCACACTGAGAGCAGAAACAGGTATAAAAGTGAACTTTAAGAATGTATGTAAGGTGAGAGATTTAAAAAACCTGTATGTCTATAGACATTGGTTTGAGTTAAAAGTTTATGAAGATCCTATTTATTTACAGTTTGTGGTCTTTGGATCTGGATAATGGCTATTTGTAAGTTCAATAAAATAGTGTAACATCCTGTTTGGAGTCACCCTGTAATGCTATGACATAAAGCTCTGCCTGTAAAATATTGGGACATAAATAAAATATTAATTAAGTTGTGCATGCCATCTACCTGAGGCTCCCAAGCCTTGAAGTTCTGCTGGGTTTCCCGAAAGAAGCTGTAAGGAATAGCAGAGGATGCTGGCCAAGAGCTCCCAAAGTTCCCACAGCTGACATTTGCTGCCCTGTCTTCACAAGGTGAAAGAAAAGCCTGGCTTGAAATACAAAAATCTTCCTGCTTTTCTTGCAGCTTGTGATGACAATATGTTATATACAGCGTTCTTGAAAGAAGAGGTTTAAACAGAATAGAATCTACAGCATTATTTTCTGAACTGAGACCAAAGCCACAGACTCAAAACTTTGGTAAAAGTTGGAAAGTGTTTACAGAGTAACTTGGGTTTAAATTATTTAAACTACTGTAAATGTTTTGAAACAAAGCTCTAATTTTTCTTCTCATCACTCCCACTCTAAGAAGCTTGTAATTGGAGCCAGGCAAAGCAATTTTGATGTAATCAAGTCCACCAGAACATATAAGGCTGGAATGAAGGTGCTGGGAAACTGAAATTATTCACAATTTCTTATTGAACTTAGTGCATTGTTTTATACTAAAAAAATTGGGATAGGGAAATTCTGGAAATAGCAGATCAGCTTGTTTGTACAATATTGACACGAAGTGTCAACAGCACATGGAAAACATTATTTCAAAAAGAATTTTTTCATTTTAAATGACCATAATTAATATTAAATGGTTGAAATCATCACTACCACCTACAAAAGACATCAGTTCTAAATGTAAAAAAAGATAAAACTCTAAATGAATGCAATGTTTTCCTACTAACACAAAACTGTGGCGATCTGCTAACCCACTGCTTTTGTGATGCCAGGTTCCCTTTTCTGCTCTCCCCTGCCCCCAGCCCTGGCCACTCCCTCGGGCTCTCCCTGTTGGTTCCTGTACCCCAACCCCGCCCAGGGACCACCCCTGAGCCCCTAACAAAACCTCCCTGCACCCAGATCACGAGGTCTCTCTGCCTCTGGGGATAGCGGGGACAAGATGTGATTGAAGTCCTCTCAAACCCCTGTGGGAGACCCTTCTCGCCTCCTTTGCCATCACTGCTTGTAGCGCTGCCGGCTGCCGCAGCAAGATCGCGGGGCTGTCTGAAATGGGCTACGGGAGGGGGACCAGCATCGCGTTCCCCAAGCATCCCTGCTGAGCTCTCAGGAAGCTACAGCCTGCTAAAATAAATCTAGAGATTACAACACAAAACATGTATTTCCTGAAATAAATGAGAAGCCTTGTTTTGTTTTAACCTCACATGAATGATTTTCCAGGTTGCTGAAATCATTATTTACTTATCTTGAAATATGGGTGTGACCATGAATTCTGCTGCTGAGTTATATTGCCACCTTTCTGATTACCTGGTATTTAACTGACTTTAAAAATCAATCATATACTTATCACAGACTAAATAGGCTCTATTAATAGACAGAGATCATCTATTTTATTTTCCCTACACATTTGCTTCATATACATGCTGTGGGGGATTGCAAGCCATTTTGGTACAAGTGATTGAAGTTAGCCTGCACTACAAACTCTTCCAGTAAACAATCAATCAGCCTTTCAACTAAAGAACAAAGAAAAGGATTGGTATTGGTAAGATTCCTGCCTGTGCACAAGAGACTTCTATTGATCCTCAGACCAGGTAACTGTTGATTGCAAAAGGGTTATTGATCTTTTGTACTTTGGTTTCTTATTGCATTGCTGTCATCTGTGAAAAGAAAGAAAAATCACAGGTTAACAATAATTCTCTGGCTTTGGTTTTACCTGTATTGTCCCAGGTAAAACATGATTGTAAAAACTGAGCTGGGATATACTCAGATAAAAATAACAGGAATTCTAGAAAATTATTAATGGAGGTGCTGGAGTTACATTCATGAAGTTCCTTTCAGTTCACTTTTCTTTTACTAGATGTTTCTTTGTACCTTTGGAGGCATCTGTTTTTCCTAAGGGAATTAACAGAACAAACGCATGATTGTGGCTGTTTTGGTGAGTTCCAGATGCCCTTGTCACTGCCAGGTAGGAATCCACTGGCAGCAAGCCATACATTTTTGGGTAGCATCCCAGTGCTCCCTGTATTGCAGACACTGGACTATTGTCATTTGGGGTGCTCCCCAGTATTGGCTTGCCAGAGTGGGGAGCAGCTGAGCAGCCCCTGGATCCCTGCTGTGGCTGCATCTTCCCAGGAGTTTATTACTTCGAGTGCCTGCTGCTGTGGGGCAGCTGCCTAGGGCAGACAGCCTTGCAGTGTGCTTGGCCCTTACGTTGGGGTGCTCCAGGTAAACCACTGGGAAGCTGGAGGACAGCACAGTTAAATTACCCACCTTAGCCCATGCAGAGTGTCCAGGAGACCTGGGCTGTCACTAGGAGCTCAGGGTAACCCCACAGCCTTTATTGCTGTGTGACCTTTCCCTAGTTGCATGTGCCTTCACAGCTGGGTCTGCCCCGTACTGTCACTCCACCTCCCCGTGCCACCAGCACCCCCTTCCCCCAGAATATACCTGTTCTGGCTTGATCCCGTGTTTGACCTGCAAAGTATAGAGAGTGAGCTATTAACTGTGACTTTCAGAGCAATAATCAAAGATGAGAATTCAAATGAGTAACACGTTAGAGTTGGGGAAATGCAGGAACTTTGTTATCTTTTCTTCGCTGCTCTAAATCTTTTATTCAGTTTTACTCCATCTAGTGTCAGTGCTTGGAAATACGATCTTCTCTTGCAGCCCTCGACTTGTTTATATTAAATCTCAAGACTCCACAGGGAAATGAACTTCATCGCAGTCCCACTCCTACAAAACTACTTAAGTATTTTCTGGTGTCTTTGCTAAAGAAAGATGTCACCGGAGATTTGGTGGGCAAGGACAATGCTTCACATAATTTGCCTCCGTCTTTTTTCCTTCTCTGAGAGAAATTTTGTCACTCATGTCTTTTAGAATGCTCTGCCAAAATTTTCTGTTCCTGAGAAATTCACTGCCCTGTTAGGCTCTGTAAGATTCTGATTCTCATCCTTCTAGTCTGACTGAATACAGTCCATGGGAGACCATATTATGACACTTAGATAGGCTGGAATCAGAGGGATTTTTTCTGTTCTGCTCCTTTTCCTCCCCTATTTCTTTCTGTGGTTTGGGGCTGGGGCGAGTCAGCACAACTCTGTAAGGTGGCAGTGCCTGCACTGTCCTGCAGCACAGTCACAGCTAAGTTGCCATTCTGCCTGCTTTGCCCAGCCCCTGGGACCTTCCAGGGCGGCCAGGGAAGGTGTCTGCTGGAATGCAAGGACAAAGGCTCACCTGTACCTGCCTGCTTGCCTGCAGCCTGGTGACCACACTGGATGTACCAGGGGATTGTCTCAGCTCTCCTTTGCCTGCACTGGTCTGGCACTTTGCAGACACAAGGAATTGCTTTTAGTGACACAGCTTTGACATTACCCAAGAGGTAACAGTTATGCAACAATATTTTTCAGCTTGTTCCATTTTGTGGCAGCTCTTTCCAAGAAAGGAAAGGCATTTCAAAACATATTTAGGGACCTGATATAGGCTGTGCTTATGAAATCATCAAAAATTTCTTCACACAAAATAACAGACTTTGGCTTGTAAAGTGCTACACAAATTTCTGTCTGGATCTGTAGCCATTAAAAAAATTACAGTATTTTTCCCACTTCTAACAACAGAACAGGCCAGTGCAGTGATATGAGCTCACTGAGGTGAATCAGCAATGGATTAGGTTCAGGGATGCTCACTTGATCCCTTCCCCTGCCTGTGTCAGAGGAGAAGAAGCTGGCAAGGAACTGCTAGGAAGCGCAGTTACTAAGTGATTGCCTAGATGGTCTAATACTGAGTAACTCAATTCTCTCCATATAAAAAGAGCAAACAAGAGACTGGCTGGGAGGCCAGTGCTCTTCTCCATGTAGTCCAATGCAATCAGTAAGTCACCCCAAGACAGTGGCTGTCTTGCTGATGCTCTCACACAATCTTCCCACTGTTGACAATGCCAGTTCCTGCAAGACAGGACAGTCCAGCCTTCCCTGGCACCTCAGTTGCAGTATTTTACCAATTCCCTTGTGCCAGACATCCTTGAACAACCTGATACCTCTGAAAATTATTTTTATGTTCTACTGCGTTGATTTTTGGCAGGGCCGGTTCCCTGAGGCAGTGGAGAAGGGTGACTGCCTGAGCAGAACATACAGCTGTGCTGGGAAGGGGGGGAGGTGAAGCAGGCCTTTCTCTAGAGGTAGGACATCCTTTGCTCCCATGCTTTGCTCTCCTCCAGGGAGTCATGGAAGCTCATTCAAAGGAACCAGTTCACAAACACTTTAAAAAGTGTATTTCTGCCTACAAGGTTAGTTATTCTTCGTATCCCCAGCTTCTACCTCTCCTGGACCAGCACAAGCATTTCAATGCCTGTGTTGTAAATAAGATTTGGGAGTGGGCCAGGTGTTGTTTTAATACACATACATAGACACACACAAACCTAATTACTTTTCAGGCAGTGGTTTTCTGTGTTTTTCTTTTAGAAGACCATACAAATTTTCCATTGACTCTGTGAGCCTCTGCAAAGTGTCTTTAAACCCCATCTAAATCTATATGGAAAGCCTTTAAGCCCATAAACTTCCGTGAACTGCTGAGAAATACACCACGGATCCCCAAGCATTTGCAGCCTACGAGGCAGAAGTCAGGATCACTTTGTGGTACTCATTGATTTCTTTCAGCTTGCTGTTTGTTCTCTGACACCAGGCTGTAAAGTACACATGGAATATGGAGAGTGGATGGTTATAAGCAACAATCAGGAGAAAAACTAACAGCTGTGCTAATACAAGTTATTCAAGGCAGAACTCTTGGACAGTAAGAGATCAGGGAACTGAAATAAAGTGATGTGATACACTGTACACATGATCGTAAAAAAGGATCTGTAAATAACCTTATTTTCTGAAATGTCACTGACAAAAGCTCCTAGGACCTGAAATCAGTGATTCCTTTTTCATAAGTTTAGTGTGAACTTGTGTGCAGAAATTAAATGTGATACAGGAAAATCGGTGAGTTGGAATATGCAGGAGCTCTGATTTGATGCTCTTCTTGTCTGACTAACACGTGTGGCACTCTTGAGTCTCTTGCGTCAAGAGGCCTTGGTTTCTGTTGGTTTTAAGCTGTCCTTTAGCTATCATAGCAGCTTTCATTCCTACCTAATCCCATGTTGTCACTTCTCTGACTAGCCCTAGGCAACACAAAGCTATTCAGTCTGTTTGGCAGGCTGGTGCTGTCAGGGAGCAGGAGGTTATTTGCTTGGTGGCATTTCATATTTGAGTTACCCTAGGTGCCTGTTGACAGGGGTGAAGAGGGTACTCTTCCAGAAGCATTTCTCCTTTTTTTTTTCCTATCCAGAGTTGCAGCAGCTCGAGGGGAGGGTAGAATTACTCGTTTATTGCTGGAATCATTTGCACCAGCAAGTTTGCCAGCAGCGACCATGATGGCTGTGGAAGGAATTGCCTGTGACAGGTGTCTGAATATTACCAGGAAAGCATTCTCCTGACTCAGCAGATTTGGCACCAACTCTTACAATCAAATTATTGAGAGCTATTCAAGACTAGCCTCAAACAGTTGTGCAGAGGGGTAGGAAGGAGTAAGGATTCTTCCCTGTTTGGCAGCTGTGAAAAGGTCAACCACAAAGGCAGTCCCCAGACCCAAGAGGAGTACAGGCGCCCTGGGCCAGGTACCTTCCCAGGGAATGTGGAGGCTGGCCAGAGAGGAGCAAAAAATAGCCAGAAGTGTGGCTCTGCCCATCAGGCTGGTAGCTGACATCAGTGAGATATGCTGTATCCTGGAAACGGGTTTAATGAATTAATTTCACCCTAGCAGTTTGTGCCATATGTATGTGTGTAGTATATATTTATATATCTATCTATCTATATATCTCACTGTCTTTCAGGGTGTGTGTGCCTGTATACAAAGTATTTCCTCAATCCAGGAATGGTGCTAAGGGAGTTGAGAGCCTACAGAGTGTCTTAGTGCTGCTTTTTAAAGCCTGCTGTCTCCAGCATAGTGCAAAGCTTAATGTCCTTGATTTTGAAGTGTGTTATAAAAAGATTAATTTCATTTTATGGAAGGGGTAACCTGAGCCAGTGACTTGTCCAAGGTTGTTCAGAAGAACAAGTTCAGCTAGACAGGGCAGTGACAGAAGTAGGTAGAAATACCAATTTATTGCTCTAGTCACTGGCAACTATTGCCTCAACACAGAATGGGTATTGACATTTTGTTTATGTAAATGTGTATGTACAAGGAGTTGAGAGCCATTTCTGCTCAGATCATTTGCCCATTTTTAACATTTACACACACACGGATTTGTTTAGATCATCTCTACTCAAATTTATTTGCAATAGTGTGCATTATTATGGCATTTGTGAAGCTTTAAAATATTTTCCATTAAACTCAGTTCCTAGGATGCATGCTGAGGAAACCTAAAGCAGTGAATACAGCCTTCAGTCTATCAACCACCTCTTGGTTGGATTGCCAATCCCTACAGTGCTGAGTGAGGATTTAGGTCTGTCCCAGTGTATCAAAGGGGCCAGACTCATCTTGTGCAGGTGGTATCTACTCAGTGAAGTTCAAATGCACTTCTGCCTAAGAGGACTGGAGCCCTCCAAGTTGTATTCCACTCCCATTCTCCTGACAGCTCTTCACTACTGGCTTTTGGCCATGGTGGCAATGTGAATAGACGCTCTGCAGTCAAAACAGACCACACAGGAATAATTTGTGACTGATTTTTCAAGGCTTATTTGCATCATTGAAGATCCAAACTCTGGTTTTCCTTCTATGTAAACCACTAACAATTTATGACAACTTTGTTGACCTGATGATTGAATTGTACATAGAATATGCTACTTGTCAGAATGAAAGACTTCGTGAAGGTCTGTTTTGGGGAAACAAGAGTGGCAAGTGGAAGAACAGCTTAGGGCATAACTGAGGGATGTTGAGAGAATCCATTCACCCGGAGGTGTCAAAGATTCTGCTGAATCTACGTGGCTGGTCTGCTACAGACCCAAGAAGATGAAACCGACTGCATAGTTTAAAAGGAATATTCCTGGGAGAGGAAAAGAAAAAATGGCTTGTTTTAGGAGAGTAAAGATAGAAGCAGGCGACTTGCTGCCAGGCTGTGGGCTGAACCTATAGTGGTACCTGTGAATAGCTGCCCCAGTATCTGAGTGGCTGCAATGGATTTCAGTGCCCAGCATCCTGGGCAACCTGTGTTCTCCATATGGACCTTTTTCCCTTGTGACCCACTCTTCCAGTGACACTCTCAGACAAGGCCAAAATCCCTTTTTTTTCAATTTGTATTTACTTATGGATTTTGATTTGTAAATTTTGGGACCATTTTCCAAAGGACTCCCACATGTGGCTTTCTCAAGTACCCACTCTAGCATCAAAACTATAGCTCCAATTAAGTTTATTTAAAGTTTATTTGTGAGCTCAGACTCTGGTGACTAGACAGATTGTGTCTCTCATTTGCAGGTGATGGGACTCATGTCTATGTTCTTGGCTTCCTAGTTGTTAAATGATGCATTCTTCAATTCAGTGCTATAGACCAAGTTGGACTATTTGGATCAGAAAGAGCTGTTCTCATCTCCAAAACAAGATGTTTTTCTTTCTATCTGACTTTAAACCTGTTTGAAGGATATGATATTTTTAGATCAAATCTTGTTCACTGTCCCTGCCTGTCAGGCTACAGACCTGAACATCACAAAATGCTAAGAGAAAGACTCTTGTTTCAGATGTTTAGGCTGCCACAGTTCTGATGGAAGAAACTGCAGCTCAACATTGAAACCTGCACATATGATTGCCCAAACCTAGACTTTTCCATGCCATCCATCTCCAATGTTTATATTTTCAAAGTGGATGATTTCACCTCCTATGCAATGTATGGCACTGGTTTTAGAGACTTTTAGCACAGATTAGAGGCTTTCAAGGTGCACTAACATTCCAAGACCACCTCCACTCACCTAAAGAATTCTCAAAAGTTCTCAAAAGTATCCAGTGTTTCTCAAGCACAGCCCAGCAAAGGAGAGAGAAGTTGGTCCCTTAGAAGTCAAAAACACCTGGCAAGCAGCTCCCAAGCTCCTCCTCTCTTCCATCAAATGTCAGAAGAATTTGTGTATTGCATTTAAAACCTGATTTTCTACTGAATGATTTACATGGAGTCCTGTAGAACCCAGTGAGCTGCATGAGGAATTTTGTGTGCGCTGTTTCCCAGGACGTGTTGACAACAGATTAATTTGTGGCAGGTTTAAAAGATGTACTTTTTCCCTTTTAGTAAACATTCTCTGTCCCTCCACCCTTCTCCTTGTCTCTGTAGGTCTCTTTCTTTGTCTCCTGTCAGAATAAATCTAGGTGACATGCACTGTAGTTAACTCAAAATATTGCCAGCATTAAATGTGCCCAGACATTTTTATGAATACATTAAACTTGCATGAAAATTTTAGGCATTATAATTTACCAAGCTTACACCAAGATGGCATTTGATACTGACATGAGCTATTAATTAAAAAAGAGGATGTTAAATAATTGTCAGTTGACGTATAAATTGCTGTTTTGTTGGCTGACAGAATCTTGCCTCAAGCCTTTTTCTTCTCAAGCGTTAGTAAATATCCCATTGAGTTTAAGGGCAACCCATTGTGAATTGTTTAAATCTTAATGTTATGTACCTGACTAAATAAACTGGTAAATGCTATTAATTACTTCACAATGAGCTGTCATTATCATGTGAGTATAGAAACACTTTTTTTTTTAGTATTTTGGAAATTATCAAGGGAGACACATCTGAATACTTCCTGTTCTTAGTGAAAATCTGTTCTTGGAATGGGTTGGTTAGGTTCAGTACCAGCTAACTGGGGTTCTGACCTAGAGGATGATAATCTGCATCAAGGCCTTCAGCTGGTACAAGGCTGAGCAACTCCATCAGCTATGAAAGTACAGTGCTGGGTGATGCCCACTCAGAGTATGTCCCAGCTAGGGAAATATTGAGTGACTGATGGGGTTTGTGGGAATAATGACGTGAAATTTAAAACAAAATTTGGCTAAAGGTGAATTTGGTTGAGTGTTCTATCAGTTGGATTAAGTATTTTTTTTTCCTGAACAAGCATTAATAGTCATCACTGGTCAAGCAGAAAATTAAGCTGTTTGCAGAAGATTTGCCAGTTCTCCTCTCCAATCCTAAAGAGATGGTCTCTCGATTAACACTGAGGGTTTCAGGTTGCCTGTCCCTGAGGGATTCAGGATGGCTATATGGTTGGTTGGAGAAAATCAGGTGATTTCAGATGATAGATTTCACTTTATCAGAGGGTTTTCCAGGACTAGCCACTGGTCTAAAAATTCCATGAATTACAAATCCATAGGGAACTGAAGCAGGTAGATAAAATCAACTTAGACCTAATTACCATATGCCTCTCTGGTGACCTGAATAAATCCTACTAAGGATTAGTTTATTAGGGGCATTTTTAAATGTTTGCTATGGCTCTGGTTGTATTTTTACTGCCAGAGGTTTCCTCAAGACCAGTAGAAGGCTATAGTGTTTCCACAGATTAACACCAGCATTATAGAATCCCCTAGTGACCCACCAGAGAATAATACATAGATGCCCTGAAGTGATTGAGAACAAAGATTTGCTGGTAAATTACAGACTACCACAGCAGAATTGAAAAGTACAGTGATTAAGAAGTGACAGTGGATTACTAGGTTTTTTCCTACTTAGCCATAAAAGGGTAGTCTTTAACATAAATAGTTTTACCCCAAAACATTGTGAAATTAGAGTTTCTCTCACTGCTCAGTGTCAGTGGCTCTAAGGCAAAATGTTTGTGTATTGTGTCACACTTCCAGCCTTAAGACCAGAATTTTGTCATGAAACTGGAAATTTCATTCTACCTTTTAGCAAATGCCTGTAGACTGGGATAAGGAAATACCAAAGAGGTCAATGTAAGGTCACCATTAAAGACATTAAATTTTGCTGCCACCACAAAGTCAGTCACTTCCCCTAGAAAGATCAGAGGATGATATAATAAATGTTCAGACTGTCTCTGAAGGAAAATATGGCACATAATAAACAGCAAAGGGAGCTAGAGAAGCCCAGTGTGGAACAGTTCATAGATCATACCATCTGCATTTCACCCAGGCAGTAAATCTACCACTGCCTTCCATGTTTCTTCTTGTCTTTGTCCCTGTCATCCCTTTATTCTCTTTTCTCTTGACTCTGGTCTCTGGCTTTTCTGTTCTGGCTTAGCTCTTTCTCATGACTTTCCTATTCATTGTTCTGTCTTTACTGTCCTGAAAGCAGCATAAAGTTTACCAAGTATTCTATGTTTGTTCTTCTGACCTTATCATAGTCCTAATCTATTTCAGGTTAATGCACAGGAATTGCCAGAGTCTTGTCAGAGAATGGTGTGTTACTAGAAAGGAAACATTTTGTGCCAGTTACCACTGGGGGAGTGTCTCCCTGGGAAAATAACAAATCCTTCAGGACTGGGGCCCTTCTCTGTTGGGCACACAAAGCATTGAAGCCGTTGCTGCAGAGGGTGTCCTTGCTTTGATCTTTAATTCTGTGTTTACATATGCTGTGCTCTCTTTATGAGGAATGGCTGTGATAGGGACATCCTTCTATCCAGCTCTCTGAGAGAGGCCAAAAGCCATTTCTGAGATCATCGAGTACAGCTGTTGTCTTCACTTGATGAGAATGCTCATTAATTAATGTTTGGGGTTTTTTTAGTCACTTATAAAATGTCTCAAAGGAACACAAAAGAGTCACCATCTGTAGGTTACCATGAGCCAACAGACAACTTGCAGTCCAGAGTCTCTGCTCCTGTCCCCTTCTCCATTGCCTGCCCCTGGGGGAGATGCAGAGTGACCATTGCCTACGAAGGTTGGCCCTACTCTTCTGCTGATGAACTGGTCAGGTGCTCAAACCCTAAAATGGCCTTACTGTTTTGGGTAAGGGGGAGGATGGTGAAGGGCAAAGAGGCATCCCTTCCAGCAGGAATGATCATTGCGTGACCTTGACTTGTAAGAGCCTGGAGTGAAGGGAGTTCTCAGAACTGAGATCCAGACACAGTAACCTTAGATGAAGCCATTTACCCAGAGTTTGCTGTTATTATACATAGAACAAACAAAACAAAACAAACAAAAAACCTAACAAACAAAAAAACCCCCCAAAAAACAAAAAAGCTTCATCACAAGTGTTTGAAGGATTTTAATTTTAAAAACAATCTGTCTGCTGAGTTTTCTTGCATGTTTCTGAAATGTTAAAATGCTGTTAGAAGAAAATTCCTTTTTCCATGCAGATTCACTAGATATCCCAGTCCTCTAGAGCCTTATCATGTGTGTTATGTGCAATCATTCAAATGTGGGGAAGCATCATGCATAACGAGAGAGAAATTAAAAGTTGTGCATAAGAGAAAACATGATGACTCTTACCTTCCATCCATTTTGCCATCTGACTCTAAAGTGAGAAGAGGAAAATGTGATTAGTTAAAAACAAGGAACAGAGGGATGATAGGCCTCCACAGAATTTGTGAGGAGACAACTAGGAGTCCACAGTTACAGCTGGTAAAGATCCAGCCATCCTTTCTGAGGAAAAACTCTTTGATATTAGTTGTAGCATGCAACTTTCCTAAAGGCCTTCTTGATTCTAGCAGCTGGAATATCGCATGACAGTTTTGTCAGAGCTGTATCTTAGCTAATACTTTGTCTGTTTTGAGTTTGGTTGTAGCATATCCCCAGGGTATCATGAGAAACAAGTTTGAGATTAAAGAGTAGAGTTGGTTATACTGAAATGTAAATCTGCAGTTCTAGGCAGTCCCACAATTCAGACACTTCTAAAATAGTTCTTCTCAGGAAAACCAGAGCTGTTGTACATACACAATTGCTAACACTGAAGCTCAGACCTGCTGTATCAGAAGATGAGGAGAGCTAGATCTATGGATAAGGGATTAGGAGTATGTTTTTCTTACCTTCAAAGACACTGTCAATCATTTTGGTTTTGGTCATGCAGATTACTACTGCTACAAAACTGATTGCTAGGAACTGCTCCCAGAATAACTCCTATAATAACATATGTGTAATCTGCAAATATTGAAAACAAGTCAGTGAGTATACACCATTAAATAATAAATACATTCTTTGAGGTTCAGATGTGCCAAACTTTAAATGAATCCCTAAACAGAAAATGCTGAGCCAGACTAGGTATCTGAGAAGAGTCTGAGTCTATTCTTTCAAACCCCAGCATACCATGAAGCCATGTGAACCTGTGGCTAAGGGGCTCGAGGATATTCTATGATAATGAACAGCTTCAGCTTCTGGTGTGTGCAGGTCTCAGCTGAGTTTTAGAGCTAGGGCTTTACTTTTCCCCCCAAAACCAAAATCCACCATCCCCACTCCTTTGCCACTCTGTATCCTTCCAAACTGTTACTCCTGCTTTCCACAGCTGCACATGCACATATCCACCTCCCAGTCCCTCACCTCCTGCCCTGCCCAGCTGTTCTGCCTCTGTAAGTCTTTGCTGCGAGGAAGCAGAATTTTTAAGTGTAAACTATGATCTGTGTTGTGATTTGGCATCACTGTGTGTACAGAAGGGTCCTCCTTCATCCATCAGGCAGGAGGGTGCCTGTGTTCAGGGTCTGAGTCCCATGCTCTGTCCTCCCTACACGTAATTTAAAGTGTCAGTCACATGACAGGACTCTGCAGCACTAGCCAACTACAGACTCAATCAGATGCTTATGTTCTACATATAAAAGGTATACAAAGTCTTCTAAGGACATTCAGTTGTGTTGTTTTGCCTCTAACTTCCTGTCTGGAAGTGAAAATCTCACCATAAACTCACCTATTTCCTCCTCTGGGTTTCCAGAAGCATATACCTTTGCTCTCCGAAAATCTGGAATGGAAATATTTTAGCCTGTTAGGACATTGAGCAGAATGCCATTTCTGGCTATTTCCAAGGGGATAGTTGATTCTAATAATTTTTAAGATAGAATACAAGGTTTCCTGCTGTAGTGAAGTGTTATCAGTCAAGTTAATGAGGGCATCCTAGAAATGTGGTCACACTGTGCCAGTTTTTGACCAGAAGAGAAAATACAGTTCTAGAATTTTATGTTGCCTTAGCACTGTTTCCATTCCATGGTTTTGTCGCTGCAAGCCAGAGAGCTCTCTACAAGAGAAGCTGCTATAAATCAAGAGGAAGATTACAGATACAGTAAGGCTAATAAGACATGCTAATAGGTGAGGGTATGGCATAGCCCAACACCCCTTTAAAGAAAAACATGAATCCCAATCCTGCCTTGTAGTTCCAGTAGTCAGAATGTGATTTATTGCTGGCAGAGAAGACAGTCTTTTCCTCTTGCAAGCAAACTTTGTGGGCTGGAAGCAAACCTTTTCAGAGACTTCTATGCCAAGTACTCTGTTCATAAAAAGGACAACTCCTGGCTCTTCCCTTCTCCATAAAGCCACTGAGCCATGCTGCCTGATGCTCAGAGCGTGCCAGGCCCTCAGAATGGAGTGGCTTTGAAGAAAACAATTCATTCCCATATACTTTATGAAGGAAAAATAATCAATATTAAAAAAAAAAAAGAGAAAAAGGAAAGGTCCTGTTTAGTGTCAATGTTGCATGATTATAGGAAATTGTTAAAAATGTACGCTCAATTTTTTTTTTTTTTCAGTGCAAGGATATTTCCACCAAAGCCTTCTCAAGTAGCTCCAAATGATGTAACTGCTGTGTAGCTGCATGAGGTGCCTGGATCATGAGAAGGCTTTGAAGGCAGATATGACTCCTGCATGCTGCTAAACTCCTGTCCCCTGCACATGCTTCAGGCAGAACATGAAGGCACTGCTTTTTGGCCAGAGTGGCAGTACAGGTGGGAATACAGCTGCTTTTCATCAACATCAACATCATCTTTTCACTGGCATTCCCCACCATAGCAGGGAACTGGGAGGGAGTATTGTCTGGCTGAAACCCAAGTAGAATTTTAATGTCTTAAGTGCACTCAGTTTTACTACTGCTAAGGTGTCCAACATTGCAAGTCCCAGCTCCTCTCGTCCACTTTTTGCGGAAAAAAATTTTATTTTCTTGAGGTATGGGGGGGGTCTGGGCTTTCATTTGTTTTCCAGTAAAATGAATGCTAGAAACATGACTGCTTTTTAACTTGAAGCATAGTCTTTATGTTCCAAAACAAGGCATTTTGGTATCTTTACAGAAATACATCTTGTGTCTGCTTTTCAGACTACTAAAACCCTTGAGCTGAGTGTGGGCCCTGGGGCTTCCAGGGTTATGTCAAAAAAATCTGATATATTGAGTGGCTTACAACAGATCTGTTTTTATTTCCTGGTCTTAATCACATTTCTATTCCCAAATTTTAATAAATTACAAATCAAGCTTCAAAAATCTGGAGAAGAGCTTTAAAAAAATCTTGAGTTTCAGAGCAAATGTATTTTGGGAACTATAATTCAGAGCTGAAACTCCTTTTTTTTTTTTTTTTTTTTTTTTTGCCAAACTTTTCTTCGTAATGAGAATGTCTGGAAACCTATTTTATACAAGCAGAAAGGTTTTCTCTCCAAAACCTCCATGACACTCAGAGAAGGAGTTGTAACAGGTAGAAATCTATGCTTATACTGGCTATACTAAATGACCAAAATCAAAGTTATAAAGATAAGGAAATTCAAAGAGAAAAAGAAGGTCTAAGGCTACACAGTGGGCATAAAAAGCATAGCTTCTCTTTTTCCGTATTAAAAACCAGTCTCTTTGCTCTCGCCTGTGATTTTATTTCATTATAAATTTTATAAAAACACCTTTCTTCCATCCCCTTAATTATTCCTTGTGCCCATATGAAGAATGTTTTAAATTCAAACATAATAAAAGTGATATTGTATTACTTTTATTATCCTAATGATCATAATACATAGACCTTAATGTATGCTTTCTAATGGAATTAAACCAGTGTCAGATTATGTATTTTATGGCAGAAATAATATTTTACATGGAATATTTTATGTAGGTCAGTTTAATACATTGAGATTAAGTTATTAGTTTCTTTTTAAAAAGGGAGGGAAATTTCTGAAAACCCACAAGACTAAAGAGAATATTTTCAATTCGTACTTTCAAAATGCTTTTAATTAAGGTTTAATATCGTTTACTGGATGCTGCTTAAATACTGTTTGCTTTCAAAGACAGTGTTAGGTGGATTCTCTTTGTTTCATTTTTTTCCTGGGTGAAAAGAGGTGGATTAACTAACTCAAATACACATTTTTCTGTTTGATCTTAATCTTATCTGCAATTTAGATCTTTCGGGGATGTACAAAAACCTTCCCATTTGGGGGGGTTAGAAATGATGCCTTAAACTCTGCAGTGCCCTCGTCCCAGTGCTGGATTTCTGACTCTCTCTGTAGAGGGTTTAGACTAACACATCTTGAATAAACCCTCTGGACTTGCAGAGTATTTGCTTATGTGTGGAAGAGCCTAGCGGATGAATTTGATACCCACACTCGAGTGACTTGTGGATCATTTTTCAAAGCGCCTCGAAGCAAGTGACGGTGCTGTTTGCCCTCTGCGGTGTGCCCGGCTCGGCCACAGCGTGCAGCTGCGGGGGAGATGTGCCCCCGGCTCTGGCAGCCCCAGCAGGCGGGGGAGATACGCGGGCTGCGTCTCCACCGCCCGGGAACATCTTGGTGAGTGTGTAGTGGGCAATCTGGAGATGAGACTGCAGCCTGGATGGGTACTGCGTTACACGTGGGGGCAGTGCAGAAAGAGGAACTGTGGAGCTGCTGTGGGAGCCTGCGGGAGGAGCCGGGCTTGCTGAGCTGTGCTGCAGCCAGGCACGCAGCGGGGAAGCTCTCACTGCCGGCTGCAAACACAGTGCTCTGCCACTGCGGTTACCCACTTCAAGGTAGAGCTGCTGAGCAAGTGATGGACCCGCAGATAAATACTCTGGGCTGGGAGCCTCTAGTGTGTGATCCCGGTGTAGCTCTGGGCAGGCTTAGCGCTCGCCAGACGTGCTGCACGCAGAGCTGAGCCAAGCAGAGAACAGATTCTGAGCCACGCCGGTGGCCCTGTGCGCTCTGCGCCACAGCGGTGCCTTGCCCAGAGGTCAGCGCAGCGAGGAAAATGGTGCAGAATGCAATTTGGGCATGAGATCAGGGAGCAGGAAGAGCTCCATTTCCCCACCTGATTAGGTGTTGTAAGCCACTCCTAGCCATAAGCTGCAGTGATAAACACCAACGTGTGCCTCGTTCTTCACAGTGCACAGCACTTGCCTTAGTCCCTTTGCTTGCTGCCTCCTGCTTCCACGTAACTTTCTTCTCCCTTCCTCCAGCAACTCATATTTCTCCTCATTGCAGCAGACAATGGCATTGCAGCAGCCAGGAGCTAAGTACCTTTCATAATTGAGACAGCAAATAGGAAAGGAAGCAAATATCTGGGAAACCTAGAGGCAGGGTAGAAAAAAGGGATGGCTCACAGGGGATATCTGAGCAACTCCAGAGTCAAGTAAGGAATGCCCATGACAACAAAGAGGTTACAGGCAATTATCCTGCTGGAAGCCACTCCTGAAAACCAACATATAAAAATGGAAGTATTTTAGCTGGTATTTAGTGTAGCAAAACTTCCAGCCGTGTGTAAATTTCTTAATATAGGTGCTGTTGGCATCCAAGCAAATGAGTCCTTTCACTGGAATTCAGAGGCAAAATCCTTCACTCTAGTAATAGATGAGCACAGGAGTAACTCTGACATGGAGACAGGAATTGTTTGAGCTCTAGTCTGTTCCACGTACGGCTCCATCCATTGCATATAGCTTGCCTGTACCTTTCCATGTGAACACCTGCAGGCATTTTCTCTATTGCAAAACGCCTTTTGTTGTTAAACGTGTCTTGCTGCTCCTGAGTCTGCATCTCTTTGCTCTAAGCAAATGCTACTGCACTAATGGGACTTGTGCCGTTTGATTGCTGAGCCATAACCAGTCAGTCACTAGGGACCTGTCACAGCTGACTTCACATCTCTAAGAATAGTTACCTATATCCCATGTGGTGGACAGTCTCCACTCCTCTGGAGTCTTGGAAGTGCCTGTAGAAAGGTGCAGAGGGCTTGAAGGGCCAACAAAAGAAGACAGTGAGAGCAACAAATTCCTGTGTGCACCCTGAGAATGGGTACCTGCAGGGTAGAGCACTGCTGTAGATCTGTGGACAGCTTTGCAGAAGGTGAGGCAGTAGTGGATATCCAGTGGATGCAAGCTGCAATAACTGGTCTGCATGTCTTGGGTGGGGCAAACTGCCCTTGTGGGATTCCCCAAATGTAGATGGTGATTTTCTGTGAATGTCTGCATGAAGCAGGGTAGTATGGGAGGAGCTCATTAGGTAAAAGCTGAGGCTTTTGCCACCAGAGGGTGGTGCCTGCCCCCTTACCAAACGTCCCGGGACGGCAGTAGCCCATGGAACTGCCGGCAGCTCCCTCATCCCCGTTAGCCCACACTGCCCAGTGTTAATATGAGCCCTGCTGAGGCTTCCTAGCCATGAGCCCCACTTCCTCCCTGCACAACGAGGAGATGAGTAAGAATGAAGGAAAAAACGGGTTGTGAGAAAGCCCTGCTTTGGGCCAGCAGGGAGCATTAGAAACAGCGTGAGTCAGGAGCACGAAAGTCCAAAAAGGGAGAGTCGCAGAGTCCAAAAGCAGCTTGCAGTCAGCATGCACACAGGTCAGCTTTTCCCTCACACTCTGCTGAAGTACTGTTTCCTGTACAGTGCCAAACCAGGTGCTCAGCAGCTCGGCCATCTCATCTGCAAAGCTGCAGGCATTTAACTTCACGGTGTCTTCTGGATTGAGCACAACCAAGCCCTTTGCACCCAGAATAGGAAATGTGAGCTAGAAAACTCAGCAAAGTACTCCTCTGGTTCAAAAAATGTTTCTTCTCCAAGAAACAAAGTTTTACACAAGATATGTACGATTAAGCTGGGGAATAAGTAAGCCCACCAAGCTCAGGAAAAAAAGCTCCCAAAAAGAATGGAAAACAAATAAGTTAGATCACTTACTTAAGAGAAGAAATGCTGTTGGAACTGATATCCAGCTTGTTAATAAGGTCATTATGAAGTTGTGACAACGGAGTGGTTTCACCCAAGTTTTCCTGAGTTTTGCTGTTCTGCAGTGTCTTAAAAAAAAAAAAAAAAAAAAAAAAAAAAAGCTGAAGCAGGTCACATGATCGTTGAGAAACTACAGTCACATCCTGAGTAGTTACATTTGCAAACAGAAGTGCCCTTTTTTGGGTTTAAGTTCAATATATAAGCAAACCTGAAAATGTTTTGTGGAGAAGGTAGACAGCCAACAGTCACAGCCTGGTTCAGCTGTTTTGCTCTCTAAGGGGCCTTTAAACACTAACAGTTATTTTTACAAATTGAAAATGTCCTACCGTGGTGAATTTGTTTCTGCTGAGACCTTCTAAATCTGCGGATAAGCAAGTGGATTTTCTGTCTTAGAAGAAGAACCTTCTGAGGCATTCTCTTTCAGTATTGCCAGCTTTCTTATGAACTCAACTTGAATGATATCCTAATGTTTTGAGAAGAGCACTTATTTGAATATTTCCCTTTCATAATCAGCTTTTTCAGGAGCAGAGGAGAAGCAGCTCACTATGGCTGCTAAGCCATTGCAAGCCAGTTCCCAGACAGTAACTTCTGACTAAGAAAAATATCTCGATGTTCCTGGCCTATTTTGCGGTGTGAAGCATTGGTACAACTGACTGTGGCAGATGTCATAGAAAGTATTTGTTACTGCTTTGACCTGCAGTGAGTGTTGGTGTGCACATACACCTGTGTGTGTGTAGTTCATTTTTGCTCTTTCACTACTCCTGGTTCTCTATGAGGTCAGAGTTGGAAACACCAAAACCAAGAAAACAAAAATCTCTGCACCAGCTGGATGGAAAATGTCAGGATGCTTGTAAGAAACCTTCGGTGGCTTTGTACCTCATATGTTTCATCTACAAATGATCCCATGCTTTAAGGTTCCTGAAAACCTGTTATTGAAGGAATAGCAGAAATGTCAACTCTCTTGTTTAGTTTTGGGGTTTGGTGGTTGCTTTTTTATTGGGTGGGGTGGTTTTGTTTTATTTTGCTTTGTTGCTTCTTATTTTGTTTTTGTTGCTTCTCCTGGCCCAAATCAGAAATCTCAAGTAGTTTCTATATTTCAAAGAAGGAGCTAAGCATCTGAGTATTTGGCTGAAATTGCTAAAGCTGTTTGCTTTATTCCATTGCTACTTTTCCACGAATGCTTCAAAGAGCTTAGCTAGGTGACTGCACACAGCTGACTGCTTAAGCTTCACTGTTCTTGTTCACGGCATACCTCCAGTGAGGAAAAGCACTGACCAGAATAAGCCAGGCTTAATATAATCCTGCTTTGTCGTAGGTTTATTCTGATTCTTGACCAAACTGGGAAATGTGGTTTCAAGCACAGTCATCATTATCAGCCTTCTCTCTATCCTTCACCATCCAGCCACTGGGCAGGATATATATGTTTAATTAATTCTGCTTTTACCTTCGACCTGTAAATAGTGGGAGTAATGTCAGATTTATACGTTATATGAATAACAAGGATTTCTCAGGAGACCCTGTCTTGGTGAAAGAGGCTAACTGTAATTTTCAGCTGTGAGTAATTGTATATAATATAATCCTAAATGATTTTTCTTCTGTAATTTCATTAGAGTTTAGAAATTTAATTAGATTTTGAATCACTCTGAAATAAAGTAGCAAAACACCCAGAGACTAAGTGCAGTGGTTATTTTGTCCTCCGAGGCCAGAATTCTTGGTCTCAAATTGGCATGTGTTCATTAGGAGGAAGTTTGCAGAAGTTCTTGATATATTATTGTCTTTCAGAATGGACTCTGAATAGGTCTTTGGAGAGCATTAGAAGAGCACACAATTATTATACAGACTCTTTTTGAGGTTTAAGATCATCTGCCTTTCATATACTTAATAAAAATATGCCTCTAAAGTTGTTTAAGAAACTGTGGAGATAGGAAAGATGCTACTCCAGTGCCTCAGTGCTCTTCCTGGTTTATTAGCAACTCCAGTACCTGTGTATGATGATACAGAGAGGAGTTGTTTGCTTTACTTTAATGATTAGGTAGGTTTATGGTTATTTTTATTGCTACACATATGAACTGTCATGGTGGCTGTAATTAGAGACACACTAAAATGCTGTTCCTTCAATTCCATCTGAGGTTCAAAAGAAATCTGTCCTGGCCAACTTTGATTCTCTGAGGAATTAGTCCTATGGGCAAAAAATGGACTCAGATGGCACTGAACAGCACAAAGCCAAGACCAGTGCAGCAGCTTCTGATAGCATGGGGCACCAGGATAGTTGTGGGTTCAGAAAGGAGATTCTCTTAAAAGATGAAAAAAGGAAATGTGAAATGAAGAATTTCAGCAGGACAAATCAGACAAACTTAAAAAGCTCTTTCAATAATGGCAAGCCAACCTATTTGAAAATAAAGTAGTAAGTCCAATGCAATGGGATGCATGTCAGTCCTGAAGTGAAAAGCCAAAAAGAAACCCCCCCCCGGTGAGTAGAATGTTCTGCTACAGACTGACCCATGCAAACATTGCTGACTGACTCATGTCAACATCCTGTTGACAGGATGCCAGCATCCTCAGTGTTTGCCACTGCAGGCCGACATGGAGTGAAACAATTCCTTGGTCGGATCCAAGGGGTCATTTCCTTTTCTTCATTAACAGCTCTCGATGAGAGCTCATCATCACACAAATCCAGTCCTTGGGCTCAAATATATGCTTTCAGAGTGTGGCCAAGTTAATCTTGAGTCCAATTGAAAAGAAAGAAGAAAGATCGAAAGATTTTGTGCACTTTGCTTGATAGGTGCCAATGGTGAATAGACAACCTCAGGCAGCCTGCTGTGTGTGGATGTGCTGCCTTCCATTAACATGCCATGTCACATCATGGGACAAAATGAAGAAAACATGTTCAGGCTGGTTACTGCCAAAAAATCAAGGTGCTTTTGCTATGGGCATCCAGAACAAATGGAAACTATGCTTGAAAACTCACAGCTGCTCTTCCTTTGCTATTTTCTCCATCACCCCCTCTGTCAGGACTCTGAGCTGCTGGGACAACTGGAAGGGATTCCATGTCACAGCAAGCAGCAGAATCACAGATGTCGGGTGTGTTAACAAAGGGAAACACGCCTGCACCAGCTATGTAATGCTTTCCTGCCTTGACATTAAGGAATATTGTGGGAAACCATTCAGCATTTCAGCCTTGCTCCTTTTTTATTCCCCTCCATCTCTCTTTCCTTTTCCGCGTAAAGCAATGTATTATGTTACAGAGGTGCTGATACATTTTAAAAACGTGTTTTCTGGATTTTACTTGAGGGTCTCTATAGCTTGGCCCTATTACCAGCTCAGAGAGGTGCAAGGAGGCAAAGAAAAAAGCCTTGGGACATGTACTCAGGTCTCTTGTGTACATCAGGAAAGACAGTGCTGAAGTAGTCTCTACATTGTTTATGTCATTGCTGAAATCTTTTTGAGAGAGCAGCTGGAGGAGGAGATTCTTCCACCGATCATATATTCTCCGAAGCACTGTAAGTCCCAGTGAAGATACTGTAGTGTTTTTAAAAGTGCCAGAGGAACTGGGATGCTACAGGAGGAAGAAACAATCCCAAAGCTGATGAAAGAAGTCCTTGTGGGAGAGTTTGGCTCTCTGAGCAGTGAGTGTTGGACTGGGTGACCCTAAATGAAGGGCTCCAGTATTCACTGGATGATATTGTCTGGTTCTCTGGTTATCTTGGTCACCAGAGGGGTGTTGGTTGATAAAGTTCCTTTACTGAGGCAGCACTGCTGGAATTTTTCCTATGTAGGTTTTCACACGGCATGAACAAAACATGCCAGGCAGCCTGGCTTTGTCATTGTTGCATATTCTGGTACACTCAGCTGTGTCTTAAAATACCTTTGACGTGTATGATGATAACTTAGAAAGTTCCTAAGCAACCTCTGAAAATGTCTGGGTGCTTACTCTCTGAAGGTGGTGTGTGTTGTGGAGGAGCAAAATGCAGTGGTTGGGATGTTTCGGAGCAAGAGAAAAGGGTAAAGTGTGTCCAGTTTCCATCCAATATTCTTCCATCTCCTGTCCGTCTGTATTCTGTATAAGCATGTCGGACTTTATTAAAGGGAAACCATGGTGAGTTTCCTCCAAATTATCTACTAAAGAGCATAGGTGTTGGAGTAGCAGAAATTTTTTTTGTCTCTCCTGTTCCAGGTGTAAAATAGGATTTTCAACAGAATAAATCTTCCAAGAAAATACGCCGTAAATGTGGAAAGGTTGAGCGTCTTTCCGAGGAATGAACGCCTGAAAAACACCAGTTGTTCCTTTTTGCGAATGTAGATTCAGTGTCCCATAAAAGTGGTAATCCATGTAGTTCATGTCCCTGTTATGCCCTCTTGGCTGCGTCACCCGCTGAGTTGCATTCTCATGATGTGCTGTAACCAGAGGACAGAATGATCCATTGCACTGGCACAGCAAAAATTTGATGCGTCCAGGGAATTTTTTTCTTTTGCTAGTCAATTCAACCATCAAAAGAGGGGACATGAAATGTGAGATATGTAACTTCCACAAGAAAGCCTGGTAAGTTTCTGGGTAGATGCGTTCAGCTGGTGGCTTTGGGTGTGGCTGTGTGAGTTTGTTTTAGTGATAAGGAAGCATTTCAAGCCAGTCAAGGGCAGCTGTGACTAGTGAATAGTGGACGAACGGACTCCTACAGCACATTTATATTATTCCTTGCATGTACATCTTGCACTTTACTTTTGAAATCCTGTTGTCAGAAGCCAATTTTGAATGTACATAGAGCAGAGCTACTTGAACAAGCCAAGCAGTTCCTAGTCAAAGTAATTGCCACTTACTTTCTTTATAATATGATCAATGCTGGTGACATGACATTAGACCTAACTGCATCCCATTTTGGTGCTAGCGAATATTTGCACTTACACAAGGCCTTGAAGAAGCTGGGACTTCTCTTGAGATAAAGCAGATGTTGCATCTTTAATGGAATGTAATAGGCTGATTCCCTTCTTTGGGATTAGAATTGTGTGGTTTTTCTCCTTTTACATCTAACAAACACCAAAAAGCATTAAAAGTCTTTAGACATTTTCATAAACACCAAGTTAAAATAAAATGAGCATTTGGCATTCATTTCCATGCAGATTCCCTCCAAATACATTACATCATCTGCGTGTGAAAACAGTCCTTTTGCTCATGTGCATGGTGCTCTGGAAAGCTGAAAGCTTTCAGCCTCTGACAGAGGCTTTCAAAAATCTCATCTCTGCATGATGGGGCTGTGTCTGCCAAAGTGAGTGGAAAGATATTTATGGACAAAGGAAGAAAGGCACCAAAATTCAAATTTAGATAGCTGAAATAGGAGAGTTAAATATGTTTCTAGTTACCTCCCTGCTTTCTTTAAGCCCTTATATATAGATATAAGGTTGTAAAAACCTGTTTTAACTACTTCAGCAGGAATTTAAGTGCTTACATTATGGTTTAAGATAGTTAGAATCTTAGAATCTTATAGGATCTAACCTATGTTGTCTTTCTGATGGATGAGGCCCAAAGTCTTTCCTATGGAGGCAGTGTTAATGATAGGCAATTAGCAGAAACAGCATCTCAGTGCATAGGCACTTTGCTAGTAAAATCATCACTATGCGTGATCCAGTGACAGCCAAGGCATTCAGCTTTTACTCTGTACTAATGTCTGCCTACATCACAGCCCAAATTAATCTTAGGGGAGGGATCTAAAACAAGACTGCATTTCTCACCGAATCCTTGCAGCGTCCCAAGTTCTGGTAGATGACATTCCCCTGCATTGTCCATCTCTGTTCAGCTTTCAGACTCCTACACCCCTGGTTCCCCTCACACAGAGCACTTTGTGAACTAGATTAATTTGAAGATATCCTTGAAAGCTTTATGTGGTGGACAACAAATGTGAGGCGGTCACTGATGGCAGCTTATGTAAAGTTAACATGTTCTTTGGTCTCATTGCTCTGTAGAAATCAAGACCTTGACCATAACATGTTTCTTGATTTCCTTCCCCTTGTTTGTCACTGTCCTTGTTTATCAGTCTAGAGCATATCAGATGGACCAGGTCAGGGCCAATGTGGGATTGCTTAAAGATGTTGACGCCATGGGGGGAAGCAGCAGAACCAGCATGTGAAGTATTCAGGGGCTGACTTTGAACTATGTGAATTTGTGATATGCAGGCTGCACCAGGAGAGGGAATGTGAGGTTACTGCAGTCACTCAAGCCTGTGAAGATATTTGTCATTCCAAAACTATGCTGTTGAGGGCTTTGCTTGAGGGGGAACATCAGGGAGGGTAAAATAGAAAGTGGAATGTAGGTTCTCAGGATTGCTATTAAGAGGCACAAGTGACATCATGGCAAAGTCATCTACTTCTCCCCCAGGAAAAAGGTGGAAACAGTACACACAACCATACCCCAGATCTCCTGGTGTGAATTTTGCAGGGTTTGTATAAATCTGTTCATTGTACTTGGATATAATCTTAGGTTGGGACTCCTGTGTTCAAGGGAAATCTGAAGTGCACTCTTGCCTCTCTTGGGCTCCTGTTCTCTCTGTGGGCTTGCTGGCACCTGAGCCTGGCCCATGTAAACCAAGTCTCTTCATGGGTTCAGCAAAGCAAGGGTTTGCAGGATGAGGAGTGAGGAAGAGATCACATCTACATGTCCATGTTTTGGCTGCAGAAAATCAAAAGCATCCCCTTTTGGTGATGAGTATCCTTAAATGCCACCATCCACTACTGGGATGCCAGGGTGAGTGGTCTTTGCAGAGGTGCCGCTCCTCCAGCCTGTGGGGCTATTTCTGCCTGTAGCTCAGAGCTCTAGGTTCTGCCTGGCAGCCTTTCTGTAAAGCATTTCAGCTTGTTTTGTTCCCCAGTGCTGAACAGACAGGAGCCATCTGCCATCTCTGCAGTGCCTGTGCAGAAGTCCCTGTGTCCCACAGCTGCCAGCACCGACTGTGGGTGGGTTTGGCTCTGCTGGGAGTTCCATGCTCTTCATTGTCCAACAGCCTCTCTCTGCCTCCCACCATGAAACACCACAGCAGGGGCATTTCTGAGGGTCTTCGCTGGCATAGGTTGAATAGACTGATACCTAGATGTCATATTCGAAAATAATTTTTCATGTCCAGTGATTAATTTTTACTTTTACAGCATTTTTCCGTATTTTTTCTTCTCCTTGACTATCTAAGGAAGTCATGCCTTGATAACACCTGCCTGGAAATGCAGGCTGGGCTGGAACTGATGTCCTCTTGACTTGCTTGGATCCATTCTCATCTCTTGGGATCGTCAGTATTAGTTGTCTCTTTTCTCCTTTTTTGAGCTTTTGCCTTTTCCTGTCCAGACCTTTGGCTGTACTATCACCTAGCAGTGAATGCAGATGCAGCAGAGATTTTTCAAAATTTATTTCCTGGATGCCCAAAGATGGACAAAACTAATAAAAACCCGAGTCAGCACCTGCTATAGTGGTGGGAAATTTCTGACTTGAAAATGGAAGATTTTTCAGTGATCCACATGTTCACATGGTCTGACACTGAGATTAAGGGAGGCAAGGGTCCATTTGGTAGCATCATAGAATGGTTTGGGTAGGCAAGAACCTTAGAGATCTAGTTTCAACCTTCCTGCAATGGGCAGGGACACCTTTCAGTAGACCATCAGAGTCCCATCCAGCCTGAGCTTGAACATTTGCAGGGATGGGGCATCTGCAACTTCCCTGGACAATTCCTCCCAGTGCCTCATCAGTTCCAGTGCCTCACCAGTTCCAGTGCCTCACCTATCATGTTTCTTTGGCACTCGACTGTCTAAGGCATGTAGGAAAAATTCTAGTCTGAGTTACATGTGTACAGTTTAGTGTGTCACTACTTTAGTATCTTACTCTGTTTTCTCTGTGACTGAAGGATTTTTAAATTTCTCAAGTCACCAGTAGGACCCCAATCCAGCAACATTTAGACAACATTAGTAAAATTAAAAGGTATCTTTTGTCTGTGAGGACTCTCCCCCACAAAATCCTTCATGATCACCATTAAGAGGCCATTCCTTCCCCTGGCAGCCTTTACTGGGGTGAAATACAAGCACTGTTGCCAGCACTTACCATGGATAATTAACAGCTTTGTTGGGGCTTCAGTATTTACTTGAAATTCCAAGGATGCAAGACTTAGGGAAGCCCAATCTGATCATTATTCACTTCTGAGACAAATATCTATGGAACAGGTTAATATAGTCCCTGGCTTCTGTGTGAAGCTGGGGTCTGAGGGGGGTTGGGATGTCGGGAGGCCATGGGGAAAGGACAGTATCAGAAGTGAGAAGAGTTGAATAGCTGTAGGAGGATGCTGATGGCCACAGAACAGGGGCAGGGACACCTTCTTTGGCTACAGCAGAAGTGGCATCACATGTTAAAGAAGAAAGGAAATGCAAAACTGAGGGTCACGCTTAAACTACGGACTATGAAGTGCCATGTCTGGGGGTGGGCATAGAGGGGCTGATGAGTAGATATATTTTGTAAAGTGTATTTGAGGGCTCTTAGGCTAAGGAAATTTTAGATGAAGTTTCAAATGTCAGGTCAGACAAGGGGACAGAGGTATAACATAGCAGCAATGTTAGTGTGAGCAGAGACCCAGTAAAAGGGCTTGGCTCATTCTACAGAGCTACAAAGCTCATGCAGCGTTTTCCAAAGAAGCCCTCTAGCAGACAGACACCTCTTGCAGTTGCGTGCCATGGACTGGGCATCCATATCTCCTTGGCTCTTCAGACTATCCTCGTCTCTTCAGTGAGCTCTTGCTATCCCACCTGGTGTGATAAAAGAAACTGCTAAAACTGGAGGCTGCTGAATGTTATGCTGCCTCTACTCAAATCTCTAATGAGCTCCTCCTTGTAGCTCTAGGTTTAATTAGTTTTCATTGCAATATTAATGATCCAAACAAACCATTTTAACTTTCCTGTTGCACAGCTGGAATCTTCTTATTTAGTATTGTACTCTATAAGGGAATCACACCAACTTCCTTTCCCCTCCCCCATTTCTGCTATTAATATGCGTTAAAATCACAGTCTCGCTGGCATAGAATTTCAGACCTGCTATAAAACTCTAATAATTTCTAAAAATGGCAAGGCTGAACTAATGACAGAGCCTTATCCAAATAATGCAAAGACAGATTTCTCCTAGAGTTTGATGGAAGTGATGATTAATACTTCATTTATTTATTTACAGTCTATCAGCATTTAGAACAATTTGCTCATTCCTTTGAGCCTGCATAAAATCTCTCTTGAACTCCATGGTATTAGAGCAGAAATGCCTAATCTGTTAATCTTCAGCAAAAATGCCTACTTTTTCTCTTTATTTTCCCCTGAGGAGAAGGGCCCTTCCCAATGTATGTCTGAAGACTGCACAGCTCAAAGTCTTTCCCTATCACATGGACTAGGTGCATCTCACATTTCCCTCTGAAATCCCTGATAGTGAGGATTTAGAGGAGAGTCTTTGTTGCTCTCTGGTGTGTTTCACTTCCTGGACTCACTCTGACTTGTGGAGACTGAAATAAATTGGATTGTAGATAATCTGGGTATCTTCCTGTTGAAGGATGCTAGAGAAGACGACTCTCTGAAGGCCTGGCCTGGAATCTTGCCAGCACCTTCTCCTTTCTAAGCCATAGAAATAATGGAAAAGTTGGTAGCAAGAAACCTCCAGAGCTTCTTGCTTAAACTCCTTCTCGGAGCTGGTCTGTTGCTGACACCAGTTTTGGCTTTGTCCTGTTTAGAAAGGGATGTTTTCTAGGAGCTGGAAGAGCTGTGCTCTGCAGAAAGGCTGTCAGCAGCTGGATAAAAGGATTTTCCAGCTATACTGCACAAGAGAGGTCAAGATACAACTGTGAGAGTGCAAAAGAGATTTAGTACCACTTGCAAAAAGTAATTTTCATTGGGACTTACTCTCATAAGTGCTCACATTGTTTTTGAAAATAGGACTTTGGAGTGGGACCGTGAAGATAAAGGGATGCTATGTGATTGCTTGCTGTGTCATTGCCTGCAGGGTCTAAGTTCAAGAGAGCAACAAGTGACTTGATTGCAGAGCACCATCCCCATGGCCCAGGCAGTGGAGAGCTGGAAGTGCCTCCCCTGGAGCCCCTGCTCTGGGGGCCTGATGTAGGCAGTGTTCCCTCCTGCACAACTCACCCCTTCTGCAAGAGACCTGTCCTCACAGAGCACTTTCCTTTAGGAAGTCATCGAGCCAGGTGGGAGCTAAACTCACAATTCTATCCTAAAATCAAGCATTTATGGCACCATAGATTTGCTTGGAAACTAAAGCAATTCAGTAAATGCAGGAAAATAGTTGCACTGTCAAGGTCTCCTCTGGCTGCTGTTGGTGTTGGGAGAATCATCCAGGAGAGAGGTTGGGTACTGAGGGTCAGGACTTGCCAGGGCTTTCTCCAGCTGTGTAGTATTGTGAAAATAAAACTTTCTACCTCCATCTATCTGTGTTTAAATACCATTTTTTTCTGCCTCTCTGCCTGAATAGCGACTTTTAATGTGTGGGTATCTTGGCTGATGGGATTCACAGCCCATTTTCTTAACTTCTGTGATCTCACAGGGGAAAGACTTTATTGTGTGGAACTTTCTGCAGCAGAAGTTTATTGAAGATTTTTACCAGTGAGCTGATTTCACTAATGCTCTTGTGGTGGTTTACTTCATATTTGTCATTCATTCATTGCATGGGAGTGTAAGGGTGAATGGTGACCTACAAAAGCACACTGTCAACAGTTGACAGGTGTTTGTCCGAAGTGCTCCTGCTGTGAAGTTGTAGATCACTAACTTGTTTGCTCCCATGTGGGAAAAAACAAGAGCATATGTTATCCCTTCAGAAATCGTGAGAGTAGGTGGGGTAGAGGAGCACCCAGGGAAATGAAGGATGCTATCTCCTTGCTCATCTGCAAAAAAGTGGAGATAAGCTTCACGTGAGCTGAAAGCACTATCAGAATCATATCCTGACACTGTGACAGGGTTATACAGCCTGCACCCACAGGAATGTGTGGCAGCATGGAGGATACAGGAAGCACAGCTCCTGGCTGGGCTGTGCCCACGTTGGGAAGGACACTATCAAGAAACGTAACAGCAACAGGGAGATAACTTCCCTGAGGTTTCATGTCACCAGAGTTGCCTTTAGTGTTTTGTTGCAGTTCACAATACCACAGCATGAAAATGAGCAGCTAAATGCACTTCTTACTCTAAATGCAACTGTTATTTAAGATTTAAATTAGTAAGATCTCTTATCACTGTCAGGTAGCCACATCTTACCACACAAATATCTCCCTTACTTTGTTTCTAGGGGCTTATTTTCTTCCCTTAGCTGCCAACATAATTGTGTGTGGTTTCTTTCTCACTCAGTTCCGCCAGAAAGATGAAGTTTAGTTTAAGTTCTCATCAGGAGGACTTTCAGTCTGTTCTGTTTCTTCAGAATCACACCTGGGGCATCCAAAGATGCCGGCAAGACCCGGAGAGAGAAGGTGGGGCATTAAGGTTAAGCCAGAAAAGTGCTGGGTACTAAAACCCTCACTAGCTTGGCAGCAATCAGCACAGCATGTGGAATTGCAGTTTCAGTGACCTGCTCTGCTCTTTCTTCAGCCAGTAGCCCCTTAGTCAAAATACTGCTGTAAAGCTAAATCAAAGTGATTATACTGAGGGATGGATCTGCTTTAACAGAATAGTTTTCTAAATTGAATTAAATTGCTGTTCAAAGTGTACTTCCTTCAGTGACAGAAGTGTGATTTTACCTCTTTCTATTCCTGATATCTCTGCAGAACTGAGCCACCTGAAAGGGGACAGCTTCATGTCTCTCCATAGCTGGGCATTTCCACTAAAACCAAGCCAACTTTTGATAGAAAAATGTATATTTTCAGTGATGTTTAAATTAAGAGCCTTGAGTGACTTTCTGCTCCCAGACTAAATCACATGGCACTTAGAGAAACATCATTTTATCTCATACCCGAGCACACCTTTCATTGCTGGTGCTGACAGCATCTCTTAAAGACACAAGACTTCAGGAGACCAGATGCTTTATAATATTTCTATTTGCTTGGCACTTTGAACCTTTGCAACACCAGCCAGCTTCAGGTTTTTCTTCAGCAGCTGTGAATGTAACTCACAGTTTTGGGGTGACTGAGGTCTGATAGCCTTATGTAGAAACCATTTAATAGCACTTTTCTCCCTTTAAATGGAAGAATCATTTCTTGTGCTAAAAGAAATGCTAAAATTGATATGTTTTGGGCATAAGTTGGTGTTGCTGCATTAAATTCTGAATCTTGTCTCCCAACAGAAGCATGAGGGCCAGCAACCTTGCCTTAGGTACAGGCACACTGAAAGAGAAAATCCCAGACATTCACTTGCAATTTCAGCAAGGGCATTTCTGAAGACAAATAATACTGCAGGAGCTAGTTGCATTTATGGTTGGTCATGAATAAATAATAATTATATTAAAGGTGTAGGGTTGACTGGGCAGGCTTCCTATTCTGGAATTGGAATCTCCTCTTAAAATCTTTAGCCATTTGGCTTGTGATTGAAAGCTGCATGATGTTTCCACATTGGAGCTCATTGCAGGGAAAAGATTAAAGCTGTCAGTTGTTCCAAAAGCTAATGGAGACATTAAAAATATAGCAGCTTACTGGGGAGAAAACAGGGTGTGTGGGGAACACGTGTTGCTAGCATATGCTGTAACTGGACTGTAAGTGGTCTCCACATATTCATGAATGATGGCTGACCTCTACTCTGCTAGGGCACATGTGTGCACGTCCGTCATGACAACACACTCTGAACTTACTCCACCAGAGGCTCTTGGGAACATAATCCCCATATCTGTCTCCAAATATAACTCTGCTGGTCTGCAATATAAGGCAGTGGGGAGAGCTGCTGCATTGAGGAGCCATTTGGAAAGTGCTGCAGTGATATTCACAGAGATCTCTATGCCTAGTTGATGACCTTCTTCACTAAGAGGCAAATGTCTGCAGCTTGTAAAAGAAAAAGATGCCTCTGAATGCCTTTCCACTTTTAAAAGCTCCTGAGTGCCGGCTCAGCAGAGCAAGTGAAAGCCACAAGTGGCAGCACTTACTGTACCTGTACTGTATGAATGTATGCAGCCATACATCTGGACAAGGAGGCTTGTCCCAAGCAGGGCACTGGGAAAAATTCTTGGAGCTGCCTCCAGCTTAGAGCTAGAGCTTTGACCTGAGCCAAACCACTAACTAGGCACTGTTTCAAAGTCAGTTCCTGTGGAAATAAGGCCAGCAACACGTCTCTGCCTCAGTGTCCTCCTTTTTAATCTGTTTGTAAAACAAGACTGCAGAACAGTTCATAAGGGATTAGGAAAGACTCATTCATTTGTATTTAAAGAACATCAGGATCCTTGGAGAAAAGTTCCTTATTAGAGCAATAATGAATACAAAAAATAATAACAATTCTGTTATCACTGGGAAATTGCAGGGATTTGGTCAGCATCACTTGACTATAGCTTTATTTGTCCTGTGGACTACAATAAAAGAACAAATCATCCTCTCTAAGTATTTTTGAATATGGAGGATGAAAATTATATATTGCAATCTTTTAAAAGAAAATTAAAACTTTAACTCTGAGGTGTGTGTAATAAAATGGCACTTTAATTCTCTAGTGTGCCATGCAGGCTTCTTCTGTTAATTTATTCCCTTCTTTTCTTTTTGTGCTTCATGTAATATTCTGAAGTTATTAATGTGGCAATATATTTGACCACAAAAACCTGCCTTCTAGTGTTGTTAAGATTGTGAATTAACTCCACAATGGAAGGCATTTCTGACTTCAAGGCAAAGAGATCATGCTTGAGATAAAATGATTAACAACATTACAGATATGCAAGAACTTTTAGCAGAAGGTTTTCCCAGGTGTCTTGCCATTATATGTGTATAGGCTTAGGTCTGTCAAGCCTGTGGGACTCCAGCTGTCAGTATTGTGTCTCTGTGGTGCAGACACCTGTGAACACCACACCTGAGCTGCTGCAACCCCTGGGACACAGCATGATTCCCCCTGAACAGCACTGCAAGCACTGGTGTGCTTGGGATACCTTCCAATGCCCAGTGAGGGTGCTAGGTGCCAGGCTGGGGTCCCTGCATCACACCTCCCACTACAGCACACGCTGCAGAACTCACTTCATAAGGAGGCACCTCAGCCCTTAAATGACTGGTATGTCATCTGTCTTAGCTGGGTAACCAAAACCCAGCAGCAGCCAACAGAAAGGAATTTGGTGGGATGAGTTCAGTTCAGTGCAATTTAAACCATATCTTCATAATTCTACAAATACTTCCAGAACTAAGATGTGGTCCTAGAAAGGTCCCATCAATTTCATTTGTATCTCTGAGCTGCATCATCCAAGGCTGACACTGCACCTTCTGGTGATTGTTGCATAATGCCTGGACATTACCAGTGCCGGCCTAGGTTGTAGGTACCTGAAAATATCTCTTCTCATCTGACTCATTCCCTTATCACTGTATTTAGGCACTTCTAGGACTCATCCTGCATCAGTGGTACGGTTTACACTCAAAGCACAGTGTAATTAATGGGCACAAGTTCAGGACTCCCTCTCTGTGAGGTTTTGGCAATGAAAGGCAAAAATTGGGGAACACTAGGTTTTTTGCTAGGGGTAGTGGCTAGGATTAGTATCAGGCACAAGGAAAGAGAGTAGTTAAGGAGAAGCTAAACTGAAACTGTGCATTCTACACACAGCATCAGAGTTACTGAGGCCTCAGCTCTGCTGTGGATGTAGCATGCACTCCTGGGGCAGCCTGGAGAGGCTCTCTTGGCAGAGGGCTATAAGGAGCAGGGTTTTCCATAATGCTGTGTTGGCTCTGGTCTGTGTGTCTCTGGTCTGTGTTGGCTCTGGTCTGTGTGTCTCCATGCTGGTGGGCCACACTCATGCCTCCAAAATGTCTGCTTCGTGCTCAGCAGTTACAAAGGCACACATACGACTGGGAAAGGACCAAGAATAGTGTTGTGTCCTCACATTAATCCATTCTGAATACTGTCTATGGTGTTTGCTGTCACCTCAAAACAGTTGTAAGAGTAGATTAAAGAAGGTCCAGAGAGTAGAAGTGCAGAGCAATGCAGAATATTTTCTTCCATCAAAAAGACCATCGGCTCCAGTGCTGTTGTGTGAGCCTTCACTTGATACCTGAGCTCCCTGACTCTTGGCACAAGCAAAAGAGTGGTTGGTTGGTGTTGTCTTTGCCAAGAGCCAGGCAGAAACAGGTTGCATCACCCTAGCCCTTTGCTGAATTTCTTCTGGAGAAGAATGAGGTAAAGTTAAGGTGAATTTTTCACTCAGTGAAGAAGAATTGAACTATAACTACTCACTCCCCTCACTGCTTCCAGGCAGAGAGCCGCTGAAGTGGGGTCAAGCCATGGCCATCCTCCCCTCTGTCCCCCAATCCTTGTGCTCAGCACACTGAGAGATGAGCACATGCACTTTTTCCAGGGCTGTCAAATGAACAGTGAAAGGAAACAGACTTCAAGACTCATTTAATTGGAAAAGAGCACCTGTCTTTTTAGGCGAAGGCAGTGTTTGCTTGTCACTCCTGTCAACAGCTTGGGCTCTGCCCAGAAGGCTTTTTAGGCACCTGAGTGTGTTAGGGGGAGCTGTGAAGTCATGATGCAGCACACAGAGTGCTGGCAGCCCTGGGGCAAGGGGAGGTGGGTTCAGTGTCAGCGCTGGGCTATCACTGCCAGCACCACTCAGCACCCCTGGCTCGCTCCAGATGCTGTGGCCTGGCCATCTCACACTGTCCCAGTCATGGTGGGGGAAGGAGGGCCTTGGTATGGGCAGATTTTCTCTGTGCAGAAAACTGGGTATGCATCTCTTTAGTTCTGCTTTCTGGGTGAAATGCTATTTCCTGACTAATTATGAAATGAAATACAAACCTGCCTGCACTGCGTATATGAACTTGTCTTGCTCAAATTTGCCAGCAGTTTCAGTGTCCACCAGCTCTCTCCCTCTTTCCAGCCTAGCTCTGAAATCCTGCTGCATTGCAGAGGTCAGGAATGACACTCAAGTCTTAGGGCAAAGGTTGGTTGGGATGTGGTGCATGCCCAGCACCAAGGGCGTGACAGGGCTATGCACAGGGCTTCTCCAGCAGGGTGACAGCTCAGCGTAGTTTGCTTTGGAAGGTTGGAAGAAAGTGACTTAGAGGAGAATACTTAATTTGTTTAGGTGCCTTTGATTTGATCCTATGAAATCATAATCTGTTCATATTTCCTGCTGGAAAATTCACAAGGCATATACAGAAATAGAACCACACCTCAAATTTTAGAGGAAAAACAATGACTTTGCTTTTACTTCTGCTCCTAGTTATCCCTTTATTCTTTTCTTAACTTTTTAGGACTTTGTCATTATCACTACTCCCTTTAAATCTCCTCTGGTGTGTGTTTCTTTTGTATTTCCTTGCTCAGGGGATCTTGGCCATTGCTGGGTTTCTGTCCCCTTTCTAGGGCCAGAGTCCTGCCACCTCTCTTCAGCTGTCTCACTGCTTGGTGCCTGGGCTAAGCTGCTCAGGAAGGCTCCTCTCTCGTCTGCCAGGTGTCCTGAGATTGGGATTCTTCCTTACAGGAAGAAGGGCATTTCAGGTATCCCAGAGGTGTCTGCTAACCTCCAGGGATGAGGAAAGGAGCCAAGATCAGTTTAAACTTGTAAAAGGCCAGCAGTGGGTGTGATGGATTTTGTCCACTGGATCTCACCTTCTTGCTCATACAGGATATTTGGCACTAGAGCTTTTCTCTACCTCACATTGTAAACTATTCATACATCCAATAGTGAAACAAGTGTTCTTAAGTGTCTCTGTCCCCTTAGGGTGAATTGTTGCATTCCTGTGCCCTTCCAATAATAATAAATAATATCTTCTATTTATAGAGCTTCAAAGTTTCCCAAAGAGCCACCTTTGAGATGGAACATACCAACAGTTAGTGCATAGCAACCCTAGACAACAACTTAAGACATATGAATGTATCCAGTTGAAGCTGAAGCTGAGATTTCTTTTGGCAGAAGATTATTGCAAAAGTTATTCATTATTATTGTTGTTGTTTATGCAGCTCTGGACCCAAGAGCAATAGGCACTTTTAAAATACTACCAGCAGTTAGAAAGAAGCACAAAGGAATTACAATCATACCACAGTAATTTGCAGAAGGCAGAATGTGCTAGTAAAAATCCTCCCTTGGAGGTTTTTCCATCTAGGACTCAGCATAAGCTGTTGAATAGTCCATAATGCCAGAAGAGGAGAAAGATGGCTTTTTCACAAGTTCCCAGTGTAAACTTTAGCATATAGTTTAGTTGCTCTGAAGGTAACAACATGACTACAAAGCATGTTGTAGGTGTTTAGGGGTGAGATCTGGAAAGAATTCCAATACAAGTATTTTATATGAATCTCTGTTTTGTAGGGTGATTTTATTCGAATTGACAGTGGTTGGGATTTTTTGTCTTAAGCAACAGGACCATGTATACACAGGCCTGGAGTACATAGGCCTGGATTTACAGATCATCTCTAAGTGCAAGGTTAGGTGTTTGCTCACTCTCGTACCGGCCACAGCAGAAACCACTGATAAACTGTGTGAATATTACTAAAATCACATGGACTTCACAAATTAATGTAGCTCAAATAGTAAGTAGAAGAACTGTGTGATTATATTGGAAGTATCTTGTAGAAGCAATGAGTCTGCAAATTATTTTTGAAGGAACTATGAAATTTCACTACTATTGACTACTACTACTATTCACTACTATTACATTGATGGCAAAATAAATGGTAGAGCTTGGAAAGGTGTAAGGGAAAATGTGAACCAGGACACTGGAATTAACCATTCATCAAGGTATCTAATGCTGAACAATACAAAAATATTTTTATTTAAACGGCGTTTCATTTTTATGCATTTTGATACACAGCACCCATTAATTGCTTTCTTTGTCTTTTCTGTTCTTGCACTGCTAGCATGGAAGTTTTGTATTTTTTTCCTTCCATTGTTTACCTAAAAATCTCTACCTTCTCAGAATGGGTAGAGATATTTTTTCAATGGAGATGTTTCACACTTGTCATGCTCAACTAGGCTGGAAAGGGACTGGTCCAAGATCTCTTTAGCATCCCTCCTGCGAGGACAGCACAAACTCCGTCTTTGAAGCAATAAGCAAGCAGAGCAGGTTCCAGCTCCCACTCATGTCTGTGGAGTGGTTTCTGTTGATTGGAGATGGCTCAGCTGCATATGCCAGGCTGCTTCTGCAGTAAACATCAATTTCCAAAATACCCAGCTTTCGTGTGCCATTTTGAAATGTCTGAGAGGCTACTGTCCTTCGATAGGACTGGAGTATTGAAATCAGAGGGACTTGCCATCCCAAGTGACATGGACACTGTTAAAATTGTTGCCAGTGGAGACATCAAGCCTTGCCTCTTTGTCCAGGCCTGCCTGCATACACAGTCATTTTATTAATGGATTTCAGATACACATTGGATATGGGAATTGCTGCTGTGTTTTGAAACAGCAATACTTTCTGTCACTAACTAAAAGATTGCAATGAAAATGCATTTCAAGCTTGCAGTGCTTAAATGCTTCAGTCTGTGCTGTGTAGTGAGTGTAAACCCTTCTGAAATCAAGGAGAATATCTGTATGAGTGTCATTATTGATCAGCTAAAAGCCTTGATTTTGTGAACATGTTGAGTTTTGTTCCTAAGAGAAGAGTCCCTAATCTCTGCAGGAAGATAATTAATCATGTACCTGTTTGTGTTAGCATTTTCACCAGTAATGATTCCATTATTGTTTTATATTTATCTTTTTTTGTCTAAAACACTTTTGTAAAGTTTAAAGGAAACCAGTTGTGACTTTTTTGAAAAGACAGTATTTCTCTTTATTCTCATTATATTTTTATTCAAATATTTGACATCATGCATTTTCTAATGAGTTTAGCAGACTAGAAACATTCAAAAAATGCCTGAAGGCAGTGGTTTATATGATCATAATTCAAACCACGTGCCTGTTCCTTAATGGAATGAGATTAAAGAATTATTCTGTTTGCATTTGTCAGTTTATTGATACCAGCCACTTTAGTACATTTCATACAGTGACTTTCAGTCCCAGGAATCACTTTACTGCTAGGACTAGTCTCTGATTACCTGGGACTCATCTAATTGATCATCATTAAGGGATTGTGACATAGTTTTTAGGCCTGGGGGAATTCTTAGGGTGTTTTCTGATGGTGTCTTCCTATCTACTCCACATATATCACTGACTCCATTTTCCGAGTTCAGCTACAGTGAAAGTATGAATATCCATCCCTGGATGCCCTGCTTGCCCGATTCCCTGGGCAGATTTTGCCATGGACCTTTCAGGCAGGTCCTGGGCTGTGTCAGGCAGCCCAGGTGTGGTGCAAGCAGAGGAGCTGGGAGCGATTCCTGCAGAGCAGCAGCACGATGCAGTTCTGTCTCTGAATGCTCTGTTTCGGTTTCCTCGCTTTTCTGCAGTGGTTGCTTTCCTCTTCTTCATTTGGCTCCTTTCTTCTCAGTCATTATTTAGCACTGTTCTGCAGAGAAGCACATTTGCTATCTTTCAGGCCAGGTTTTTAGCTGTTCTTGGCCTTGCTGTGTTAGCGTGAATTCCTCCCTCTAACGCTGATAATCTCACTGCTTGTTAATCTTCCATTCCTGACATTCAGCAAAACCTTGAACAATTGCACATTGGCTTTTTCTGAAAGGATGGGCATGAACTTCTCATTCTCTCTCTAGTGCTTTCTGGTTTACTGAATGCTGATTTTAGATTGCTTACTTTTCTTAAATGTGACTTAAAGTCATATCATTTTAGAGCAGTGGTATTATAATTACTTGGATTACTGGAATGAGAAATGCAAACAGCTGTGTTGCTTCTTGCAGTTAACTGGTGTGCTCTGATCTTCTGGGGGACTGGAAGCAGGTTAGGTAAGTGTGTTTGCTGTGGCTTGCATACTCCTGGTATCTCTTTTTCTGCCAAGGCATGCAAAAATGAAATATTTTCCAAAACCTTAGTGGTTTCCAATAATCCTTTCCTGAGAAGGATTCTGAGCTAGGGAGAAAGCTGGTTTGAGAAAGAGGAAGTGCAAATTTGAATTCCTTCCCTGTCTAATTCATAGCTGGGCTGAAACCTTTCTCCTAAACCAAGCTGGCCTCCCCTTCACTGTCCACTGGTGCTCCAGTACAAAACCATGCAGGGAGGCATTTTGCACTCCAGTATCTTCTGAACACATTTTTCAGGACTCTGAAGTTTTGAGATAATGCACACATGCTTTGATACTTCATTGACTGCTGAGTAATAAAATTATATTATAAAATTGTTTTCTTCTGCTGTGCTTCACTCTTTCTTCTTCTTGGCCCACAGAAAGTGTATTCTACAAACCAGAAAATGAAAACTCATTTAATTCAGGCAAATCATTAGACTATAACAAGTTTTTATCTTTTCTTTCTTCACCTCTTATCACCCAGAGATAAGCACACATTTGAACCGCAGTACCTCTGCAGTACCAGCTGAACTGCAGCGTAACACAACTTCCTCTCATAATGCAGCATACCACAACTTCCTCTTGTCATTTCCAGCATCTGGGGGGAGCCAACCCTGCTCACACTGCCCAAACCCCATCTTTCAGCTGTGAAGGAACCTGGGACAGGATAGGGATGGTGATTCTGTGGAAACTTGCATGGGAATTCATCCAATGTGTTGTGTAAAATGCAAAATACTGCATGAAATCTGGATGGAGGTGTGTGGGGCTGGAACAAATATCATAATGTCTGGTTCACCTTGTCTGTGGTGGGGTGAGAGAGTGCAAAGGACTCTGAGAGCAGCCATGTGACACCTCTGGAGGGACTAGACTTCTGGCTGCCTGGGCTCTCATACGATCCCCTAAAAATAGCCCCTTATGGTTCCCATCATTGTTTGTCCAGCTATTTTAATTAGCCTGTGGTCTCCAGTTTTTGCTTTGCAATTTGTAAGTGGGAAACATTTACACTAGGCCAGTAACCTCACATTCTTCCAACCTTTTCTGAAATTAGATGGATTATAGCTATGTTTATAAATTACCTAATGCATTTGGCCTAGTATCTCTAAATGTCACTGGCTTCTACATAATGTTTCTGATGAGAACTAATTTTTAGATCACTCAGATTATTTAGAGGTATTTTTTTCCCTCATCTGATATGTCACAAGTGTGCTCATTTCTTAAACTTGAGTTGAAAGACTGGTTTATTGCATGTCCCGGCACAGGCTGAACCTCTCCTGCAAATTGCCAAGTGCTGTCAGTTTTTGTTGACACATCCTGATGAGAAGGGAAAGATTTCCAAGGAAAATCAATGCCCAGAAGGCAGATAGGTACTTAGCATGTTTTTTGGCTATTTTAGGTAGTGCAAACCCTTTTAAAAATGGGCCCAGGTAGAAGAGTGCTTTGCAGGTTTAATCTTTACTTGTAGAGTAATTTAGCCATCTTCTACTGTTTAACATTCTCCATAGTTAGTTTCTTTTCTGCCACATCTATCTTCCATTCTTGGCAGAATGTTTAGTAGTGAAGCGATCATGCAAAAGCATCTTTCTGGGATTCTTTATGTGTGATCACTCTACATGAGGTGGCTGTGTTACTGCTAAAAGCATGACTGCTCCTGACTGAAAAGTCAGTTTGATTTGGGGGAAATAAGCAGGGTGCGGTTGTGATCGACATCCTTGCCAAAAGAGTCACTGAGGCTGTGTTTTTAGAGTCCTTCTAGTCTACATTCTGTTCCCAAAAGCCAAAAGAGAGATGCTGAGCCCCAGCCTGGAGCCATGGTCGGGCACTTCACAGAGTTTTAGGATGTGTGTTCCGGGCTGGAATCCAGACAAGTTGTTTCTGAGTCAGCTGAGTCTGAGTGCTATTGATGGCACAGCAGCAGGGACAGGAGATCAGGAGATCAGAAATTCTTTTAAAATTGCATTTAAGTTCTTATTCAAAGATGGACAAAAAGATGGTGGAACCAATGTCTGCCAGTGATCATAAATGCAGTCAAATCCAAAATGTAGCAAAGTTTGTTGGTTTCATAAGAAATCTGATTTCAGAAAAGAAACGTAGCAATTTTTTTAGGAAATAATATCTTTTACTACTTTCTGAGGGCAGGATGAAAATAATTTTGACATTTTATTATATTGAACTCCATATTATAAAATTATGAAAGATGAAATTAAGGAAATATTTCTTTTTCTTGAACTCTTCTCAGATTTCTTCTGGAGCTTCCTTTTGCAGAGACTTTTTACTTTGCAAGGCTTCAAAGCTTCAATAAGGACAAATAGGAAAAAAATACAAGGGCTTAAAAAAAATTCTCTCCTTGTCAGAATTCTAGGAGTCTGTGGAGTTGGGACCAATAAACTGCATCTTCTGGCAAGGTTTGAAGGAGTAGACCTGGAGAGAGGCTGTGGATGAATCCTGCATCTGTCTCATTGCACAAATTCTGCACAAGGGGGGGATAAGCAGCCTTTCCAGAAAGGTGGACAAATGGCCCCAAGGGGAGAGGCCATAGGACTGCCAGTGGTTCTCAGGTACAGGGGACCTTTATGTTCTCACCTACATTTTCTTAGCTGGGTCTTCCAGGATAGAATTTGGTTCAAACCAGGATGTGTAAGAGGCTGGACACAGACAGAGAAGAATATGACCTGTCATTTCCCCTGGTACCAGGTGCAGCACAGCCTGCATTGGCTGACAGGAGGTGCTGAGCAGAAAATGCAGCTTTGATCTTGTTCGCCTTTGGGAGAGAAAATACCTTTATCAATACTTCCCTGGTTCATGGCTTTTGTTTGGCTGATACGACCCTGAGGCTGCTCAGTCCAGCCAATGTTCTACACCCACCTGCACTCCTTGTCCAGTGCCCAGAGATCAAGTTATTTCACTCACCATGACAATAACCAACAAATCATTCAATCTGTGGCTGCCAGGTAAGAACTGAAGCTGCCTTGCTCTGCTGGACAAAAAGTGCTGTAAGCAAACAACTGAAAACTCAATATAGTCCTATAGCTCTCATGGGTTCCTAAATAGACCCCTTGCTTGTTAATGCCATGAGAATTATAAAACATTTAATTTCTACAACCAAAGCAGTTTGATGCTTGTGTTTCCTAGTCCAGGGTGATGTTTTCATTTCTGTTTATAATCAGTTCCACTTTTTGGTTTCCATGTACCAGGGACTTTTTGCATGTGATTGGTGCATTGACCCCTTGGGGTCTGCATACTGCTTCTCTGGGGTTTGCAGCTAAGGTAACAAAGGAAAAAGACTGTCTCTGTCAGTAGGGCAGAACTCCATTTATTTCCCTGGAGAAAGTGTTGGGATGGGATACAAATCAGAAAAAGCTGAAAGCTACTGTTCTTGCATAAGGCTCTCTTGTCAGAATTCTCAGCATTGCCAGGCATATGAAGTTTCAAGTGTGAGTGTGAAAGATGGAGTTCATTATGCATACAGACATACGTACATTTTCCATTGACACATTTGTGCAAATTGCATACTGTTTTCATACAAGTTTAAAATTTCAGTCCAAATTGCTGTTTACAAAAGTTCAGTGTGATCTGTTATTGCTCTGCATTCACTGAAAGGAACCAGCAGGAATTTTTGCTTTTTAAATTTCCTGGGAGCAGGATAACAACATCTAAGTGCCACTGGGTCGTGTTTGCTGTGTGGTTTTCAGTAATTTTCCCCAGAAGTGGTTTTATTTTAATGACAGGCCATCTGATCCCAGATTCGCATGTGAACACTGAATTAGCAAATATATCTATTTATTATCACCGTATTTGAATAAGCTTAATGCCTATCCCAAGATTTGAATCCTTTCAAAGCTGGAGTCTGTGAGCCACATTTATCCTGATAAATAGTGTTAACCCCAGCCGCTTTCGTGTGAGAGGCCTGTTTTGGATTTTGCAAGCAATCAGCCAACCTTCCTGCATTAGCAGTTACCATTTCCATAGGGATCTTTCTAGTTGCGATTCAGCCTCTCAGCAGTTCACAAGTTCAGGGCTTACAGAAAGCAGGGTTATACCTGCCTCTCTTCATAGACAGCAGAGATGTGTTTATTTTTAGCACAAGTATTCCAGAAATACATTCCTCCCCCCCTTTAGAAATGTGTGGGAGAGACAGACACACATACAGACAGTTTTGCCTATGTTAGTGGCAGTTGTTGCCCGAAAACTACTTTTTCCACTGTCCCCTGTAATCCCAAACATTTTTTTTCAGTGTGCACCAGTTCTCTCCAATGTCTCAGTCCATAGGTGGCATGACTCATGGTACACCAGACCTTTGTGCATAAGTGCTCCTACAGGTGCAGAGCGTGGGGAGCTGTTGGAACTGTGTAGTTCCAGGCCAGAACTTACACTTAGAAGTGCCCTGATGTTTGGCAAGACCAGCATTACGTTTGGCATGAGTTAGGAGAAACACTTGAGCACCAAAAGCCCATACCAGGACTTTAGGAGAGTCATCTTTGCAAAATCTTCCTGCTGGAATCTAATGTGAAAAAGACCCCTCTCTCAGGCTGGGAATTCAAAGCTGATGGTTGCTTTAGAGAAGGCAGGTCATTGTCCCTCAAAGAAGGGGCAAGCCCAGGCTGCTCTTGGATCTCAGGTACAAGTAGTTCATCACAAATGTCCTGGTGCTTGGAGATTCTCAGGCAGCAGATACTGCATGGGTTTTGCCTTGGTCATGATGTAGCAATGTAATTAGCAGCTCTTTTTAAAATGCAAATGACCACTGGGTTCATGTGGAGTCCTGCTCTGCCATGGAAGCAGGGGTTGGGTTGTAATTACAGGAGATCCTGCTCTTCATTTTGCTGTAGGCTGTGATTCAAGTCCAACGTGATGCTGAACCCCAGGAGTCCCATGACTGCAGTAAGGAACTGTGTGCACACAGCATGGCACAGGGTGCTATGCGTTGTTTACATCTGCCGTACAAAAACTCTGCTTGTTGACTTCATGGCATATTTCCCCCATTATCCAACATCCTAGTGCAGCGTGCCAAATGAAACCAAATGCTGGCATGTGCCTTCCAGGAGGATGGCTGGTCTTGTTTGCTTTGGAAGGACAGTGGAAGAGGTCCTTACTCCAAGAACACTAGCTACATTTGTCCAGCCTTGATGATGAAATGAGCTATTTATGAAAAAGCACCCATAGGACAGTAATGTGTTACTCGTGTGCATATGTACACAGTATTTTTAGTGATGACCCTAATAAACTCTTTGCCTCCCACCTGTAGGTACAAAACTGCAGTGCTCTGAGCTAGGATTCACTGGCAGCAGCGAACCCATGGCACAGCATTGCTTTCTGTATTAGCTATCTCTGAAGAATTACCAATGGCCAATCTGAATGTAAAAATAGCTGATGACTGTTTGTTTCATCTGTCTGTTACTCGACACCGCGTGGTTATTCCAATACGTATGTTTGCCTCTTCCCCACCATGATCTCCGTTTGGTTTCCCCTTGCCTGATAACTATTTAAATACATTTTACTAACTTTGGATTCCTTGCTCATTTCACTTCACCTGGCTGGGCAGGTCAGCGAGGGCTCAAGGGTTAGCTCCTCTACTTTTATAGTTTTATTTATTTTTCAGTCATCTTTTTTATTAAAATAACCATGTTCAGAAGAAGAGCCCGACACACATAAATAATGGGAACTGCTAATAGTAAGCAGGCTGCTCTAAAATGTGCTGGGGCTTTGACTTAAGGGAAGAAAGCACAGCCCTGCATTGTCCCTATCAGGAAACTGGAGCACAGAAGGTAAGGGGGAAGCATATGGGTGTTTTTAAAACAAGGAAATTGTGAAGAATGGTGGTTTCTAAGTGTGTGAATGTGTGTGCACTCAAGGATCAGTTGTGTGATTGATCAGATAGGAGAAATCCAACAGCTTTTAAATCTTTTCTTTAGTGATTGGAGGTAGAATGTCCTTTCATTTTGTCTAGCTTTTTTTTTTCTCAGAGAAATGCAGGATTGTCTCTGAAAGTCTGTGTGTGGAAAGAGACTTACACAGAGATTTGTTTGCAGTGATTACTGTTTATGACATGCAATTATTTTGCAAAGGGGCATGATCTTTTTAAAAGAGCACTAAATTGATATGAAGCTCCATTTAATTGTCTTGCACGTTGTGCTGTAAGCAGCTTTAAGGAAATATACATTAGTTTTACTTTCCAGATGATTACTGCTTACAGATAACTCTTAAAAACTTCAGTGATTTGTATAGAGTTTGGAAAGCATTTATGTTTCTTTTTTTGGAACAAATAGGAATAAAATAATTTAAATATTTTATAAAAAGTAATTACTATGCCACAGAGCCTGAAAAAGTAAGATAGTTCAAATACCTATGCAGTGCTAAGAGGCCACTATAAATGACTGTGACTATGACTTTTATCCAATTTTAATTATTGGAAGATTTCTTAAATGGCATAAGCTTTTCTGACTCCAGTTGTTGCAGAACTTCTTAGTCTGCTATCCCAAGGAACTGCATTTTATTAGTCTAGCAGCAGAACTCAGCAGCAAAAAAAGAACAGAAATCATTAAAATTGAGCCTGAGAAACCAAACTGCTTAGGCTTTTTAAAATGGCTTGTGAAGAGGCAATCTGATTAAATATGAATAGAGAAAATTTTACAGCAGCAGACCAGAGTGACTGGTTCACACTGACTTCGTACAGTGCCAGCTAGAGGGTTCCTCTCTAGTCCTTTGCCATTTCTGGGAGAGAGGCAGGGGAGAAGGAACAGAGAGACAAGATAAGAAGGACAAATAAGCTTTCTGGACAGGATCAAAGTCTGTGGTTCTCTTTCTTCACTTTTTCAAGGAACTGACCTTGTAAAAAGCAAATTTCCTCAGTTAATGCTTGCAGGATGAGGTCTGTGACAAATACTAAGAAGTAAAAGATTCCCAGTACACTGGAGCCCCAGCTACATTTCTCCATCCTTCCATGCCAGTCATTAGGAAGGTATTTATATATGCATTCTCAACTTAGTTACCAAAACAGTTGTAACTTGAAGGCCACAGCTGGGTGGAGGTTTGCAGGTGTAATTGCATCCCTGCACTGTAAACCAAAAACACACAGAAATTTTGCTCTGTAGCCTCTTGCTCCTACCTGCTTCTGTGAAATGCTTGTCTCACCTGTACTTGCATTACCAGAGCTGTGGAAAAGGTCCACAAAACTGTTAATCCCTCCAAGACCAGAAAAAAAGTCAACTAACCCTATGAGCCATGTTGGCAGAAAATACCACACATCTGTATCAGTCTTCCTTTAGTCCAGCTGAGTTTACACACAGGGAAAGTTGCTGGCAGAGGGAAATTCTGCAAGTGGTTTTTAGCTGCAGCCTTGCCTGCAGCTGGGGTGCCAGGTCACACAGAGCTTTGGCTACTCCAAGTGAGAGGATGAGTTCATTGCTTTTAGAGGTAACTGTGCAGTGCTTGAGGTTGTGTTGCATTTGGGGATCAGCTGTCTGTGAGCCAGCTGACAGGTGTGTGGGGAAAGGAGCATAGTGGGAGCTGCATGTGTTCACTCAGAGGGGAACTTCACCTGAGATAAGGTTGTTCCTCTTCAATCAAGCCTGCATATGCTTTTGGATGGATCAGTGATTACTTACACATATCTGAAGTTGTGTGGGTATATATATGCATATATGTATATATATGTATATATTATATATATGTATATTTGTGTGTGTGTGTTGAGCTTAGTGTGTTGTGACTATCTTGTTGCTTGCCAGGTTTTTATGGCTTTCAAGTGTGGTTGGTGGGAGAGACTGCCACCAGGACTCTGTCCTTTAGCAGTCTCAGAGAAATTGAGGCAGCATTGAAGCTGTAAGAGGACAATCCTCACCTAGAAGTAAGGTCTCCCTTGGGTTTCCCTGCAAAATGATCCTCTTTGGACAGGAATAGAAAGCAGATCTTTAATTATAGTTGTAGGTTTCTTTATCATCCATCACCTGTGCTTGCAAATAATGATATACAAGAAGGCAGTAACTAGTAATGATTAATCTAAATCATCTGGTAACAGTCAGACCAATCTTCATGAGCCAGGAAGGTCAAATAGGGATGCATCTTTATTTTCAGCCTCTCACATAGCCACATCCCATTAGTTTCAAGGATGCCTTCCCTGTTACCTACACACTGTGTCAAAGGCTGTTTTGGGGACTTTGATATGGGTATGACAGTCAGGTACACGAAGGCCACCTAATTCATACTTTCCACTTGCAAAAGACAGATACGAAAATCCCTGAAATTTTTGGAAGAGTATTTAAAAGAGATGGATGTGGTTAACATTTGGCTACACCTTAACAGCAAATTCAGCAAATAGCAGTCTCTGGCAATTTGCAGCTCCTGCAGATTCTCAGTCTCAGATGTGCCTCTGTCTATCAACTTTACCTGGATCAGACATAAGTTGTCATACCTCAAGGCCAGCTTGGCTTGCCTGTGTGCGTCATTATAGACCCACGTACAATTTTACACACTTCGGATGGCTTTTGTTCTGTTGAAATGTATTTCACGTGTCCCTGTCTCCATCCTATGCATATTTCAAAGCACAGGGCTCCATTGTGCAGAAATTGGGATGAGTGCCCAGGACTGCCCAGGATGCTGGTGCAAAAACAACATCATACTCAGAGGGAACTGACTCCTGCAAGCTGTGTCATGGTTTGTGCTGGAGCAGTGGGGCAGCACTCCTTATCATGATGTTGTTCACTGACACTTTCTGTTCTGATTTATCTGCTTTGAAGTAGCGATATTAGGATTTGGATTGTTTCTCCAAAACTGAGAAATTAGTCTTTGACCAGGCTTGTGAATTGAATGAAGCCATAGACAAGTGGCTAGAATTGCCACTTCTATGGTGTGTAGGAGAACTGAGGAGAAGGGATGGGAAAGGAGATGTATCTGGTGACAGCACTAGGCTGATGGTGATGCTGTTGTTTGTCTGCAGGCCTCTTCAGAGGGTCTGGGAAAGCACTGTGCTGACAGCACCATTGAAGCTGCTGAGGGACTGACTCCACTGGAGTCATCCCTCTATCTCTTGGGGAACAACAGTGGATTCTGCTTAAAACTCTTGATGTTTCCTTTTCTGTCTTTTGCATATATCCTTTACAGAATAATCACAAGAAACACCGTAGCATGTGCATTAACTGTGAAACAATGAGGAATTGCCTTGGGGACACACCATTAAATCATAACAATTAATCAGTCTCTGAATAGGGAGTCTGCATTTCCCAGGGCAAAACCAAAACAACTCCTGTGCACAATGAAGAGGGAGCTGGAAGGAGCTTCCATCTTGTACAGGGTGAGATTTTTCTCCTGGCTTTTGCTCCTCAAAAGGAGGAAAGTAGTGGGGTCTCCAGAGATACCTGGGGGCAAGGGTGAGTGGGCTGCCCCTGCCCTCTGAGAGTCCTCCCAGAGGTGTGTAGCTGCCCCATGGCCATGTTCCAGATAGCGGGCAGAAGGCAAGCCACTGCTTTTGTCCTTCAACTGGAATGGTTCTGTTATAATCACAAATAGTTGAGGAGCAGTTTGTCATCGGAGGAGAGATGTTATGTGAAAGGATGGTCATGTGCTTGAGTCATACACTCTGGCATGCACGTGAGTATTACCCTCCCTGCCACACTGCTTGCTTAGGAGTGGAGTGGTGCTCTCTTGGCTGCATTTGAAAGCTATAGCAAGGTGTAGATAAGAAATAGCTCTGTTCCTGCAGCCTGAGCCAGAAAATTTTCTAAACCAAAGCCTCCACCTTCTTCCCCACCTCTGATGCATACACCTTTTTGTCTTTGGTAACATAAGACAGCTATTTCAGTATATTGCCTGTCCCTAAATCCAGTGGAATTCAGTGAGTTAGAAGTTGAAACAATTTTGAACCTAGCACGTACAAGCATCTTGAATTCTTTTCTTAATAGAAAACAGATTCAGCAAAGTCTTTGTCCAAACCTTGAAAATATCCAGAAGTTATAAAGAAAAAGAGCAAATGAGACAACCAGTAAAGGAATAATACTTGTTTTCTGCAAGTATTATTCCTGTTATTTCCTGAGACTATATCTTGTGTGAAGGGTGTGGGTCAGAATCTCTTTGTCAAGAAGCTTAAATGGTTTAAGTGTAAACTTGACAGTGCTGATGGTATCAGTGTGTTGGGGCTGATGAGCAGAGGGCCGTGTAAGTGGGGGATGGTTTCAGATTCCCCAGCCTGGAAAGAGAAGTGAGGCATGGCTTGTTGCTAGCTGCAGAATTCATTGTGTAGGTCACAGAGGAGAATACACCTGCCTCCCTCTTGTGTCTACCATACTTGCTGGCATCATTACAATTTTCCTACGGCAGGGGCTGGGACTGTCGGGCATGCTCCTGATACAAGGCATCCAAACCATTACATTTGTTTTCTTGTCCATGTGTTTTATTTCCCTTCCCCCTTTGTCATCTCCTACCTCTAGCCATTGCAATGCTGTGATACTTCATAGCTTTCCCCCTGCTGTGGGAAAATCTCCTTTCTCCCATTCAGGAAGTGAAAACTCAGAAGCTTTCATTGTCTAAGTCTTGCTTGAGACTGAATGGAAGGAGATTAATACCTGTCTCATCAGCCAAAATCCTTCCAGTGCTCAGTGAGGGGGCTGTAGTATTGTAAAGTCAGCTGTCACCATCAATTAGTGAGGAAGGCTTGAGTTCTAACAATCTTAGCAAGATCTAGGTATCAAGCACCTGAGATGAAGCAGAGATCTTTGCAGTCAGTCACGTCCAAATCTGTATGGATAACGCCAAGCTACAGCACCACTTTCAACACTCAGTTGAAAGTGGGGTGAATTTTTGCAGGGAATAAAATACCACGAGTTATGAAGGGCAGTGGGAAGGCATATTTTTGCCTTACCTGAAAATGTTTAAGCTCTTTTTGTGTGATTCAGAAAACATTGATTTGGTTCCCTGCCCTGCCAGAAATGCCCTGTTTGATCTTGGGCAAATCAGTCAGTTGAAGCTGGGCCTTAGCTGCTGATCTGTAAATGAGACACAGATCCTGCTTTCAGTGGGAGAGTTTGCAAAGATAAATAGCCACGAGGTGTTCATGTACCATATTGCTGGGGAGCTGTATAAATATCCTGGTGTATAGTGACTGACCTAGTTACAGACAGTGGCCTTTTCCAGGCAGACATTTAATGCCAAGAAATGCACTGTTTGGGTTCAGTTGCTTAAATGTCACTTGTCTGTGCTGACTTCAGATCATGGGAGGAGCACCATCCCTTTTGCCTTGTGTTTCTCATAGACTCATGCTGTTTGTCAGGTGCAGCACCTGCCCTTGGCCTGTGTCAGTCATGTGCTCTGTGCCTCCGACTTCCCCTGTCATGTCTGCATGTTACTGGCTCTTCAAAGGCAGTGAGCCAGGTGATGGAAAGGATGGACATGAGTTGCAAGAAAGCCTCAGTCCAGATACAACCGTTTCTGAGAGACATCTCCTTCTTCCAGACTTAACAGGCCTGTTGGCAGGATGGGGCATTTGGAGGACATTGGGAAAGGCAGTCCAGAGACCGGCTGGAAATAACTGTTGGGTCTTTGCCATTGAACCAGAAAGGGAAAGGTAGAGACACTTGCAGTCTCTGTTCCTCCCATTTTTCTTCATGTGAGGTCTTCATCTTCCAGTGTTTGAAGCTTTGTGGTCTGAGCTGGAAAGGTAAGCGTTTCAGCTGGGGCTGCAAGAGGTTCACCTCCTCTGAGGAAAGGACACAGCAGGATGCAGAACACAGAGTCATTAGCTAGGTGCATTTCTTCCTTGTGTTCACATTTCCACCAGCCTACACTGACCTTCCTTTAACTGAGTGCCCGGTTCCAGCTCCCATGGGAACAGATGCAGTAGCTTCAGTAGAGCTCGCTGGAAGAAAAAGACTTCAGCTCTTTTCAGGGGGAAAAAAAAAAAGAAGTGGTTTGATTAAACAAATAAAATCACAATCATATTCATTTTAATGACATTTCCCCTAGAAAGATAATTGGAAATTTATGGGCATTATAGTTTGAAATATTTACTTAGGGAAATTTCAAAACAAGATTACACTCTCCATTGCAGTACCATGAGAGTATTGTTTGACATAGAAAATAAAATGAAAAGTTTCAGTTAATGTTAAATAGCATACACCCTCTTTGATGTGAGGACAGTAATAACATACTATTATAACTATTATAGTATATATACAAGTTATTTCTCATAGCTTTTTTTCACTAAAAATGGTGAAATAACCTAAAATAAAAAAGGGGGTGTCCAATTCTAAATGAAATTTTGAAATTCCCAATTTGATTTCTCTTCAGAATCCTTATTCCATGTGAAATGTCAAGAACTATTTAAATGAGAACACCTCCCCTAATACACAATGTGCACAAACATATTTCCAAAAGTTGGTATTGTCCACAGGATGACAATTCATGTTGGCAGCCAGTTCTGCTGGTGCAGTCTGGAACTATACCATGCCTACCCCACCACTCTTAGGTCTATGTATTCTAGTGAATATTGCAGAAAAGAGCAAAATTACTTTTCCCAAATGCACTGCTATTTTCAGTGATGAGCAATCCAGGTTAGAAAATCAGAATTGTCTAGAGGGCACTGTTTGGTGGCATAGCAATATGGTATTGCTTCCAAACCCCTTTCCTTTGCATCTTGGTCTGCATACCTCATGGGGGGGGGAGGTTTGGCTCTTCACAGATGTTGAAATTCACTTTACTATGGTTACAGTTGCGTATGCAGCTTCTGGATAGTGCACCAGTGTTGGCTGAGGAAGTCGATGTATTCAGTCACCAATTCTGTTCTCAGTTATTCTACTGACGTCAGTAAAATTACTCTAGATTTATACCAGTGTAACTGAGAACAGAAGTTGGCCCAAAGTCAAGAACAGTCTCTCCTCTTCTCTGGCCCAGAACAAGCTGTTCAAGACATAATTGCCAGGCCAAATCCTCAAGGGGAATGGACCCAGTTTCCTACACTGGTTTGGTTCAGACACATGGTTTCTTCTCCTTGCTTTCCAGTGCAATGATCAAAGATCTGGTGCTGGAATAGTTGAGGTCACCTTGTTGCTAGTCATTTCTGTCAGTGTTTGGGATTTTCACCCTAAGCTGGAGAGATCCACTTCTCCATCCTCCATCTGCTGTGGCAGGTATTTGTCTTTGAGTAAAGTGGTTCCCCTTTCCCCAAGCAGGAGAATTCACTTCGGTTTCCCTTTATGACTGCAAAGAGTTGGTGAAAGTGATCTTGTTGGATGAGGGAAACAGAGGCTTGTGCTAGTAGATTTAATTTTATGGCCACCTCAATCTAGAAATTGCCTTTTTTGACAGTTCAAGGAACTGTGGCTTGACCACTACTGTCTCTCTTGGAGTCAGCTCCCCTCCTGGTTGAGGGTGTTGTGGTCCACCCCTGGGTCCACATGCCCGAGGGCTGCTCAGAGAGGGGGTGTGCCTGGAGCAGCCCAGGCAGCAGGGCAGATCAGAGACAGCATTGTCTCCCCCACAGCCCATTGTGGGCAGCCCACACAGCCCGGCAGCCCAGCACAAGGGATGTTTAGGTACTCTACACCAGACTACAGAGGTTTTCCATTATTTCTCCTGGACATCCTTCTGGCTTCTTGTCTCTGGCAGGGACTCACAGGGTGACCTTTAACTCCCTGACACCTTTTTGTTTCTTTTCCTAAATGCACAATGAAGACATCAGTGCTGTGAGCATTGGCCGACAGCAGCACACTCCATAGACATTCATGTGCTGACCACTGCTGCCATGCAGGATTTTCTGGCAATACCCAAGAGACCTCACTGAGCCAGCCTCACTTAGGGCTAGGGAGGAGCTGACATTGGTTGGGAGTGCTGGTTCAGCTTGATGACACAAAGCTGAAGAGACCTGAGCTCTCACCTGATTATGAACTCCTGTGTGTGCCATGAACAAATATGCACCTATGCAAAAAAGTCATCAATTCATTAGGGATCCTCCTATTTCCCATGGTAAGGAGCACTAACTATTCATTGTCATGATGAGCCCCTGGAAACCTAAAGAAGAAACGTGTGGAAGTAGAGCATGCTGCTGAATAAACCTCAGCCAGCAGTCACCACAGGGCTGTGAGTTTTGGGTTGGAGCTGTGGATAGGTGCCATAGAGAGAGCACCATATAAAGAAACCAGCTCACAAAGATTTAAAAAAACCAAAATATTTCCTTCTCTTCCCATTCTCATGGGCAATGCAGTGCTGCTGACTTCAGATTGCTATGCAACTCCCAAGGGCACTGCCAAGATGCCAGTGTGATGTCTCATGGCATAACCACTCAGCCAAATACCAGCCCAAGGGGGTGGGGGAACCAACTGGCCCTTTATATATTGCAGCAGCAGTGATGTCATTCACTCCAGCCAAGTTTGCTGGTTTACCCAGCTCCTGTCTAGTGAAAAAAAAAGGCTGACATTCAGTCTGTGCCAGGCCAGGAATAGTATCTGTAATTTAACCTCCTCATCACAGCTTGCTAGGCACTTAAGAGAGGCACTGAAAAAAGCCTCCTATTTGAAAGAGAGGGGAGGTTGGTTTCTGATTAAGCTGCTTGAAATCTGTGTTCACGCAAACTTTTTCAGTAGCTCATATCAGATGATGCCTACTGCTAACACTTCACACATTTCTCAGCATTTTCAAGCAGTTCCAGATGCCCAGCATTGCTTTCCTCTCTTTAAAAAGACTAAATTCAGACATCCCTAAATGTTTGAACTAGCTGAATCCTGACCTAAGCTCAGATACTGCACCTTTCTTGTTAGCTGCCATGTTTGTCCAAAAAGGTAAAGAAATGGGACTTTACCAGGTTATTAAACCAGTCAGGAGCAGCTTCTTTGCCTAAGAAGTAGTTGTCATACTTACACAAGGAATAGCTACACCAGTACAGTGTTGCTGTTTCCATCCAGTCCCAGTAATGATCTACACCTTGAACTTGTGGTGTATATACAGCTTTTCCAGGTTGAAACATTACACTTCACAAGCACTCATATTATGTCCAGGCAAGACAAGGATCATCACAAAGATTTCAGAGACAGGGACAGTCACTATTCTGTCCTTAATCAGTGGCGCCGAGTTGTTTTTGTGGTAGTGACTCCATCTAGGAAAATAATTGCTGGGATTACATCATGATCTCAGTGTTTATAGTTACTCTACTCACTTTTCAGCAAAAGTTCTCGGTTTACAAGGGACAATATATTTCTCCAGACCTCCGTCCATGAGATCTGAAAGTCAAGATTCCTCCTAGTTTAGGCACCACCACCAGTAAGTACTGATAAACATTGTGCTACTGGAATTTAGTCAGCAGCCCCGTTAATGAGTGAGACAGAACTTAATCACCATCTCCCATGGCTGTGTTGGCTTTGCACAGTTAAGAGTACCCCAGAAGCAGTAAAATTGTAATTTAACCTCTGAGCAAAGAGAGAACTGACTGCACATCTCAGGAGTGAGGATACCCTTTTCCATCTGGCTGCAACCAGATGTAGCACTGGTTTTTGTTTGCTTGTTTTTTCTTTAGTTTTATTTTACCCACACATCTTAGACAACAAAAAGCTGTGATTGCTACAGGCCTATCCCTAAACACACTGATAACTGCCCTTCCTCAGGCAAGGTGCAGCCGACAATCACAATGGGTGAGCCCTTGTTGCCACTTTTGCCAGTAGGTTTTGAATATCACGAGCTGACTCAAAAGTTTCCTTAGAGAAGACTGTGCTATCTGCATTACCTCAGGGCCAGACAGTTCTCCTTGTAGGAAATTGATATATTCTTGCAAAGATTAAGCAAACTGGCCTGAACCTTGGGGGTTTCCACAGCAGAAGAATGGGAGCAATTCATGTTCACTGTGGCTGAGCTTTCCTTTAGCATCTCCTGCCTCTGACTCATGCATGGAAGCAAAAAGATGTTTTGTTTACTGCCCCTCACCATGCCAGCTGTCCACCTTTCCTCTCCTTCACCAGAGGGACAGTGAAAACCATGGACTTTCAAACCTCAGCTGCATTAGTTCCAAGTCAGCCAGATCGATGCCTGTGTTTGTTGACAGTAGAAAGTCATCTACAGGTGGAGTGGAGGCACATAATTTCCTCTGAGTCCCTCTGAAAGGGTAGCACAGCAGGGAAGAATTTTTCTTTTTTGCCTAGAGTCGTCACCCAGCCTTTGCAAAGGGCAGAGTGCCAGGAAATCATTGCTCACTCAGCTGCCAGTCCCTGCTGGGGCTACCAGACTGTGCTGGAGATTGTGACAGTTGTTTGCTAGGAACCTGAGTGCACTCCACAAGCTATCTAATCCACCAGGTATTTGGTTATTGTCACTCTGGGATGGATAGCTGTCTCTTCTTGTAAGAAATCCTGTAAATCAGCCCTAAAATAGTTGTAAAATGGAAACGAACAAGTGAACAAAACAATCATCAGATCATGCAAGCAAATATCTTTGTTTTCAAATTGCAGAGTTCACTTAGGATCAAAAAAATGCTGCAGGTCAGAAACATCCTGGGACACTACTTCTGTCGAATCTACATCACTGGACTATTTCTACCTCCTCACTAAAGATGGTCAGAAAAGACGCCAAATACAAGTATGAGAGTGAGTTCTAAAAACAAGAAGCAAAATTTTAAGGCAGGTATGTACCTGTATTTCTCACTTATATAACAGTTAAGAATCAAAACCAGGAGCAGGATCGCCTTTCTTTTGTCTTCTCTTTTTTCTGGCTGCATTATACACAAAGATGTATGTGTGTGAGGGGCATGAAACTCATGTTCGAAAAATCTTTGTACAAAGTAAGATGGAGAAGCTCTGTTAGGCTTATTTTATTTCTGCTGTAAATCTACTGTAGTTATGCATAAGTCATTGGGATTGCATGGCTGGAAGGACAGGATCTAAATTCACTATGATACTTGGAGCCTAAAAATAGGTTGGCTGAGATTCTTTTAAATAGAAAAGGAAGGTGAGGAGTGTTTTCATTTGAAGAAACAACTGAGCCAGAGTAATTCAGCTGATTAAGCTTAGTTCCTTTTACTTTTCATACTCTGACCAGCAATAAGTCATCCTAGAGAAAAACAGGTCCTTTCCAAGAGTCTCACTGAGACACACCAAGGTGGAATCAGGTATGTAGACACGAGGAGAGGCTGAAATCTAGATCTGAATTTCACTGCTCAGTTCTACAAGCATTCTTCACTGCTCAGTAATCTACAAGTGGATCCAAGCTTGAGATGGAGATATCTTCCACTCGTGTGGAAGTTGCTGTAGATGTGAACTGTGGTGTTTCAGCTCATCACAACTTCGTAATGCCATCGGAGGAGGAAATGGAGATACAGACCAGACTTTCATTACAGAGTTTTAGCCAGCTCTGCAGTATGCCTTTAAACTGAGTCTCCCTGCAGTTTAGTCAAAACTCTGCTCAATTCCTTGAATATGAGAATAATCATCTGAAAAGTTTACAGAGAAACTGTGAAGAGTTTTAGTGTAGAGATTTCAAGTGCAGCCAAAGGGTCTATTTTGCTTTTACTTGTTCAATGCAAAGATTCCCCCATCCTGTACTCAGACAGGAGATAGACAAAACCCTCAGTGCTGTGTATAATAATCAGGGATTAATGGAAGTCTTATAATTGTGTTGAATGGGTTACCTTTAGCTCTCAGCAGTTCTGGAACTGAAACCAAACGTTCCCTGTTCTACTTTAGTGGGTCTGCTACAGTCCCCGAGGCACTCCTGCCTTCTGCTGGCTAAGCTGATGTTAGCAGTCTCTTCAACTCCAACAGACCAACACAACCCAACCATATCCTGCTATGGTGGCTAAAGTGTACCCCAGCACTATTTGTTTGGAACATGCACAGTAAATCCTTTTTACCTGTAGTACCATTCTGTTTTCTCAAACAAGGGTTGTGCTCATAGCAATTGTCATGACAAAGCTGTGACAATTAAATTTTATCGACTTTTCTTTCATTTTGGACTTAGTGTGCAATGATGTACTCAGTGACATCTTTTTTAAAGTAATTTTTGTTACTAATTCTTCCTGGCAAAAAATGGCTAACCTTCTTTTCTAAATGGATGCACAGCACTTGGAAGTCTTTATGGTTGAAGGTATGGTAAGGGAAGTACTCAAAATTTGTCTCTTATGTCCTTGTTTAAGAGCCCAAGTAAAGAATATGAGGTGAAAACACTTTTTTAGTGGCTCTTTCCAGAAATTAAACTATCTACCATGAGCCACTTGAATTGGCCAAAATAACAGTGATTTTTCATGTTGCTCATTGTGTTGCTGGCATCACAAAATTAGTCAGTGACTGATTTATCTGGAAAATGCTTTCTGTCTAATAGTGTTAATATAGAAAAATGATAATTTATAATTTTTGGCTTTGCAGAGAGAAAGTCTCCTTCAACTTTTCTGTAAGATGAGTCAAAGTACAGCAGCACCATCTGGAAGAATGGCTTTGTGTTTGTGAATTGCAAACAGCTGGATCTGCCTCACGTAGCCACCTGCCTGTTCAACACCTGAAACTAATCCTTTGGATAATTCACCCATGACTCTCATGAACAATGCAGGGAAATAAGAAACATACAGAAGGACATAGTGATTCCTCAAGTATTGGGAGTCTCCTGGATGATGCAGACAGAGAGGTGAGCAGCCTCACAGATCGGGCTTTCAAAAGTTTGTGTGTAGCAGAACTTGAAGACCCTTACAATGAACCGGAACTTTCCATTTCACCTGACTTCGCCCTCCAGTTGTCTGCTAAAATTCACTCAGGGACGTTAAACCATGACATGAAGAACAGCAATATCTGTGACAAGCTGACAGCAAGAAACAATGAACATACAATATGGGCTTCCACATTCCAGCAGTTACCAAAGTGTGCTCCTGAGGAGAAGAGGATTGCTAAAAACAACACCTTTGCCATGGGAGGGAAATTGTATTTGCCAGTCCCTGGTCCAAGGAACAATAAGCATGTTTCAAAAGTGTCCTCGCTGATTAAGACATTTGATAAGACTGCAGACCAAGGGTCAGGAAGTTCTCTGATAGCAAATAAGCAGCCCATTAAGAATAGCTTTCAAAAATATAAAATGAATCGTGGTAATGATATTGCTTCCTGTGATGATACAGACATTTTAAGCATCCACAAGGAACTTTCTGAATTTTCTGAGGCTAATCAAGGTAGTCTCAGTGGCAAACATGAGCCACAGAGAAGACCTAATAAAGTAGACCTGAGTTATAGGGACTCTGATGGTTATTATCCTGTGCTGATTGAGAGGTCAAAAATAGCCAAGTCAAATTTTTCCCATTCTTCTAAAAAGGCTTTAAAAAACAGAAACTTGAAAGTAAATGAGCCAGCAAAAAAAGGTAATTTTCTTCACAGTGAGAATAGTGCTTTTGAATCATGGAATGTTCATCATAAAAAATTGACGGAAAAGGAGGAATTTGTTGACATAAAAATGAAAAAGGAAGGTCTTGAATACGTGGAAGAATCACCACTTGTTAAAGGATCCCACACACACGAACATAAATTGTCACCTGCCACGACCACTGTTGCTAAGAAGAAAGAGAAAGATTTTCAGATGAAGCCAACTCCACCAGAAGCTGCTTTCCCTCTCCCAGCTGTACCTCAGGGTCCTGTCCCTTCAGAAACCAAATTTCCTGCTGCTTTCCCTCCCACACCTCCCCCTAGGAATCATGTACACCAGGGTCCCCTTCGGCCACCTCCTGCCCCACCAGCACGTCCTGGGGGGGGGGGGGGGGGGGGGGGGGGGGGGGGGGGGGGCCCGGCCCCTGGGGCCCCTCCTGTGCCACCACTCCCAATTCCAGCTCCACTTTCCCCCACTGCCTTGTCCCAAGTCTCTGTGTCACCCCAGTCTGTGTCCTACAGGATGGTTTCACCCTCACTCATGTTTGAGACACCCAGTCCACCTCCACCAAAACCCCAGGCCACCTTAACTGAAGAGGAATCCCTCAACCCCCAATCGGGCAATACCTGTCCACCCTGGAGGAGACAGAGGGCTACAGAAAGGGCAGCAGGGAAGAGACAGGCTGCAAAGGAGAAGTTCACAGACAGCCACAAGACCTCATTGTCTGAAAAGGCAACTGGTGCTGACCCTGACATGGACATGACTCCTGTGGCTAAACAGGCAAACTCCCCTGGATCAATCAGTCCCTCTTTCAACATCACGGAACTCCTAACGCCTGTCATACCACCAAAACAGGAGGTGGACACTGTTGAAAGTGAGCTGATCCCACTGACACCTCCTCCCACAGAGAGCACAGCTTCAAGAGACCATGAGGAGAGCACCTTAGATGATTACAGGTCGTGGGATAGTTACAGGTTGACAGCATCAAGTCTGTTATTCAACTTAAAGGATGTGCGCAAACGTGTTAAAAGCATTTATACCCCTTCTCCCCTGTTAAGGGCCTTGGAGGAGAAAAATAAAACAAGGAAAAATATGCAGGACACTACTAAAATAAATGCCTCACTCTCGACTTTGCATGACAAAAGTGAGAAAAATATTACAGAGAAAGATGAATTGAGTGATATAGCTTCTGTATTGTCTAGCAGTGTTCGTGAAAAGGACAGTAAAACTGATTTAACTGAACACTTTACAGACAACTGTCTGACTTTGAGTTCACCCCAGACAACAGAAGACCTTCCATTTTACCAAACTGAAGATAGCTTGCAGCAAGACAACTCAAAACACCAAGATCTGGTTAAAAACACAAGGGATAATGAAAATTTCCCCTTGTTCAGACATGAATCAAGTGAACCTGATTCAGGAAAACGTCTGCAGTATCCAGCACAGAGACCATTCAGTAGACACAATGTAGATACAACAGCTGGGCAGCCCATGCAAAATCGCAGTGAGCAGGGTGAGGAACATGAAAGGCAAGCTTCTGTTCAGAATGAAAATTTTGCCTTCAAAACACTCCTAAACCAACTCTCACCAGAAGAAGATGTACCTTATAGCAGCAGCCAAACCAGCATTGTGGTACCTGGCCACGAAGCACGAGGCAAAAGAAGCACTAGCTCTTCAGAGCAATCCTTCGTCTCCACAGTGGAGCAACCACTTCAGGAAGAGCCATTTCTGCCAGTGCCCCTGATGCAGCAGACATGCCTCCAAGAAAGCCAGAGGACTGACAGTGAAATGGAATCAGGAAGTAAGAAAATACACAAGGAGAGAGGGAAAGGGGTTAGGGAAGATGAACTGCAATATTATGCTTGTATCAGCCCTAGTACTGGTGCAGCAGAGAAGAAGGAGGGAAGTGTTACTGGGAATGAACAGAGGAGCTTGGTGAAAGAGAAACTAGGGAGAGAGAAAAGGGAAGAGGCCAACAGCACAAATTCTGCATCTGACAGCATAAGAGACATGTCCGTCCCCAGGTCTGAGGAGCCACAAACACCATCATCTTCAAGCTCAACCAAACCCAGTCTGTTTATGATTAAAGATAACACATTCAGGTCACCTCAGGTAATAAGGGCTGTCAAGCTGCCCCTACTCAGGTCATTTTCCCTGGATGATACAGTGAGCAGCAGTTATAAGGAAATGGAACGTAAGTTTATGTCCCCAGCAGTTTACAAGCAGCACCAAAACATGCTGCATGCCCAGGAGGCTGGCTGGTGGGCATCGAGACACAGAGGGCAGCAGAATGTGAGAGATGGAGCAACTGACAGAGAAAAAGAAGCCAGTGAGCCTGGATCTACTTCAGTAGCACTGGATCCCAGTCTTCTGGAAGACACAGAGAGCTTTTCATTTGGAAAACTGACGGAAGAAGATGAAACAGCTTGTGCTTTGTTAAATAAATTTGGGCAAATGAATGAAGAAAGTGTCTGCAGAAGTAAAAAGAAGCCTACAAAGGCAAGACACAGCTTGACACAGCCAATTATAGGTCTGGAAAATGACCAAGCACAAAACAACCCCAGCTATCCTGCAAAAAGAAAGACAAATTACTTTAAGAATCATCATTTATCTAACCGTAAAGGGGGCTCTTGTGCAAAAAAAATAATCACTAGGGAGACAATTTCCCCTGTGACTGGCTCCATGTTAGAGGACCACACATGTTCTTCTGTCTTCAGTGACACTTTAGAGAACATCCTACATACAGAAGGTGCACCAGTTTTGTTAGACAATCTTTCATGCTCTGCTGTTACAAGCCCCAGGTCAGGAGGCATGATGCACGCTCTTGCTGCCAGTTCATTGTCAGATAAACCAACTATTTCCAGCCTTAGAGAGAGAGAGGACGTTACAAACCCTGCCTTGTTAAACGTGGCACTAGAGAAGCAAGCTTATATGCCTGCAGAAGAGATGATTGATTCAGCACAGAGGAATCTACTTTCTGACATTGCAGGGGAAGCTGGAAGACTGGAGCCCAGGGGACTTGGTGGGAGACCAGCAGGCAAGCCACCCACTGTCCCACCAAAAACAGAAAAGGCTCTGCGTCGGGCTAAAAAGCTGGCAAACAGGAGAAAAAAAGTGCAAGAGCAGCAGAAAAACCCTCAGACTGAGCATACAGATGCTGTAGGGAGAAAGCCTACTCATTCTGGAGAGACAATAGTATCTGATTCACCCTTAGGATATTCTCCCCTTCATCCTCCCCTTCACTCAACTTTTACTCCCACAGAAACCAGTACTGGAAAACCTCGACTTGCACCAGCAATGAGCCCTTCATCCTCTTCAACCCAGCGGAAACTCCTCCAAGACCCTGACTCCGGTCAATACTATGTAGTTGATTTACCAGCCGAAGTTAATTTAAAGACATTTTATGACCCAGAAACTGGCAAATATGTTCAAGTCTCAGTCCCTTCCTTGGAACAGAACTTACACCAGTCCACCTCTTCAGAAATTAAGAATTCTCCCTATGCCTCCTACCCTAGAGTGCTGCCTTTACCAGCCTCATCGGTGGCAGTGCTGAAATCACCTTCTCAACTCTCTGAACCTGCCTGGTCAGTGCCCGCTGGACCAGAACCAGCTGAACTACCTGAAGATGCCCAGCAGGACTACAGATACACTGAATCTGTGGATACTCAGCCCTACGCTGAACCAGCCTCCTACTCCTACCATCAAAATGCCAGAGAAACCCAAGTTCACTTAGGAAAGGATGTAAGCCCAACCCAAAATACCGGCATTGTCACCCTCACCAGTTTAGATGATTTTGCTGCTGAAGGAGTGTCTTGAAAAATGAAGAAACAAAACATGCCAGCTAGTGTTTTTAAGAACTGTTTGGACAGACACATGCACATAAAAACACATGCAGATTTGATGTTTGTACAACACTTTGTCTGAATCTCATTGTGGTTTGGGTGGGAAAGAAAATGAAAGCTGTTCATGTTGAAAGATGCAAGGTAATGACCACTCTGAAGAAAATGAAATTGAATAAGCACCAAATTATCAGTGAGATGAAGGGGCAACGCCAGATAGACAAATACATGTGACAATATGAAGCCACTGCTTGCTGCTGCTGCTTTGCCATTAAGGAGGCTGGGATAGCCAAAGCAAATGTCCTATTGGCCAGATGTATTGCATGATACATGATACAAAATAAAACCTATGAGACCACCCTATCCATCCTATGAGACCGAGGACTGATGCTGCGTCTACTAAACTTTCCTCACTCACTGCCTTTGAACTATATTGACAGGTAGAAAGCATGTGGCTACAAATAAGCCATACATGCAAGATTCATATTTTGCACACATTGATTGCCCTGATGTCATTGACAAGAAGATTGTATACTGGATGCACAATACAGCAGCCATGTCAAAAAAAGCCCTTTTAAACAACCCCAGATTACAGTTGCAGCTGCTCTAGACTTCTCATATACTTTTGCAGTGCCCACTAACATGCTGCTGAATTCTTTGTATTTCTTGGTAACATCACAATAGGTTCCCCCAGAGTCAGTGTTTATTTATAATGCAACTTCAAACTTCAGGTTATCTTGATACTTGGCTTGAAATATTTTGGTGAGGAGTAAGATTGAATGAAATCCCACAACTATATTTAATTGTTTGTTAGGACAAGAAGTTCTTTGCTATTGTAATTGAAATGTGTTTTGTTTTGTTTTCAGGCTCCCACTGAAACATGGAACTAACTTTTAAAATCTGAAAAATGTACTTGATTTTGGTCTTGTGAATTCTGTGATTTAATACAAACAAGCAAACAAACAAACAAAAGATTCAAAATGTCCAAAGTATTAATTTCTAGAAAAGTTCTTTGAATTATCGCTTTTCTTCAAAAGATCTGTATGAAAATATCACTCATCCTTGTATAAGCTCTTTTTAATCATCATAGATAATGAGGGAACCCAGATGAAAAGATGGAAAAATTGAATGTAATGTGCCTGCCTATAAATATCTATATTTGGAGTATTGGCTTAGTTTTTTCTGTCTCATTTTCATACTGTTTTCCCCAGTTACAACTGAAGTGCAGAAGCTCTTAGGAAGAATTATGCCAGTGACTTTCAGCCTGATTCATATCTTAGGCAATTTTTACAGGATTTTTTTCAGTGAAGCAGCTCTTGACTTCCTGAAAAGAAAGGGATGAATCAGGCCTTTTGTTAATGAATACAATGTGGAGACAGGACACAGGCACTGCTCCACTGTCCCAGTGTTAATACTTATGGCAGAGATTTTCTTCAGTAAATTTCCCAGGCCTGAAGCCTCTCTTGGGACACAGACCCACCTTGTGGTTTTTGTCCTTCCTTAATTCAGCTCTCAGCCTTCCTCCATCCCTGACAAGAGCCACGTGACAAGAGCCAACCTGTCCTGGTCCCACCAGCCACTTATTAAAACATTTCTCTTAGACAAACACTAGGGGTATCACTTCATTCATTACAACGGGATTTGGATTTAGCCTTTAATGATTTTCTAAGGTTCATTTCACCTGTTTTACATTTTGTGATTTGGTAGGTTTGGTTGAGCAGAGGTGTAGGGTGGAAATGAAGAAGCTTGTACTGGTATGGTTTGGATTTTAAGCATATTCAGCCAAATGCCCATATTTGAATAAATATTTATTGTTCAGTTTTCCACCCTGGAAAGGTTTCAACACCTGACTGAATAAAGCCCTGAACAACCTGGGCTGGCGTCAGAGCTGACCCTCCTTGAGGAGGAGGTTCACCCAGTGACCTCTTGAGATCTTTTGGAGCCCGAATTATCCCGTGGTCCTGTTCTGAAAATATTCAAATTTTAACAAACTTTGACTTGGAATTCAGAAAATGCAGTCTCTGTGAGAGACTTTTTTTTTTGAGAGAACTTTTTTTAAAAAAATTGAAAATCAAAAGTGTTTCAGGAACAAGAATTAATTTTCAAGCTGTTAAATTAAGGGAAGTGGCTCTTACTATAAATATTTTTTTTAATCACAAATATTTTGTCAACTGATGGTGCTATTCATGTTGCACTTCTCTGTTGCTGTCACTCTATACAGCATAACATCTATCCAGTATAGAGCAGAATCTCATCCACATGTTAAATTGCAGATAAGTAGATCCATTAGAGTTTTCCATGGTGCATTTATACAAAACCTATGAAATCTTAAAGCCTATCAGAGTGCACAAGCCCTTTTTTTTTTGTTTTTGTGTGCGTGACATTACAAATTTAAATACCCTTAACAGCCACAAGTCAAGAAGCAGGCTCTCAGAGCACAGGATAAAAGCTTCCTCTCCAAGGGAAACTATGGATATGAAGCATCTGTGTGCAGATGAAAAAATAGATGGTAATTTGATGACAAAAATGTATGAGTGTATTAAAAAACATCCCTTTTACTTCTTTAACTGTCATTTGTTTTGTAGACATGCATGCTTCTGCACCCTTTTATCAAGGGTCTTCTTAAACTCTTATTCTGGAGAGTGGGATGCCCCATTATGCTGCTCCCAGCTATGGGAGGAAAGCAGGGTGTATTTTTCACTCTACTGTTAAGGTGAACTGAAACATTGGCATCTAAAGAGGAGTCAGTCCTAACTTGGATACCAAATACATTTCAAGTAGGACTTCTTCATTTCTGCCAGCTTCAGGGAGCTGCATTCACAGTGGACTGTGTCTCTGAACAGGTCCCAGAAGGGGCTTTGACCTGGAAAATCTGTAGCTAAATTGTTGTAGCAAGATCAGGGTTTTCTCCAAGGTAACAAGTGACAGGACCTGAGGAATTTACCTGAAATTGCTCTGTGGAAGCTTAGATTAGACATTAGGAAAAATTTCTTCACTGTAAGGGTGCTCAGTCATTGGAATAAACTGCCCAGGGAAGCAGCTGAATCACCATCCTTGGAAGTGTTCAAAAGGCGTGGTGAACCCTTGGTGCTAAGTTAACTGTCAGACTCAATGATTTTTGAGGTCTTTTCCAACCTTAATGATTCTATGATTGTATGAAATGAAACAAATAGAACTGGGGAGTTTTGAGAATAGATAAGAAGGTGGTTCTTGTCTTGTATCCAGAGCTTACCCTGGAGCACTTTGCCGCAGGGAGTGAATGATATAAAAGTATTGCACCAGGTCCCAGCCTGGTATTGAGCAATCAGCAAACCTGTCTCTGGCCTAGACCACCCTGCTGGCCAACTTCTTGTGAGGCTGTGGGAGTGTGTGTGTAGAAAAACATGCATGCATCCACATAAACAACCCTGTATATATATGTAATATACCTGTAAAACTGCCATTTTCATATCAGTACAGGACAGCACTAATGCCTGTGATGGTGAACACAAAATGTTTGTGTGTTGAAAGGAAGACAAATGACACCTTTTCAAATAACAAATATTTTTCTTTCTTTGCCCTATTCTGTCCATGTTTATTGGGGGGATGTTTTCCATTGCTGCTGTGGGAAACAAGGCTGGAAGAGGTCAGTACTAGGCAAAATGAGAACTGTAAATTGACTCTTTTCTTTGGGGGAGGGGTGCTATGGGAAACGTGCAATAGTCATGAAAGCAGTTGTAGGAAAGCACTGTTTTGTGACAGTGACATTAAGTTGTAGGTTGAAGAGGTATTGAGGCAAACCAAGCTAAATTCTGCCTTGCCAGCAGACAGTGGTGAGGACTAAAGAACATAGCAGGTTCTTGACATGCACGGAAGCACAGCAGGCTGAAGGGAACAGGAGCCATTGTTTTCACTGTTTCCTTCTCCTGCACGTCACCTTTGTGCATGTTGCATTTCTTGGTGCCCTGAGGCTCCTTTACAGTGGTGATTTTTCCTTGGCAGGTGTGACTGAGGCCGAACCTGACTTACCTAGTCTTTGGTTCTAAGGCCAGAACTGCCTCCCTCTGAGTCTCCTTCTCCTTGTGGGGTGACTGCAATGCCAACAGTCCAGTTGTCACATGGCACACTTGGACTGCCACCCCACAGCCATGGCTCTGTCCCAAGGGCTTGAATTTCCTCATGGAAAATGCTGGATTTGTTTTACAGAGTTCAGTTTCATTGAAATGCCCTACGTGCATGGATTTTTGTCAACACCTCCTTGGGTGTTCAGTGCCTTCCTAAGTCATCTGTCCAAGAAGATATGTGTCATCGGCGCGTTCCATCAATGCAACTGTATTTGCGAATAATAATTTATTAATTAATAAACAAAATAAATGGGACTTGTTTTATAATACTGGAATGACTTCTAGCCAGCTTTTTCATTGTAATTATGTGTCATTGTAATTTTATCTCCAGTTACGCTGGCAGAAAAAGTTAACAAGGAAGAGTGTGTGTGTGTGTGTGTGTGTATGTGTGTGTGTGGTATACAATTAAAAGATCTAGGAGATGACTGGATGCAGGGCTTCATCCCCCTTCCTTGCTTTCCTAAAGAAAGGGAGCAGGAGGCTGGGCAGAAACACCTTTGGCCCATGACTCCTGTTACCATTCCCACCCCTCCCTGCTATGTGAGGGCAGTGGTCTGTCTGGCCAGAAAACCTTGGGGATATGGAGCCAGCACCCAGCACTTGCCACCACCCGGTGGACATCAGGGCTTTTGTATTCCCTGTGTCCCATCTACCTGGGGGAAGCTGCCAGGTGTGTAACTGGTCTTTTTTCACATTTCTCCTCATTTTCTCTTATTTTATGTTGTGTTATGAAACACAGTGGAGACTCTTCTCAGAGTGATTTTGGCTCAGTCCTTGTTCAGACTGGAATTTTATTTAGGTTTGCTCTGCTTTGATCCCTGAGTAGCCAAGCAGTCCTTGCTGACAGTAAAAAGTGCTACTGTGATTGAGTATAACAGACCATAAAGAGAATAGTTGGCTGGTTATGTTTTTACCAAAAATACATTGACAGGTTTGCATATCTGTATTTGGGGGATATACTCTCTTTCATTTCTGAGTAAATAAAGAACTCTAAGTTTGATCCCCTCTCTCACTGAAAAGCAGCATCAGAAGCTGGTGATATTGCACATGATGGGTTACATGGGCTCTAGTGAATACATATAAATGTGCAATTTGGAGCAACTGGTGTACATCAGTCATTTTTATTAAAGAAACTCTGTTTCAGAGCCCTATAGGAGATAAAGAACATGGAACACTTGAGTAAATTGAACTTCATTGTGTTTGGGGTTTTTTTGTGAAATCCTCATTATAACAACAGAGGTCAATGATTAATTTATTTTGTCTTTAGGATGATTATTCTGGTCTTATGATGATCTCACATTTACCACTGTCCCCTGACACTAAATATAATATTGCAATTATGTGGTTTAAATGGATAGGGAATGGCTTAAAATGACCTGTGGTCTTCCCTTGCTTCTTTTTGATATTCTCAAAGTTTTCATGATGTTGATTTCTCACATTAGATAGTCAGGTCTTTGGTACTGTATGGCCAATTAGAGACTTGCTTCTAATATGCTACTGAACATACTTAGAAAGCAGCATTCCAGAAGTGCAGAAGAGAAATCATTTATGTCCCAACTGACTAAAGCTCTGTGTTTTTATTAAAGCAGATTTAACTCAAGCCTTGAGGGAAGCAGTTTGCAGTGCTAAAAGATAAGCACTTTCCTGTGTCCAAGTCCATACTGAATAAATTGAGGCCTGGGGTACTTTGAAAGAAGGAGAAAGGGAAGAGTCTATGAGAAGCAGGAACAATCTTTGAAATCCTTCTAGCAATGGAAAGAAGTTGGACTCCAGTAAAAAGTAAAAAATGTTCAAAGCTGGATCTGCACTTTGAGAAGCCAGGGCTTGTTAAAGGCAAGCTGCCTGACAGGCTGACTCTTCCCTATGCTGATTTGGACTCCCTTGTCATGGAGCTCTCCAGTGTGTTCACACTCCTGTCCACTGGCATTCAGAGCCTCATCTTATCACAACTGTACTTTCACCTGCTTAAAGCTGGCATGGGGAATGGCAGCATTCAGAGCACACAAAAATGGAATTATTGCTATGCCAGCATTGTCAGTGTTGTCACCAACATAAAGCATTTCAGGTAAGGTAAGGTGGCCTTCTTCAGGACCATCCTTACATTGACAGGGTAGAGATGACAGACTCTGAGATAAACATTGATCCTTCTTTCTATTCCTAGCGCTGATAAGCTGCAGGGGATGAGAACTGGATCTGGCCCAAGAGAGACTCTCTTTGATTGCCCTGAGATTCCTGAAAGTCTGTTGGCAGAATCAGTTTCTGCTGGTGAGCACTGACTGCCTGGAACAGGTGCCCTGAGAGTGCATCCCTTCCCAAGGAATGTGGGTGAAAACATTCCAGCATTATTCCATGCCAAAACTGTCTGTGCTATTTGAAATTTCCAAAAGGAAAAGTTAGAAAAAGAATGAAAGGAGAATTTCCTATTACTTTATACTAAGACAATGTTATTGTCAATAATGCATCCATACATGGATGTTTACCTGTGTAGGGATGTATCCAGGTATGTCTACATGTCTATATAAAATTATAGATATAGTATTCATGTTCTTCTGAAGTGTCTGGACATGGTCTAAACAGTGCCCTCAACTGTCCTTTCCACCTCCCTCTTGTCGGTGCATATGTCCTATTACTTGCAGCTCCCCCAAGGGAGCTCCATTTTCCCCTGGCATTCCCATGTTCCACCACCCCAGGGAGATGCATGTTTTCTTCTTTCCACATTTTTGCCAGGACTAGGGTTGTAACTGGTATGCCCTCACACCTTCATCTCTCTGCTGGAGGCGGGGTGGCCGCCCGCACATTGTCCCCTCTCGCTACCCTCCTCCTGTGGCGAGTCCTGAGCAGCCCCCAGCTGGGCCAGGTGGAACTGTACAGGGGGATGGAAATGCCCTTTTGCTTACTCTGCCCCCTTCCTGAACCCCCTGCACTATCAGCCTGAGACACAAACACTCCTCCTGGCAACGGGATCAGCTCCAACAGTTCAACCCAGCAGCAGAACTGGCCCTAGCACAGATCTTGCTCCCATAAACTCCTTTCCTTAGCAACCAGATGAGCCCTAACATAAACCAAGCAGCATCAAATACCAGCTGGAGGCCTGGACCAAAAACCTACTGACACAGCCAAGTCACATGACTACACCTTAGCAGGAATTTTCCAGTAAAACAGCTTATTTGCTAAAAAAGACACTGCTTTGACAACACTAAAATTGCTTGGAACAAAACCCTACACATTTGGAGTATTAATTTTTTTCATCTGCTGTCTTCTCTGATGGGAAATTTGCTCAAAATTTATTGAGAAGTCCTTGTTTGCTTACATGGATGTCTAAGTAAACAGTCCTGGACCTTTTCTTCTGGACTGAAACTACTTTTTAAAGAAATCATTAATTTAAAAACATGTATTATGAATTTGAAGATAAGAAAAGGATTTCAAGCATCACAAAGTGGTTTTTGGTTTATTTCTTTGTAGTTTGTTGAGCTGAATATTGTTTTGACTTTTTTTTTCCCAATGTTTGTGGGTTTTGGTTGTTTTGCTGCTGCTGGTGGTGACTTAGGGGGGTTTTTTGTCCATTTTGGAATGAGGAAGAGATGTTACCCTCACCAAAATGGCTATGTGAGGGGAACAGTTTCTGATGCCGCCACAGCCCTTGCTCCAGCACCGGCTGTCATGACGAGCCACAGTGGAGCTCCCTCTTGCGCTGGACTGTCCGTAGCTCCGGAGGCAGCTGCCGTGTGACCGCCTCCACGCTGACAATCTTCTATTAGCCCTGCAGGGGGGCTATTCCCGCTGCTCACTAACTGCGTTTTCCAGCGGTAGAGGAACCTGGCTGTAGATTTATATCCTTCTGGGCATCCGAGACATGTTTAATGGTGTGCAGTATCCGCATCCCTGGGGTATGCTGAGAGGTTGTCTGATCAGGCTCAGCAGGACACCAACCACGTGGTTTACACTTGTCAATTTTTACACTTCTCATCTGAAAACCCCAAACAACAGCCTGGTCCTTGGAAAGCTTCCAGTGACATTCATGCTGTGCTAGTGGCACTAATGTAAGGGCAATGGTACATCCACACTGCACTTGAAGCGCTCCTTCAGCAGGTAAATACCCTTCACCCTGTAAATAAAGCGGAGCTGGGGGTAAAACAAAGGTTTATACATGTGACTGCATCCAGGGCATTTGCTGGAACAGCACCGTCAGCCACAGTCGCATATGCCCAATCAGGCTGAGCAGGAGGAAGCCTGTGATGCTCAGAGGCCACAGATTAAACCACACAATCCCAGTATGTGTGTGTTTTTATTATGGCTAATCCTAAATCCAGCCTGAATCAGACTAAACCCTCGCTCATTCCTAATTCCCCCAAATTAATGCTCACATTGCTGTGTACATGCTGTTAGCTAACAGAGCACACAGCAGACATCATCCTCTGTAACATGCTGGGCTGTTTAGAAGGCTCTTTTGCTCCTTGCTGCTTATTGCCACCTCTGCCAGCACACGAATTTCCCAGTCTGCCTGTAGCAAGCCCAAAATGTTCCCTCCTGCTGATAGAAATGTGAGGAGCTGAGCTCAGGAAGAGAGAGGGTCCCTGACAGAGGGCAGGGGGAAAGGATGAAGGAAGAACAATGTCCTTAAAAGGTGTCATCGTTTACAACAATAGCATCTGGGCAATGCAATTCTCCCTTGTGGCAGGTGCTAAGGTTTGCTTCCTTACAGGCCTTGTTAAATTGTGGGCCAGATACATCCACCTTTACATGCAGGAGCTATTTTGGTTGGACACATATAAGTCCCAGGGGCAGAGAATATGAAATCAAGGCTAAACCACCTGCCCATGCAGTGGCAGCAAGAATAAGGTGTTTCCAGTACTTTGGCTCCTCCTTTTCTGGCTCATTAGTATAATTCTAAAATCTAATTAATAATAAACTCTCATTTGTTCACTCCCTTCCTGCTTTCACAGTGTCTGACAAACTGTGTATTGAAGAACGGAAGAGTCCAAGTGTCACTGAAATAATTTTATGTGTATATGATTCATCAAGCTGGTGAAAAAGCATAGCTCTTAACTCAGTGGATTATTTTCTTAAAGGTTTGATTTCATCTGAACTGGGTAGGAATTTGAAGATTTTCAGAGTTTCCTACAGACAAGAGGCTTCCCAGCCTCAGCAGCTCTGTAGACACTTGGTATTTGTACAGAGCAGCAGACCTCCAACATTATAACAACAAAAAAAATTAATCCAATCAACAAGCTACTTCAAAAGAGAATTTCAGCCAAGATCTAGTGATCCCTTTGTGGGGGACAAACAGTATCACTTGTATCTTTAGCGGTAATGGTACTCATCTCTGGTGATGATGTGATGCAGACAAGGCAGTGTGGCATTGAGAAGCAGGGTCACACTGAGGCAGTGAGGGGTCCCAGGTGGCTTGTGAGCTGTCAGTGAAGGGACAAGTCACCTCTCAAGCTATGGAGACTCATTCAATTACTAAAAGAGGGGACGCCCTAGCAAGAAATATTTCCCTTCAGAATGTCTGCACTGAAAAAAACCAGAGTAACAGAGGGCTCACATTGGCTTGTCACAGTGCAAAGGGATAGCTAGTAAAAAACTGAGTAAGAAACTCTCCCCCTCCCTTTCCTTCCAGCCTGGAGCCAGGTTGTGAGCTCCACCCCACAGCCTCCTAGTGGAGGTAGGGACAAAACCTTGTGCAGTGGGTCCTGGGCTTCACTGACAGACAAAGGGCTCTGCAGGGTGCATGAGGCTGACTCACCTGAACGCTGCTCCTGAGCCCTGCGGAGGGGAACTCCACCAAAAGAGAGAGGAAGCTGCAGTTTGAATGTGCATGCTCTCACACACACACAGGATGTCTGGCTGCTTGTTGTCTGTGTTATTTATCTGAACAAGCAGCAGCATCAATCTGGATTACTCCCAGGTTCAGACCCACAGGAGAAGTATTCAAGTATTTGGCTTTCTGAGAGGGATTTTGAAACTTTCCTTCTGACCCTTGTTGGATGGGGATTGTCAAATTCTCCCCAGAGAACCTCTGGCTCAGTCCCAGCTGGGTTTAGCTCTAAAGTAATGGTTCAGAGGAGAAATAGAATCAGCTTTTTTCTCCTGTACATCTTCCTTCCCTGCCAGCAGCCAACTTCTTGTGTGCTGCTACAGAAATATTTCTAATAAAAAGTAACAACTCCCAGGGATGCTCCTATCCCTTGCTGTGCCAAGGCTGGTGATCACATCAGCATCTTGGTTCTCAAGCATCTGCCAAAACCTGATGGCTTCAGCCAGCACAACGGAGTGAGGGTGAGCCAGCTGTGATATAACAGGCAGAGTTTAGGTTCCTGGGGAGTCTTCTTTGCAGAGATGGGCTTCTTCATTTAATGGGCTTTGGATCTTATTTAACACATTGCCTCATGTACAGTGCGGGTGTAAAGAAGCCGTGTGCACATAATAAAAACTTGGCCTATTTGTACCTAGGGGAGTCCTAATAAATTTGCCACTATAGCAAGTGTTAGTCTCTAGGGCCAATGCTGAATGCTGGAGTTTAATAAAAAAGAATTCTGAAACAGAAGAACTGAAAGGTAAACCAGTTCAGCTGACAAAGCAAACACAATTTAATTAAAAATGAAAAGTTTTCTCTTGGCCTTGACCAGTCCCAAGGAGCCGTGTGTCAGGCTGGCTGTGTCTGGCCTGCCTTCTGATGGCTGCTGCTCTCGGGGTGCGTTTTCCGAGCACCCTATCAGAGTTCTCCCAGCCTGGGCTGAAGGCACTTCTCAGAGTGTGTTCAGGCCATTGGTAGGGCAGAAGATGGGTAAGTAAGCCATGAAGGATGACATACTTCCAGGTGTCCACCTGTATACAGCATTAATGTCACAGTACTCTGGCTTGTGCTGGGACTTAGCAGGTCAGGAACAGCCACCCTGCCATTAGACCAGCCCAGAGGAGTGGATATTTTCTCTGTACAAACAGCTGTCACAGTCTCAGGTGCTCCAGGACACTGTAGAGTAATTTAGCTGAACTGTCTGAGACCAGAAGCAGCTTTAATAACTTCCAGGCCCATCTGAACAGAGTTCTAGAAACTGCCTTTTATTGCTCTGCATGTGAAAACTCTTCTTGGTAAAATGACAAATGCAGTGGTGTTTTTTGCCTTCTCTGTTTCATATTATGGATGTTACATTGAAAAAACATTGACTACAGAAGAAGCCATTGAAATTAAATACTAGAAGAGTTAAGCAAGCCAATATTTTAAATCCCAGCGAGATTTAACTATTACTAGTTTACTGCAGAAAGCATCTCACAACTCCAAAGTATGATGCTCAGACTTCTGAAACAGCAGACCAGCACCTACTTGGGGCAGACAGCTTAGGGCAGACAACAAGGATACTGTGGTTGGATTATTAAAATATGGTCAACACATCACTTTCAACTAAGGCTGGATGTGCTATAGGCCAATGAAATTCACATTTTCACAAGCTAGGTCTGTGTAAACACTTCTTTGGTTGTTATCAGGAAAAGATCTTATTTTGTGGTAACATGGCCACCTAAAGTCAATATTTTACTACATTGCAAAGGAAGTTTTTAACTGGAAAGAATAAAGCATTGTTTATTGTACTCCATTGCCCTTTTATTTATGGCATTGTGGTGGTGCAACCCCCGCCCTTGGGCTGCACTGTGATCTCAGAGAGGGGTGTCAAACTCTTCAGTGGAGAGGTCTGAATTATGTACTCAGGGCTTGGGTATCAATGCAGGGCATTTCGCTTCCCCTGCTTCACACACGGCTTCCACCGCACCACCAGCCAAGCACAACAGGATCTTTATTGAGCAGCAGCTCTTTTAGAGGGAGAATGTGCCACAGCAGCACACCACAAGCATTTCATCTCCATCCCCTGTTCCCTTGTGGTCCACCTGGCAGCAAATGACTTCCTCCCACACTGCACTGGCTTTTTTCTGCTGCAGGGAAGCAGAAAGCTGGAGTGCACAGCAGAAGCGCAGATTTCCAGGGACCCAGGCCTGCCAGCAGGCTTTTATCCCTGGCCATGACCTGGGATGGGGGACTCCTCTGGGAAGCAGAGAGAAGGTCATCCCAAATTCACCAGGGGCAGCAATCTGTGGGGAACAGAGGGGAGGGCACCGACTGCAAGGGGGAAGAGTTTAATGGTAAACCAACATCTTTATCTGCATGCACAGGGCCTTCAGCACTGTTGTAAATAATACTCCTAATAAAGAGCCAATTAGACCAACAATCTCATTACTATCCAGCATGCAGTGTAGAAAGGATTAGCCTAGAGCATAACTGAGCAGAGGCGAAAACACAGCTCCACATTTCCTGTTACAATGTACATAGGCATAAGGAGACTTAAATAGATCTCTAAGAGGTAACAAGCACAGAGAGCTGAGAGAATGGTATGCAACCTTATAAAGAAGCCCCATGGTGTGGCACTTTACGGCAACCCCCATTAACAAAACCCCACACACGTCCTAAGCACAGGCTCCTGGATGCCCTACTGCAGCCTCCCCAGTGCCAGGCTCAGCCCTGGAGCAGGAGGAACTGCAGCATGGCCATGGCACGAGCGGAGACTCGGCACCAGGGCTGGAGGCAGGGCTGCAGGCTGTCCACAGAGTCACGAATGAGGATGCAGGGAAGGTAGGGGATGAGGGGGAACCTGGGATTTGTGTGTGCCTGTGATTTCTTGAGAAAGGAGCCCAGGATTGGAGATGCTTTGTCAAACCTAGGGAAGCAACGCTGGCACAGTCACCATTAATGCTATGCATGGCTCATGCTAGTACAAAAATTCAGAGAAAATTGCTGCACAGGATCCAGTGACAATGCAGTTAGCTGTCAAACAAAACATATTTGTCTGACATCCATCCCTTAAACCCTAGGCTTCCATTTTTCCTTCACGTAACCAAAAAAATACCATGCAGGCTAATTTTGGAATTGCTCTCATGTAAATCATCCCCTTGGGCTTGGGCCTCTCAAGCTGGGGTTCAGCCTGAGTGACTTTTTATAGCTGAGTTATAAACTTTTAAATGCCAGACTTAATCAGAGCTACTGAAATGGCCATTAGAATGGTTTAAGTGGCATAGCCCTGATATATGACAGCACAGAAAGTAGGCAGGTGGCTCATCTGCAGTGGGCAGTCCATCTGGAAGGGAGCAGGGTCTGGTGGCTAGAAACAAGCATGACTGAGACACGATCTCTAGAGTTTTGCTCTTGCGCTTGTGCTCCTGCTGAGTGACTTCAAGCAAGCTCTCTTGGGATGCACTGCCCTGAGCAGACAGATCAAAAGTTGAGAGGAAGAGGTGTCTCACTACGCCCTGGTTTCCCCAACATGCTGACAAGAACACAAATATCTATCTGCCTCCCCTTGGCAAACTGCAAGAATTGTCAGAGAACTGGCCTAGGGTTTAACATGACATTGTGTACACTCAAAACACACAATCAGCTTCATTTTTGGCTGACTTAATCACCCACAAAATCTTACTGAATAATTATAATCACAGACACATCAGACACTGAAGAGCTCAGGCTTAAGGGGGACTAATGCTGCTTTGCTCCTTACCGGGAGGCTTTGTGAAGTTTTGAGTCCCCTAATTTTGCAAGTTCTGAGAGGTTCCAGCTACGCATGGGAGAGCCTCCCTCACTCTGTAATATCATTGTGGTCTAAGCAGAACTGGACAGTCATCAATGTGAAAGCAGATGCTTGCACACAGAAATTGATCTGAATGAAAACAGTACAGGAGCTTTTCAGGGTCTTCTCTCTAAATTTATTCAAGTATTAAACAAACAGAAACTACAGCATGCATCAGATACTTTCCTTTATTGTACAACAAAACTGTATTTGCAGCATTTCCAGCAACATCAGGCAGACTTGTCGATGTTACCCAGTTTTGCACAGTCACTAGAGTGTCGCATCATGAATAATTAAATCAGTGCTTCGTGGTAATACATAATTTCTTATCAATTATTCATGCTAATGTGCGTGTAGTTTACTTAATTGTGTTATTGACGATCAAAAGTAATTTCCTGAAAATCCTCAAGGACAGAAAATTTAATCAGCGTAACTACTTTTCAGATGCAATGCTGTTAAGTATTCTTAATTTGCTCAACAATTCACTTATTTATGTACCTTTCTGGAGGAAATACGAGTTTAATCAAACAATTAGATTGAAGAGTTAGTGTACAGAAGGGCTGAAGTTCAACTGAATGCAAGGTAATTATGTTGAAACAAAGTTGAGCCTGCCTCTTTGGACTGGAATTTTTTTTTAGTCTTTTTTTAGGAGGGAGAAAAAAAATTATGATTGGGAATATCACTAAGAAAACAGTGATTCTCTCTCCTCCAACCACTCCCCACAACAAAGCACACAGCGATCTCTTTTATTTTGGTGGAATAAAGGGGTTGTTGCTGTTGTTGAACTAAGCCATAACTTGTAGCCAGAAAAGCCACCTCCTCCCACAGTTCAGCAGAGCAACTCCTGAAGCTAGAGCACAAAAGCAGATCACAGACTACTGTATGTTCCCCTCCCTGCATTAGGACAGTTAAGGATCCCCAAAAGAAACACACTATGTGGCAGAAGTAAAGCAAAATTACTCCATTTGATGAATGTGGGCCCTTTTCTTTGTTCTTTGACCGAAGGACAGACCCAGCAATGCCCTATCTGCTGGCTTGTGCCCAGAAGACACAAACTCCACTCTGGGGGTGTCTGGTACCCTTGGCTTCTCGACAATGATGGTGCCTGGTGCTGCCAAGCCACTCCACGAACACCAGGGCTCCCACCCTTTGAGTGGGTGCTGACATCAAACCGTGCCTCATGGAAAGGAAGGTGTGCACCAGGGGGTATGAAAGGGTCCTGTGAGCCCCAGAGAAGTCCCAGGTTCTGTGAAATTCATAGGCTGAGATCACTTATATGGAGGAGACAAATTTCTGCTGCCAGCCTTACTCAGGACTGCCTTTCCAAGCACATCCCCAAACTTGGATCCTGTGAATAGCTAAACAAAACCCCGTGTAAAAGCATGTGCTCAGCACATTCCAGGAGGTCCGAAGCACAATGTGCAGGATCAGAGGTGACAGAAATCCTTCCACTAGCCTCCATGTTACTTGATTAAAGTCTTGGAGAAGTGTTTTCAGCCTGTACTCCAGGGATACCTGTGGACCCCCCTAAGCAGTCTGCAAATGGCACCTCAAAAATGCAAGTCCAAGTCACTAAGTTCAAATCCATATGTGCAGTTCCTATGGAAAAAAATGAGAGACACCCCAGATTAAAATGACTGCTCTTCAGATCTTAGTCTGCTTTGCTTTCAGGAGGTTTGGGTGAGAGATAAGGCTATAATTACTACAGCATCAATTTCTCCTTTGCACTGTTCCCAATCTATAATAATTAATATCTTTTCATATCTAGATCCATTACAACAAGCGTTCGGTAAATTGAACAGTCTGAATTTGGATGGCATAAAGGAATATCCTTCCAAGCTTTATTTCCTCTTTAGTAAAAACAAAACATGGAAAAATGTATTTGCAGTCTAGCAATGAAGGATTATTTTTTTCTTCCAGTCTTTTTCCAGGACAGTGATGTCAAAATACCCCCAGCTCTGTGCAGATCTAGAGACAATTGCACTCTCCATTAAATACCAGCATTGCTGTTTGAAGCTGTGAATGCCACTCTGAAGTCATGCGTCTTTCACGTCTAAGCCAGGGAACGGCAAGAGTAATACACTAATGTTCACACAGAGGCTAGTGCAAGGATTTTAGTCACAAGTAAACTGATCTCAGCAATTTCCCAGTAATCTGCTCCGTGGGAAGTTTCACTTTCAGAGAAAAGAAGACAGAAGGAAAAGTTTCGCTCTATTTTCTGTTTCTCTTACACCTGGATTGCCTGGGATAGGTTTGGTTGAAGTCAAATGCCTTCAGAAAACAGCAGGCCAAATTGGGATATACCTGGATGTTCCTTCCCCTCTGTTGTGAGCAGTGGAGTAACTGGTGCCTGGGTGCATCTCTTGCCCCAGAACTCACAGCTGGAGGTGATGTGCTGCTTCCAGACATCCATTTCACATAGGATGGAAAGTCGAGATGTGCCAGGATCCTGGGCCTGTCAGTGTCCCTGGGATGTATGGGGGGGGGGGAGAATAAAAACAGTTTCACGAATGTTTCCAAACACAGATAGTGCCGATAAATGAAGGAAATGAACCTACAGCGACACAAGAAAAGCAAGGGTGCGTGAAAGGCAGCCAAAGAGGCCACTCAGCTGTGCCGGGTCCCTGGTGGCCCCATGACATCCCACTGGGCACAGCCACACTGCAGTTCACCCCATGGCAGAGTGCTGGCGGTGGAGCACTGCCCTGAGCCAAGGGACCAGCACCACTCCGGTCTCATACACTCTTCTCCCCTTCCATGTGCTCCTTGGCTGGAGAGGGCTGCTTGTCCTGGCTGCCCTCAGGGCCGGGTTTGGCAGGAGGAGTGGGGCTGCTGCTGGCGGCGGGCAGGAGGTTGGCAGACTGGAGCACAGCCTCCGAGTGCTCGCGCGCCTTCATGCGCAGCGCGGCCACGCTGGCGGTGCGGTTGCTTTGGCAGCCGTAGGTGGGCAGGAAGGAGAGGCCCATGGGGTCTGGAACGCAGCACGAGCACAGCGGGCTCCCTGGGGAGGAAGGAGAGAAGGCACGTCACTGCTGGGGAAGATCAGGGAGCCTGTCTGACTGTTCCCTCCATGGTCAGTCTGAAGACAACAGAGATAGGGTTGCTTTAGCCGGTACATTGACCTTTAGTGAGTACACAGGTGTTCTCTGAGTCAGGGCTAGAAAACCCATACCCTGTTCTGCTGATCCTTCTGTAAGAAGGATCTTACACTGTGAGTCATCCAGGGTGACAAACAGAGTGTGAGAGGGAAGTAGAGACAGAAGTGAGCAGTGAAGTTCAGATCACACATGAGATTTCCTCATAAGCAAGGCTCAGTTCATTCCCTCCTCTCTTATCAAGCTGCTGTTCTGTGGCTGCCACCAGCCCCATGCTGAAGGCGCCCCCTGCCTTCTGCCTGCACACTGAGCTTGATCGATGTGAGCAGCAGCATTTGGTGGGTGAGTGTAGGGGTTCTGTCACTTTTCTTTGCCTGAAAGACTACAGCAGAGAGAAAGGTGAAAATATTCCAGTTGTTAACCTTCTCCTATCTCACTGTAAAATGAGATACTTTTCCTTGGCCAGGCCCTTGCCAGCTACTGCCACCATGTCTACCTGCAAGAGTCTGTTCTACCTTTACCCATTCAATGTCTGTGCTGCTTAAGGGTGACACCTCAAAGAGAACAGCCTCCAGAAGTGAGCCAAAGCTACCTTAATTTGCTGCTGTGATATATCTTAGGAATCTTGTCAGGAGAGATGGGCTAGAGCATCTCTACCCTGTTATTTGAGACCCATGGCTGCTCCAAGCAGGCAAGAAAACACTGGAGAGCAGATGAAGTGGTTCCTCTGCCTTTAAGCTGAAAAGATTCCCTGCAACCCCTTGACAGAGGCAGTCCTCACTCCACCAGCTGCCTTCCTGAGCTAGAACACAGCAGGCTCTTCCTCTGGCTTCCCTTTGATAATGCTGGGGCTTGTGCCAGTTCCCAAACAAGCACACCTGGGAGTGTAGGCTGATCACGGGGCAGGACATGCAGTCCATCCAAAAAGCCACACTGGTACCCAGCTTAGATGCATCTATTGAATGTTGGAAAATGTGTCAGAGGAGTAGGATGGGGAAGCAGGGTGGATGGCTGAGCTACTTCTTGAATTTACTCTCTGGTTAAAAAACCAGACATCATTAGTCACCATTCTTCCAGGGGTCTTAGAGGCCACACAAAGTCCACATCCTCATGTACACCCCTGGCAAAAGCCTGTCTTTGCTGATATGCTACCTTTCAACAAGAAACAGCCCAGCCACACACATCCTGACACAATGCAGTATCTTCCCCTGATCTTTCCAAGCCAAGGACTTGCTTTCATTTCTGCAGTTAATATTTGAGTTAAATGGCTCATGACTAAGTGATGGAACTAATAACCTGCAGAGTTTTACACTTCTGTTCTTGGTAGCAACGGGTCAGCACCCATCTGCTAGGAATGAAGGCAGCCAGTTGTTTGTTTTTAGGATGTTGGCAAGACTTCTCCACAGAAATTGTCAGAGATTTGTGGTTGCAGGTAACATTCAGGGAAAAGTACTCTTTGTATTTCAAAAAACAGCATCTATAAAGGACAAGTTATTAATATAAATGGAAAGAACAGTTTTCTCGTTATACTTCACTGATAAAGCATATGATCAGCAGACCAACATTTCTGTGGGTCCAGGCATTCAAGCACAAGCAAGTTTCAGCACTTGACTAAAATCCTCTGCTTCTTTTCCTTTTAGCTCTAGGAATCTCAGTCTTGAATTCTGTGGCTGTTTTGAGCAGGTCAGAAGGAGGGTTTAAAATAAAATCCACTGAGAACACAACCTACAGTTTTTGCCACCACCAGACATGCTCATAAACTAGTTTTCTGCCCTGTTGAATCACAGCCACTTCAGGGGTTCTGGCCAGCCACTGTTTTAACAAGAGGGAGCAGAGGCCCTTCAGAGTCCCTGCAGTTTGCAGCAGATCTTTTTCACCAAGTCCCACCATCTTCAGATTCTGCTCAGAGATGGGGGAGCCGAGAGGCCTGCAGGTGCATCAGCTGCCTTTGCACTGCTGCTTTCTAACACAAACTGAACGAGGCTTTCAAACATGGCTGTTCAGCTCCCAGGCTGAGGGGAGGGCTGGCCCGCAGTGCCTAATGCAGGACTGGGCACAGACATTGCTTGGTGGGAGGTGGGGAGAAGTGGAAAGCAGTCTTCCCCTTTTCAAAAAAGCAGGAATCGGCTCCATCCCCTAAGAATAATTTTCATTCTGTTGTTAGAGGGATAAAATATTTATCAGTATTCAGTACCAGCCTAAGCTCTTTCCTTAATAATTAGCCCTGATATTACCTAGTGGCTCTGCAACCTGAGGGTGCAGTTACCTGTGGTGGAAACTAAACTATCTCTAGCAATAATTCACCCATAAACTATTCCTTTCATTTTCACTGAGGTTAAGACACTTGCAAACAGCTCACACACGAAAAAAAGTGAAGTAGAAAGCATCATTTGCTGCAGGTTCCAGCTAGAATAGAGGAGAATAGGATTTCTGTTCCTTTTTAATATATGTTGTAAAGAAGGTTGACTCTACCTTACAATCATCTGAATCTGCAGATAATAAGTCCAGTGAAATGTATCGGACTTTGCCAGTACAAAGCCCAGACCAACTATGGGACGCTCATGAGTCCAAGGTCTCCACCTGCCCATCAGCCAGCCCACAATCTCCAGAAAAGTAATGCTGACCAAGAAAGAGGCATCCATATATAGCAGGCAGCAATGGTTTTTAACATCTTATTGCAGCAGCCCTGAGTCTTCAGTGGGGAAGGAAGGAATTGTTCCTACTTATTTCAAATCTTCAGAGGACTTCAGGCATCCAGCTCCCATCAAAATCAGTCAGGGTTAAGCCATTAGCCCTAGATCTTGATCCAGCTCCCACCAACATCTATGACAATCCGAGATTAGTTTAACGAGATTTGTATCAAATTGCTGCAATATGGACAGGGTACTGTTTGCTTTCTTTCAGGAACTTACTGCCTCCTATACACAAAATTAAAATACACAATTAGATTTCCATTAACTTACAGCAAATTCTGCTGAATTGATCTAAACCTCCTCCTATTCCTATATGAGATCATACTTTAAATGCCCAGCCTGAACATAAATACTTAATGTAATAAATACAATCTGAAATATTTGATCCACTTGGCAGTTTAATTGATCTACTAGAGAGACTGACAGGAAAAATTAAATTAGTTTTGTCTTGTCTCTGCCAACATCACATTTAAATTGTAACAATATTTGATCTATAATTTTGGTTGTGGACCTTTTTGTGCAGTTCCATGGTTCAGTTTCAGGTGGGAAGAGAGGGGTACGAGTGGGGCACACATTGATACATAATATAAATTTTTAAATATGTATTTTGTGTTTCAAGTCAAGAGCTTAAAGGATTTAATAGGTAGTCTTTCCAAAAGGCAAACTCCACATTCCTTTCCTCTTTTATTATTTGTGCATATCAGCATTTGATTTGGACAGCTGAATGGTAACCTGACATGGAGGGAAGGAGAGAAAAAATCCTGTTTAAAATCCTCATATATCAACCCACGCTGTTTAGTTTTCAGGGAAAATATCATGTTTTATTTAATTATTGTTATCTTCTCATAGTAGTCACATTGGTTTGCTTGAGCTGTAAATTCTCATAAATTCTGAATCCATTTCATAAGGATTGGAAGTTCATCAATAACCTCAAGTTCATAGTGTTGATTACCAGTTGGAGCTGATTCAAAAGGAGCTCCCTCTTGCACTTCATACACAACACCGGCATTCTGTCTTTTAAAGCCTAAGTCAAAAGCAGGAAACACAAAAGTGGTTTTATCTAAATCTTCTTGAGCTCTGAATCAGAAGTTCAAAACAAGAAAGGCGTGAGCTTAATGCCTGAAATGGAGAAGCATCAGATGGTCCCAGTTTAATTTAGGGTAGCCTCAAGGCTGCTGAAGTTGTACTAGACGGTTTCTCCTTCTAGTGAGAAGCTGGTAAGTGTGGAAGGTACCCTGTGCTGCCCAGAGGCTGGAAGAGCACTTCAGAGGTGACAGCAGAGTCCAAATGTTATAACTTCATATCTCCTTTGCTTGTGACCCCTATATGCCCAGTGGAAACAACAAAGAGCTGATAATCTGGCTCAGTTGCTCTATCAGCAGCCTTTTTATCTACATAACTCGACACTGGAACTGGAGGATTTCATCCTCCTTTATTTGTGCCATTAGTACTCCAAAAAAAAAAAAAAATCAGAAGCCAGGACTTGCCTGTTAGGGCAGGAAGGCTGGCAGCAAACCCACAAAAAAGCTGGGAGAACAGAATCAGTCCTTTGAATACTGTCAGCTCGGCAACCTCATCAACAGGAACCCCTGCCCAGCTGAGGTCCACTAACCTAATCAAGATCTGTCCTGGAGGAATAGGACAGCACCCATTTCCTACCCATGGCTCTTAGGGTTCCAAGTACCTACGTATTTCCTAGTATTTGTGAAAAAGACCAAAAATCTCTGAGGGGCAGTGCTAGAGCTGGGGACCTGTGATATGGGAATCAAAAAAACTTACTCAAGGAGTGTGCATCTGCAGCAAACTAAAGAAAAGTTTTAGATTCTCTGAAGTCAGAGTGGCAGATAAACTAGGAAAACTGCCAAACAAACCCACTTAATATATTGGCTGTGTTACATGAGGAAAGTCAGTAAGACCATAATCAAGACTGACACTGAAAATAAAGGACCCCAGGAGTTTTATTCCCATTCCCCAGTCTTACGGTAAACAGTGGTGCTTCAAGTCAGTAAACACCAGTTCAGGGGTGAGTTAGGTCCTTGAACACTTCTTCTGTAGTGTTGGCAATGGGAATTGCGCAATGGAACTGGGCAAATTCCCTTCATCTTTCCATAATAGAAATTGAACTGTAATGGATGGGAAGTTCTAGTTATGTTTTAGATTTTTTTTCCTGGATACTGCAATTAAGCCTCCCTCATATGAACAGCAGCCACAGCAGCAGCAAACCATAAAAGAACCTAATCAATGGCGCCCTGCAATACCCATTTGGATGTGCGTAATGCAACCGTACTTCTCCATCAGTGGTGTGGAGGTGCCATGAAAACCAACTGAGCTATAACTTGCACAGAGCAGAGCTGTGGGTGAATTATGAAAGTAATTCCCTGGCAAGTGTAATTATTTCTCTCCTCATACACTTCACTCATCATGGGATCTGGGGAAATTTCAGCGGAACGTAACAGACACACTCTTGGCCTCAGCCACCAGAATGGTAGAACACATCCGCTGAAAAACGGAGATTCTTGTTTACACCCATTAATAACATCTTCTGCATTAATGAATTGCATTCATGCTGTCATCCATTAAGGAGGTACTTTGAGGTCTCTCTCTGCACAGAACACTAGCTTCTCCTGATGACTCTATAGTTACACAGCCCATAAATAAAACAAGTATTTTCCCTTCATCTTTGAGGTCTGCAATTAAATCTACTAAATGGACTGCAGATGCCTGGCTTACAGTAAGTGTTTCATCTTGGAAGATCATGGAACTGTCGAAGTCACCACAATGAAGTAGCATAGTTGTCAAATCAGGACAATTTCAGAGAGTAATGAACATCAGAAATTTCATCTCAGTGAGTCAACGTTCTTCCTGAGTATGACCAGTGGTGAAGCACTAAACCCCTGAAGTAGGAAACACTGTATATCCCAGAAATTATGAACCTGTGCTAATTTTTCAAATGAGGAATTGTATTTCCTGACAGAATAGTACATAGGGAGATGATACAGTAGGTAACAGATGCTTGCTAATAAGTACAGCCTCCATGAGCTAAACTTCAGAGAGACAGGAGACAAGAAAAGGTCTGTTGTATTACTGAATACAGAACATTTGATAGAAACAGAGAAAAACTGTCCAGTGATAATATACTCTTCTCTGGAAAAGTCTATATTCTGCATAACAGTTTTGTTTGCATTGTATATCCAGCCCGTTTTCTTAACAGAACATCCTGTGGTGCCAATATCCTCACTCTGATGGGAAAAAATCTCGGTTTCAGAGACAGCAGAGTTCAAGGGGCATAGTGATCAGGGAAAACAGCTTTCTTCTCATTCATCAGAGCAGACCTGGTCTCATGCTCTAACAATATCCCCATATCCTAGAAGTGGCACATGTGGGGTCCAGAGCCACAAGAGGCAAACCTACAGTGCACTTCACAGTCTTTCCAAAAGCAAAGTTGCAGGCTTAGTCTCTGCCCCAGACTAGGCTGTCTTGAGATTTCCTGTCTCTTCTAGACCAACTTCACCCTCAACTATTATATCCTTATACTACAAATTAGATCCAAGAACTTTGTGCCCTAAGCACTTTATGTAGCTTTGGAAACCTGGGTCTGGGGCCAAGCAAAGTCAGAGAAAGAGAAAGAGAAAGAGAAAGAGAAAGAGAAAGAGAAAAAGAGAGGTATTAGTTTTTTTACTAAAGATGGAGAACTCTCAGATGACAGAATGAAAATGGTCCCTGAGAGCACAAAATAATTATTAATTAGTTACATCACCATCATCACTTGTTATTCACTGTATTGATATTAATGGTCTCCTTCTAAAGCATTATTCAAATATTACTCACTGACACCAGCAAAATCTTGTCTCTTCAAAAGAATAAGAAAACAACCTGCAGTTCCTAGTAGAACCTGATGTGCTGAGAGTGCTCATTTATTTGCAAGTAGCCCTTACAGCTGTACTAAAGAATGTGATTCCCTTTTCTGGCCAGGATTATTCTCCCAGTGGTGGGAATACATATCTATTTACAAGATCCACATAGAGGAGCTGCATTTAGTTTGACACTTGCATAGAAGAAAGCAGGGTCATGCATCCTTTCATAGTGAAATAGTGCTTTGATTCTGAAGCAAGTGTTTTGCTTTCAAAAGCACAGAGAATTCCTGGTAGTTTCAAAGCATGGTTGGCATGAGACAGATACTGGGAAGACCCCTCAATCATTTCACTCTTCAATAAAACTTGCAACATTTTGGAAAACCTTTCTACTTGCTGGATTTTCCCTTATCCAAGCAATCCAAAAAACAAACAGCTCATAACTTTATGCCCTGTGCTGAGTTGTATGGGATTTGCATGACATAAATTCCTACGCCACCAGATTCACGATGGCAGGGTTCTGGCATCATTTCTGCAGCAAAATGCAACTAGATTTTCAAGGGAAAAGCTTAGGTCCCTTAATTAAGACATATAAGGACATATACAATGGCCCATGTGCACACAGCTCCTGTCTCAAAAGGAAGAAGGTAGAGTCAAATAAACTGAACTGAGCATATGACAAAGACAGTCATATTAAGGTTTTGTGAACACTGTGTCTCTCCCTGTCCTTCCCTTCCTTCCCACAACCATTATCTTTTCCTCCAGACTGGCACATGAGCTTGGTTATACTTTCAAATACACTGGTTTAAATGAACAATCATTCACCTGGAGTTTCCATACCAAAGAAAAATAAACTGTGCATTAGGCCCGTGATTCCTTTGGTCCACTCAGAAGCTCTAGAGATTTTTCTGGTCACCAGTTAATAGGACCAAAGCTCAGTGACTGCTGTGCACAGCCCTACTCCAGCACAAGTGAATTACTCTTGGAGAAATGGGGAACAAGGAATTTGTGGAGATGAGCCAAGGAAGGAGGAGACAATACTCCATATATCAATATCACAAGAAAGATGTTACAATTATTCTCTGCTTGTACCTATCAAATGTGGTCCCTCATATAATGATAATTTCTTTCCTCTTAACCCCACAGCCAAAATTTGACATTACTAAGCCCTAGCAGCAGAAGAAAAAGAGCTCCCCTCAAACTCCCCAGTTCCTTGCAAGGATAACAATACACTGACAGACAAAGGCAGCTCCACAAAGCTCCTGGTAGGTGGATACGCAGATGTGCAGACCTGTAACTGGATTTCATAAAATCAAAATACACTACTTTATCCCAGTCCCCTTGCATGTATCTGGAGATTTCTAGTGCCAGGCAGAAAATATAAAACAGACATTTCAGGAATGAACTGCATGTATAACTGACAACATTCACCAAGACAATATGCAGGCATCTGAAAACTGACCATCCCTATACAAATTATAAAAAAAAATATCGCTATTTACATTTGGGACCATTTTTTCAGGGACACTGTCTCCTAGTCTGGGCAACTGACTATTTCATATCTACAAAAGATTCAGGAATAGAACTTTTTCTGCCCCTAGGTTGTAAAATTTCAATCAAGCAAAAAAAAGAGCAAATTATTAGTTTCTCAATTTAGTGGCTAAGATGTAAAATCAAAGAAAAGAGTATCAGGAACTCTTCCAAATAAATAAAACTAAAAGCAAGCAAACAAAACCAACAACAAGAAAACCCAACCCCAAACAAAAAAAGAAAACTAACCAACTAAAAATACCAACCCCTCACGACAAATTTTAAATCTTTTTTATTTCATTTTGCTTGGCTTTGTTTATTTGGGTAATTTTTTTCTTAAAATTTAGCTGCATTTAAACATGAAACAGGTGAGAACAACATATTGCTGCATTTAATTCTGAAAATCCTTGAATGTAAATTTTAAGGGCGAAAACCCCCTTATTCCATCTGAATTATTCACTGAACACAACCCTATTTCCACACTTTTCAACCTGTCTGGGACTACATTTATCGATGAACAATTTCTTTTTGCCTGAAGAATTTCAGCTGTATCTACTCCAGAGAGGCTGCTCCTGCTTAATGGAAGAAGTCAAAATTCTCAGCCCCAAGACTTTACAGGACAGAGATCAAGAGGACTCAGGCACTCCAAACAGCTGGCGCCCACTTGCAGGTGACAATAAGCCTTTAAGTTTTAGGGTTCAGGTCACACCTGTGTGTCCTTTCTGGATCCAGAATTCCAGGTCCCACACCTATCAAAAGAGCAGTAACTGTGTGGTGTGTCTGGCTTCAGCTTTTTTTGAAAGACAGGAGAGAAGGGGGTGCAGGGGGCAGGACACTGGACTTAACACACAACTCAGGAGAGTTCCAAACATTTGCTTCAGGAATATACTTTGGCAGTGCTGATTTAACTGGGAATACAAGGAGCATGAGGTATGCCAGAGAATACAATGGGATGTGTTAGAGGACATTTTTCTTCATAGTGGTGGGTCTTTAACTGAGAAACTTCCCTCACAAGTTATTGCAGCACATCGGGACACAGAGTAAATGTACGTGCCTCTTTGTGCTTGGCACTGCTATGAGGCTTTGCATCCTATAAATCTATAAACTGAATTCATCCTGCTTACACCCTTAGTCTTATAAATTGTTAGACTAAGAACAGCTAATGGATCAGTAGGTGATTTATTTTTAAAAGATGCATACTGCTGCTTTTTGGAAACTGAAAGTATACAGACACGGGATGTACCCTTCCTGAAACCTGGGTCCCAGGCAATGAGGAATTACTTTGTATCCTCCCCTGTCCCCAGGAACATGCTTTATTCAAGTTCTCAAAGGGGACCAACTGTCCAAGAAGAGAAAGGTTTGGATTGTACAGATGCACTGCAAAGGAAACCACATGCAAAGAGCGGATGAGGCATCAGTAATGGTGCCAGGTACTACATAATGCAAAAGGATGATATAACTAATTTATTAGAATAAATTTAACTCTTTAAAAAAGGCATATGCAACAAAAACTCTAAAGGAGCAAGCCCTACCTGTCTTACTCCTTGAGAGAAACCCTGACCTAACGAAAAGTAACTGTCTGAATAAAATGAAGGGGTTTTGCCACAAATGATGCTATGAGATACAACGAGAAACTTCAGTACGTGCAGCACTGGTCAGTGCAAATACTGCCAATCTAAACAGAAAGAGGGATCCACCATTTCCCAAAGGTTTCCCGACAGTGGGCAGTGGGACCATGACACTTAGCTTGAAAGGGATGCTCTTGGAGCTTGTCCCTGAAGTTAAGTAAAGTAATTTACCTTTTAGAGAGGCGACATGGGATAAAGCTTGTGCGTAGGTGGCTGTGTTGAGAAGAGTCCCCGGCAGGCAGGAAGGGAAGAAAGGTCCCGTAGGGCCCACTGCTCGGCTCAGGCTGATGGAGAAAAGAAAACAACTTCCTTGTAAAACCAGAACCAGCTGATTCCATTTGTGCTTGCACACAAACACATTGGTGTCTCAGTGTCCAACTAGATGTGACCAAGGCTGGACAACATCAGCCTCCCACAGCCACCAGCTTCTCAGCATCTCCACAGGCAACAGTGAGTTGCTCAAGAAACACCTCATCTTCTAAAGATGATACCTGTAGGTCAAGGCATAGCAGCACATCTGTATGCATGTACACACATATGAGGCATTCTTGCCCCACAGACAGGCAGCTGATATCCTGTATTACTCTTACCTCTGCTGGATCTCCAGACCCTCTTTTTTATTCCTGGTTTGATCTGCTGGAGAAGGGGAATTTAAATTCCTCGCAGGAGGTGCCACCTCAGCCATGGTTTCCTTAGAGCCCTCTTGGTCAGAAGCACCCCTCTCTGTTTTTCTCCATTTAGCTCTTCGATTTTGAAACCACACCTGGAGCAGAAGAGCAATCCTGGGTGAAAACTGTGTTTAGCCAAATGTGAAGCAAGGAGGTTGTAAATTGTTAGTCCAGTGAAATCTGACATTTAGAAGCTCGTCTAAATCTTCCTCTTATTTTGTATCCCTGTTGTTATTCTAGTTGACTCTTAGGATTACATTCATATCTGTGATATTGCTGGGTCTCGAAAACAAGCCAGAAATGTCTAAAGACCTTCAAAAGGCATGTTAAAACAAAAACTTAAAAAGCAATATTTTGATACTATTGTGCCAGTTAGCAAAGCATTTAATCGTGTGCAAGCCTTTACAGACACATTTAATTCTCACTGATTTCTCAGCTTTAACACATCTAAAAGCCTTTTTATAGGGGTGGTGTTAAATACCTACCTAAGCACTCTGACGAAATATAAGTCTTTAAATCAGCTGCTGCTAGAATCAGAGGTCAGAAATGAAAAGGTATCTATCTGGTCATCTTATCCAGCCTATTTTCTGGAGAGGGCTGCTACTGACTGTTCTTCCTTTCATGTTCAGTATGCATTCAGAGGACTCAAAAATTGATAGACATTAATTTTGGAAGATCATTCTGCAGTTTAATAGTGTGCTCGTACAACTGCCCCCACCTCCGGCCACACTATGACCTCAGAATAGAACACCAGTTTCCAAGCTTTATTTTTTTCTCCATATGCAAAACAAATATTCATACTCTTCATTTTATCACCTGGCTATTAGTCTAAAAACTTTTTTTCCATTTACCTCGGAGCTGATATGCTGAAAGCACCATATTTGAGGTGGAAAATGCCAAGCCTCTTTTAAGGTCAGGAAATTCACATTTTAATACATGAATTCAAGTATAGGCGAGATTGTTATTATTATTCTTCGCCTTCTCCAATTCCATTTTAGTTAGCTGCCTTTTAATTGCATGTATCAGCAAACATTGAATAATGATTTTATCTATATTCTAAATTTAGAGCAGTTAAACACAAAGCAAAATGCAGACACTTTCTTGTGTCTTAATTGAATGAAGGTCACAGCTATAACAATATTTAATTGAGCTATTTTTCATTATCATATTTTAATGACTTTGCACTGACAGTTCGCCTGCTTCTGAGGAAAGAGCATGATGAAGTCGTTTATTTCCCTATTTAGTTATTGTTTGACAACATCATCTTCGATTAAGACTCTGCTTTATAGCACATTAATCATATTTGAATGAGCAAGGGGTATAAATGTAAACATATCTCCCATCCTCTGTTTCCCCATGTCCCTGCATGAAAGCAGGCTAAACAAATGCTTGCATCTATTGTCTGTTTGCATAATAGCCAACAACAAGGCTAAACACCAGTCCTCAGCAATCTAATTGTCACCACCCCTATCTCACCCTTGCACCTTTCAGGAAGAAGTTATGATCTTCCACTTCTGAATGCTCAATAATTGTCCCATTTATCTCAATTTGCAGTTCAGTCTTTAGGCACCAATAGCCAAAATGGCATTTTTTATTATTTTTTTAAGCCAGTACCTACAATGCAGTGGTAAAAGGAGATTTTCATTTCCAAATAATAATCAGTTTAATTTGCCCGCATATGACCAATGATTCATGTTCAGATTTAATAATCAGGATCACATAATCTGATTATAGGAGAAATAATTTGTTTACAATCCCCAATTTACTGTGGTGAATTCCATTATCTCTCTTCAGCCATTGGGTTTTAAGAGATACTAACATGACCCTAGGGAACAAAAGGCAAGCTATTATATTTCCTACAATTAGATCTTTGCATAGTCTTAACCCCAAGCACCTAAATTTAAAAAAATAGAAGAACAGCGTGCAGAAAACCCCCATAAATAAAAATGAATGCATAATCGTGTTCAAAACATGGTTTGCAACTCTGTGGTGGATGCCTGAAGAGTTACAGGGATCTATCTCTGACAACTGCAGGGGACTGCTGCTCTTAGCAGAGCTTGTAGACATACACATGGACTGGATATGGAAAAACAAACATATGGAAATAAGGAAAAAAAAAGGAAAAAGGTGAGGAGAAGGAAGAAAGGAAGGAGTGGAAAAGTGTGGCTGTGGAAAGAGTAATCATGGCCAATGGTATTTATTGGATCATATTAAAGGTGTGGGAATTGCTCTGCAGGCTCTTTACCTGCCTAAATTAAGTGTTTAGAAAGAAGGCGAAAGGGAGAAAAGTTGAAGAGGTGAAGAAGCTTTCTTCCTGGCAGCTGGGCTCCCTGCAGTTGGCTAACCCCAGTGCTTGACAGTGGTCATAGCTGCTTTGGAGAATCACATCTCAGCTCTTTTCTCTGCACCACGCCCCCCCTCCAAAAGCAAGGAAATGGATGTGCATTGATGTAATTTAGTACCTTGGAGACGCGGACAAATTAGTGTAGAACATTATCACTAGTTAATTATGAATGACCGATTAATCAACCTAATCTAATATTCCACATTATGTTGATGTTATTAAAGTGCATCATGAAAATGACAGATCGTCTTCATTTGCGTTCTTTGGCCAAATGTGCACTCTGCAGTCATGATGTCAAATAAAAAAAAAAAAAAAAAAAAAGTTTGCCAGCTTGAACATCCGAGTTAAGTAATTCCCCAGGATGTTTACCTGCACCCTGGCCTCCGTGAGGTTGATTTTCAGAGCCAGCTCCTCCCGGGTGAACACATCGGGATAGTGGGTTTGAGCAAAAACGGCTTCCAGGGCCTCGAGCTGAGGGAGGGAAGGAGAGCAGAGATTCTTGAGGGTTCCTTGAGGGATCCGGCGGCCCCACGGGGGTGTCTGCCAGGCATGGATGAGGAAAGCGGGGCCACCGGGGCAGCGGGGCAGGCAGGAAGAGGCTGGCATGGCATGGGGCATGCGGGAAGCAGGTCGGGAGCTGGCAGGGAACAGGCATGGGGGAGGCAGGGAGCAGGTATGGCGAAGGCAAGCAGGGGGCAGTGGGTGCAGAGGCCGGGGCAGAGAGAAGCGGGCTCCTACCTGCTGCAAGGTGAAGGTGGTGCGGTTGCGGCGCTGCTTCCTTCGCAGGAACCCGTCGTCGAAGTCGCCGGCGGAGTGACCTCCGAAGGGGGCCGCGCCTGTGGGCCGAGAGCCGCGTTAGGGGCAAAAGGCCGGGGCCGGAGCCGCTCGGGCGGGCAGTGCTGCCCCATGTCCCCGGGGCCTGCTGCGGGCACCGTGGGATTGTACCGCCCGGAGCTCACCCTGGCCCGGGAAAGAGTATTTTTCGAGCTATTTGTGCTTTAAAAGGACTAAGAGACGAAGCTTTGACATACGCGTGTGCACGGCAGCCTCGCAAAGACCCTGCCCGGACGAGGAGGCAGCGGGGCCGCAGTCAGGTTCCTCCCCACGCACCCCCGAGAGCGGCCGAAGCGGCCCCGTCTGCTCGCCCTGGCTCCTGGAGGAGAACGTGGGCACGGGGCTCGGTTCAGCCCAGCACCGGGGGCTCGGCCGCGGCTGAACAGCAGCGCGGCTGGACGAGGCCGCCCTGCCCTTCCTCGACCGGCGTTCGAGGGGCCGGCTGGGGCACCGCGGGTTTGTCCCCAGGCGGAGGCCGGGAGAGGGCAGATGGGCCACCGCCATGTGAACCACGTTCCATGGAGCAGACCCCGGCCTTAGTGGCTCCCCCAGTCACATCATCCGTGCCCGTCTTGCAATGTGTCACTCCCTTTCTGTTCGCTGACAAAACAGGCTAAAAAAACCACAAACAAAACAAAACAGACCAAAAAAACAGTCAAAACTTAAACCAAAGCCGAAAAAAACCCCAAACCCAAGCAAAAAAAAAAAGAAAACAACAACAAAAAACCCCAAACCAAAACCCACAAACGAACAAACAAAACCAAATCAAAATAAACCCTCACGGAACAGAGAAGTACCCGAGCCCCCAAAGGCGTTGCTGAGTGTCCCCGTGACCCCACCCGCAGACCTGCCCGTGGAGTGCTCTGGGGTACGTGGGCTGGAGGTCGCCGTTCATCTTTCAGCATCATTTGGAAGATAAACACAGCCCCCAGCCCTCTCCTCGCACAGACCTCACTCGATGTGGGCCTGGCAGAGGCTCATCAGAGAATAAAATACTGTCCCGGTGACTCCCCGAGGCCGGTCCCCTCCCTGCGGCACAGGGCCTCCCCAGCTGCCCAAACGCTGGCCGAAGAGAGTTTTTCTGTTTTCACTTCTTTGATTTGGTGATGGGTGGGGGGGTTTGGACGAAGGTGTATTATTTTTTTTTTCCCGCTTGTGATGCCCTACGCTGTTTTTACCCTTTGGCAGGACAGACCGCCCCTTCCCCCCGCCCCGCTGCTGCCCACGGCGGGAGAGCGAGGGCCCGGCCCCGGACACCGCCGGGAGAGGCGGCAGCCGGTGGGGCCGCTCCCCGTCTCGGGCCGCCAAACACAGGCCCCGGCCCCACGCTGCCACCGGGAAAACAAACGCACAGCAAACAAGCAAAACCAAGAGCACGTTTCCAAAGCTGTCTGCCAAAAACTAACAAACAAAGCCGCCTCAGGGCTCGGTGGCAGCGGCGGGAGGGACCCTCTTACTGTCCTGCCCAGTCGGGCTCCCCTGTCCCGCCCGGAGAAAACTTTGGGAAGCGATTTTTCCAGCCGGAAGGCACAGACCGGCTTGGGTCCGCTGGGCCTGCGAAGCCGTGCTTAAAGAGCGGCTGACCCTACCCCGAAGTAGGATGAAACCGCTGGACCACATCTTCCTGCCAGCGCTGCCGCAGGGAAAGACCCTTTCTCGGGTCTTTCACAGGCGGGTGATGCCTGTGCAAGGAGCGGGGTGCCCGATGAGGGGATTTTACGGGGCCGGGTCGCTTTCCCCGCCGTGCGGCCGCGGGAGCGGCGGCAGTGCGCGGGCACAGCGGGACAGCCCGCCGGGGGCTGGTGTTGCGCACCCGCGGCTCCGGGGATGCTCCGCGCACTACGAGCACCAGCGGGAGGGAGCGGGGGCAGAGGGCCCTGGGCATCTGCGGGGGAGACACGGGGAAATCCTGAAGGCTGCCAATGTTTAAAAAAGGAAAATAATAATAATAGTAATAGTAATAGTAATACTACTACTACTACTAATAATAACGTCTCTGACCAATAACACAAAGAAAAACATCCTCCCAAATATTTATTTTCCGCTTTTTAATTTTTTTTTTCTGCCGAACCTCATTTTTCCCCATCCTCCCACAGAATGTTTGCAAAATAGCATTAAAGATTTATGCGGTCCCTTCGGCTAGAGGGAGGAGGCGTGACCACGTCCTGAAAGTGTCCCGATTACAGCCATGACACCAACATCTGTGCTGGGAGGGGAGAAAAGCATCTCTCTCGTAGCCTGAGGCTCAACTGCGGGATCGCTATCCACAGAGGGGAGGCAGGTGGCAAAATGACGGGGCTGGGGGTGTAAACCCAAGCCCTTTCCAGCAGGAATCAAATTAAAAAAAAAAAAAAAAAAAAAAAAAAGTCATGCAATCCTTCTTTCCTTCCTGTGACAAGAGGGGAAAGCTAGGAGAGGGGAGGGGGATAGGGTTGTATTTTCTTAAGGAAAAGGATGATATTTAGTTGTCTCTGTAAATTTGCATTTTATCCCAGCACGTATCTGTACGCGACAGTCGTGGCGCAAATCCGGTCACAGTTTGTCCCTCCGTCCCCAGCGCACCCCCCGCCGCACAGACAGACACCTCGAAGTTGAGCTCTTGTACTTACACGTCTCTGTGCGACAACACTCACCCTCTAGCTGCGGGGGGCAGTGGAAGTAGAACATGGCCCTGCGGCTGGGTGGTCGCCCGCTGCTCGCAGCTGCGAGCCCGACGGCGACCGGGACCGGGGCCGGGGCCAGCCCGCGGGGTGCGGGGCTCCCGCGCACCCCCCGCACCGACGGACCGGCACCAGCTCCCCAGTCGGGCACCGCGACGCACCGCCGAGGTGCCTCCTGCAGACCTGAAGACACAGAGGGGAAAGAATAGAATAGGTGAAGAGCCAGAAGAAAACATCTGGAGAAACTCATTGATAACCCTAAAGCCCATCCCAGAGGAAGCAGAGGAAGTAGCATCTAACCCTGTGCAATGAATTTAAAAAGCCAGAAAACTCCGTGGTAGGCGCACAGTAATCAGAATCAGCAAAACTTAGTTGTATTTTTTTTTTTTTTTTTCTCCACGGAATGGCAGATTGTGTCTCTCTTGTTCTTCTATCTATCTAGCCATCCATCCATCTCTATCACTATCTATCTATCTATCTATCTGTCTGTCTATCTATCTAATTGTCTGAAATATTCCTCTACGGAGCAAATAATTACATAAAGAAAAAATGTTTGTAGGTAAGATTGAACTGCTTAAAAGAAAATCTAAATTATTCTGCCTAAATGAAACAGCAATAAAACCTAAAAGCTGTCTTCTTTTTAAAGCATCAAACACTCTGGGATCCAATGTCCTCGGCAAGGAAAAATCCCCAAACAACTATTCAAATTTATATGCAGTCATACTAAAAACAACAAAAAAATCCAGAAGGTACATGAATATAGTAATCCATACCTAAACCGAACAGAAGTAAAAATCACCGGTAAGGTTTGGGGGTGTTTTGCTTTAGAATGAGGCGCTGTGAGTTGTTGGCTGCAGAGACAGAAGGGCTCTGTGGAGTTCTGGAAGTGGCCAGATGTCTTTATATCTGTCTACAGCATGCTCTGCCTCTCAGCACTTGCCTTTATAATCTCACGCATAATTGGCCTTAATCTGATTATTTCCAGCGCTGTCTACAGTGAGTAACTTGGATAGGTCTATTGGGCCCTACAAATGGCCCACGTGGTGTGCAGAGCAGGGGGGGTGGAGAGGATGAAAAGAAAAACCCGTCATTTCTCAGCAAACGCCAGGAATGTGAACGGCAGCAACACAATCCCATTATTTCCGAGCGCTGGCGCTCCGGGGCTCGCAGCCCCCTGCGTGTTCCCCCCGCCCCGGGGTGCCCGGGGGTGCGGGGCCGGGGGGGCCCCGCCGCGCCGAGCGCTGCCCCGCCGCCCGCACCCCGGCGCTGCCAGAGCGCCGCGTAATTGCCGCCGGATGGGTTTTGGGGGGCCGCTCTGCACACGCCTCGCCTTCCCAAGCGATCGTACCACGGCAAAGTTTGATTTTGTTCGCAGCGAGGGGTCTCTGGATTTATGCTCGCTTCCCGTCTGCAAATGATATGCGGCGGGACCCTTCGCAATTACTTTTAAAATGCATCCGAGACATAGGCTCAGCGGAGAGAGATGGCCCTTGCCTCAGCCCGGGTGAAAATTAGACTTTAAAGTACCCAGATGAAATTTTCAAGTCAGGGACGCGGGATTGGATCAAATCACATAAACTGCAAAAAAAGCAAGTATAATGGCACATAATTGGTTCTGTAATAGCATTACACAAGGATAATAGCCTGTTATGGCCCCCTGCACATTAAGTGCTTCCCTGGCGTAAAGCCTTTATGATATTAAAGGGGGAATATAATGATATTTTGGTTATTAAATGCGTGTAATTAATTTATGCACCACTGAAAATAAAGTTGGTATTATGACCCACTCAAGATGCATCAGAAGATGTAAGTCAGACAACTGTTGATAAGTTCTGGTGTCTATGTTTCGTCTAGACTGCTGATTTTATTTTGGAACAATTGCTTCTCCGACAGACTACACAAATTTAATATTTTATAAAGATTGTAATGTTCTGTGCAGGAAGGGCGAGCAAATCTACACAAGCTCTCTTAGATCTGATGGGAGTTTAAAGACAGCACATTCATACCGCAGCAAAGGAGATGGATACAGACAATACAGGTGCAGAAATAGTGATTTTGAAGAGATGATGTCTTTGGAAAGTTAATTCTGTACATACGATCTCATTAAATAAACACTAATAAGCCTTAGAAATATCACCTGCTCTATGTGCCTTTTAAATTAGGCATAGATGTGGAAATTCCCCTAACGTATATTCAAGTTGAAGTTATGTTTCCATCCTGTAAAGCATTATTTTAGCAAAGCAAGGCAAAAATTAATTTTACTTGAGATCCAAATTGATTTGATCTGATCCTATCTTATCCATTCACTTATAATTTTAGCATACTAGTAACAGATGTAGAAAGCTGTCTTCATGTGGTTTTTAAAATATATTTACATGTCTACACATACACAAATACTTTTAGGAATATCTTTGTTTGACAACAGATATTTGCTCACCATCCAGGCAAGTCTCTGAGCAGTAAAGTATACTACAAATTGAGATGGCTTTTACAGCACCATGCAAGATCAAAAACCAATGTTCTGAATCTGGCTGCACTCAACAAAATAGCAGCACAAGCTTTAGGTCAAGTAACCTTAAAAAGAAGGACATAACCCAGAAGTACTGCCTGGATCTCCCCTGGCAGTCTCTCCCTCCTGAGCTTTAAAATCCACACAGGGCCAGTACTGTAGGATCCCTTTGCACAGAGACAGATGTGCCTTTTCCTTTTTCTCTGACGTCGGGAAGAGAGGAGTGAGATAGTGTTTTATCATAAGAACCCCTAATAAAATAATAATAACTTCATTATGGCGCTCTCAGGCCTTGCTCTAGTCAGGGGGCTGCATTGCTGTTTTGGCTCCAAGACTCACTTTCCCCAGCAGTTTGAAGCCTGCAAGTTCAGCGTATTACAGGAGGGGGAGAAGGCGGAATGGAGCACGGGGAAGTGCTCCAAGTCGCTGCTTTTTAAATAGGAGCAGAACCCTGAGCCGGTCGAGACTCAACTTTCCCCCAAGGACCAGCAGCTGCAAAACAAGGAGATAACTAAGCAATATATAATCCCCCACCCCTCGCCAGCTCGGTGTCTGGTTAATTTTAATGCTCGGAACGCGGGACTGACATAATTAAAAGTTAGCGCTGGGGAGTCCTCGGTGCGGGTCTGGTGCTGGTCTCGGACGGACGGAGTCCCGGGGCAGCGGCGCTTCAGCACCACGGAGAGCGCCCGCAGCTCCGCTGCTCCGCAGCCCCGGCCCCGCGGCCCCGCAGCCCCGCAGCCCCACAGCCTCGGCCCCGCAGCCCCGCAGCTCCGCAGCCCCGGCCCCGCGGCCCCGCAGCCCCGCAGCCCCACAGCCTCGGCCCCGCAGCCCCGCAGCTCCGCAGCCCCGGCCCCGCGGCCCCGCAGCCCCGCAGCCCCACAGCCTCGGCCCCGCAGCCCCGCAGCTCCGCAGCCCCGGCCCCGCGGCCCCGCAGCCCCGCAGCCCCACAG